>NC_143014.1:313940892-314271204 GCF_055824585.1 Amblyomma mixtum
GTGGGGGGGGGGTGGCTGGAGGGGAGAGAGTAATTTTCCTTTACACAGGTTTTGTGGTTCCGAGAAAAGTCCTCGAGCTGAAAGGCGGAGACAGGGAGGTGGAGGAACAGCGAAGCGCGTAGCTGCGCGCGAGGGAAAACAGGTTTGAGAAAGTGACAACCAAAAAGAAAAAATAGCGCTTCGCGGGGTGGGGGGTTAGCCCGCAACCTGGAAAAGGGCACGGCCGGGAGAACAGGTGGGGAGATATTGGACTTGAAGACTTGAAAGAGAGAGGGAAAGTGCCAAAACACGTGAAAAGGGTTTGGAATTTTTGGAGAATGAGTCACATGGCCACAGGCAGTACAGAAAGCAATATCTACAAGAGAGAAGTGGATGGGAAACACGGAAGCGTCAAAGTATTGCTACAAAGCTGCAGCAAAAGCCTGAAAATTTTGAAGTGAAAAACTTGGAGCTTCAAGATGCATTTTGCCAAAACGACTTGAGACACTCGCGTATTTTGTGGGGCCGTATGATGTGGCTTCTGTTAGTTCAAGATAGCTTAAAATGTTACCACATAATAACAAAAATATAAAGCAAAAAAAAAATAACCAAGCAGAATGCACGCTCTTTCATAGTTTCATGTACCGTACATGCGCCAAACAAGCTTGGTTAACATGCGTCTAACGCCAGTTGTCAGTTCATTTATTCAGTGGTCGTCGAAGAATCCTCAAATTGTTTGTTGGGGTGGAAGTTTCGCGCAAAAAAAGCAAAAACAAACAAAGGCATGTTGAATTGTGGTTCGCAACTACTTTCGATGGTTTTCATCAATAAAGGTGATGTTCGAAAGAAAAAAAAAACCTGCGAGTAAATATGCAAAGACGTGAGCAAGAGCTATATAGCCACCAATGCAAATTACGCTACAGAAGAATAAAATGGTCAAAAACAACAATTTCCAACACAACGATTTGCAGAAAAGGAAGGAAATAGCAAATAAGAAAACACGGGAAAGGCGCGATCACAGGGCACGAGGTAGGGAAGCGTAGGAATCGCTTAGCACGTGTCCGCGTGCGTTTATGAAGCACCCGCCTAATATTTCACTAGCGCAACGCATAATTCGAAATTACGAGGCGACTGCTTCGTTTCTGGACGTTGCCAAATCTGAGCACAATTTCGGTTTAGCGAATGCACTTGCGCTAATCTATTACGTTTGTATCGCGATCTCCCTGAAGCAGACACCAGCTGCGCACTGCGGCAGTGAATTCCTAGAGCGAATAAAAAAAAAGTGTTTTTTTTTATTCCAAAAAATTAATCAAATGAAACTTATTTGACTTTTGTTGAAGGCACCTGTTGACAATTTTTGTTGAAGGCGTCTCGGGTGTAATCAGAACGTTAATTCTCATCAACAGGACTTCGATCGCAATTCTCCTAAACGTATTATTGCTGCTCACTGCGCAACCAGAGTGCAGCTTTTCCAACGGAATCATGGGTAGCTTTGCTCACAAACTGCAAAAGTGTTCGGTAAAAATATAATAATAAATAAAACCAAATCTTTGAACTCGCATGTTTTAGCGCGTTCGAAAATTATGAACTGCCGATATGGTACTCGACAATAAAATTAATTTTGAACCTATTTTAATGGATGACACAATGTTTACCAACGTTTGCCAGTATACTTTGAACACTGGATAAGCGGTGGCAATCCTAGGCCAATATAGCCAGCTCCCGGAAATGGCATAGCCAATTCTGGCAAAGAGTGGAACAACACTGGCTAACATGGTCCATGATAGCCAGGATTCGATGATGGCACAGCCAGCAATGGCAAACAGTGGGGCAATCCTGGCTAACCTGGCCCATGATAGCCAGGATCTAATGACGGCTCAGCCAATACTGGTAAAGCGACGGACAACCAGGGCCATTGTTGGATGTGCTAAGGAGTGGCACAACCAATATCGGATGCTCACTGGCAACTCTGGGCCTAGTTAGGGCCACGCTTTTCCAGTGGATTTCCAATATTGGCCCGCCGTCGTGTGCCTTTCGCACACTGTGGCTTAAGAGTCAAAGTCCTCGCTTGAAAATTATTCTGATAGTTTGATTAATCGTCAACTGGGTGTATTTTCTCAGTATGTATGTGTACCGTATGTTAGTCGGCATAAGTTTGGTTTAGTGCAATGAGCCATAGGTTATGGCGTTCTTGAACCACTGCACGAGTAGGTACGAAAAAATCCGATTTTCCCTAACATACACTGGTTACCAACTTTAATTTCAGACGCAGTATCCAGTACCGAGCACCTTCCCATGAATTCTCTTCTACCATCGACATCGACCTCTGAGCTCGGAAATGTGGCCAATACAAATTGGGAGGACTTGGGGCCATCGCGGGCTACGAGTGAAGAAAATTCTGTTCGGTATCGGAACCTTGAGATAACAGAAGAGGAGTTGAGGTACATCTTTTTCCCATACACTTCTACGAATTTTCCCGACGCTTTGAGACACATCGAATTGAACACGACTGAGAAGAAATCTAAACATCCCCTGTGCCCAGCGGTGTTTGAGGCGCCCTGCAAACCTGAAATGCATATGGTCTCCTCTCACACTGAGGAAAAACCACACAAGTCCGACCAGTGCCGTTTTTCAGCTGCCTCACCTAGCAAGCTACTTCGAAACAAGCGTACGCACACAGGTGAAAAACCACAGAAGTGCGACCAGTGCCGCTTTTCAGCTGCCTCACCTAGCAAGCTACTTCGACCCAAGCGGGCGCACACAGGTGAAAAACCACACAAGTGCGACCAGTGCCACTTTTCAGCTGCCTCTCCTAGCAAGCTACTTCGACACAAGCGGGCGCACACAGGTGAAAAACCACACAAGTGCGACCAGTGCCGTTTTTCAGGTGCCTCACCTAGCAAGCTACTTCGACACATGCGTACGCACACAGGTGAAAAACCACACAAGTGCGACCAGTGCCGCTTTTCCGCTGCCTCACCTAGCGAGCTACTTAGACACATGCGTACGCACACAGGTGAAAAACCACACAAGTGCGACCAGTGCCGTTTTTCAGCTGCCTCACCTAGCAAGCTACTTCGACACATGCGTACGCACACAGGTGAAAAACCACACAAGTGCGACCAGTGCCGCTTTTCCGCTGCCTCACCTAGCAAGCTACTTAGACACATGCGTACGCACACAGGTGAAAAACCACACAAGTGCGACCAGTGCCGCTTTTCAGCTGCCTCACCTAGCAAGCTACTTCGACACAAGCGTACGCACACAGGTGAAAAACCACACAAGTGCGACCAGTGCCGTTTTTCAGCTGCCTCACCTAGCAACCTACTTCGACACAAGCGTACGCACACAGGTGAAAAACCCTACAAATGTGAAGTGTGCCCTTATTGGGCGAATAGGAAAGAGCATTTAAAACGTCACATGCGTACGCATATGAGAGCAGGGGTCTTTAACTGTACTCAATGTTCATTCGTGGGTTCAAGCACTGAGAGCCTCAAGGCGCACATGTCCGGACACGGGGAGTGAGTTCTTCATTAATATGCGCAGATGATGACGATGCTTAATACAGGCACATGCCTCACCGCAGAAATAACTATCCACTTTTTACGGACAAGCGTGAGGTAACTGTTTTATGTACGGCGGACATACGGTATTTTTGTGCATAATTTTGTGCAGACGTTTGCAGCTGCAGGTTGCATGTTCTTATTATTTCGCATTATTTTAGCAGTAGACACAGCGCATCAGGTGCTTCGGTTCTTACGTGGACAGCCAGATGGTGCGTGTTCTGTGTAATGTCGATACCAATAAAGTGGAGACTGCGAATATGTCGTTCAGCGTAAGCTCTTCCTTGCTTCAAAGTCCAACTTGTCGAAAAAAAAAATGAAAGTTGATCAGAGGTACAAAAAACAACGTCTTTTATAGACCACCTTTTATAAGTCGAAGTTAACTGGTAAATCCGTCACTTCCTCTGAACTTTTCGCGTTAAAATTACCACAGCATTTTCAGGCTGCGCTTTATGGGTTCACAACAGTTTTGTTCATTTAGAATTAAACATTTTGTCTCTTTTATTCCGATCTCAGGAACGTCTCAACAACTTCCATGAATCTTTGATGGAATGCGGATGTCAGTCATCATCATCAGCCTCACTAAGCCCACTGCAGGGCAAAGGCCTCTCCCATGTCTCTCCAATTAACCCTGTCCTTCCCCAGTTGCGGCCACCGCATTCCCGTTAATTTCTAAATCTCATCCGCCCACCTAACTTTCTGCCACCCTCTGCTACGCTTGCCTTCTCTTGGAATCCACTCCGTTGCCCTTAAGGACTAGCGGTTATCTTAGCTTAGCTGTCTATCCATTATATCATCGCTTAGAGCATGCGGTTAGCTGACGAAGTTTAAGAACTAGTCATCAAACATTTCGTGTGCTTCATGTTTCCCCAAATAAAATGTTTGTCAAGCCGCTACGCAGTAGACATACATCTGTCTGCCGTCGCCTTTCCCTGTTAGATTTTTAGATCAAATAAGACGAATAATTGGCAGCTAGTTAATTAGATGAATATCTCCTAACTATATAGCTGCGGAAAATATTTTTCTTGCCGGGCCAGCTTCGCTTATCGCATGAGTTTGTTGTGCGGGGTCCCCTGACCTTCCACAACTGGATAATACAGATCACAACTTTTGTTCAAATACTTAAAACTTGAAAGTCATTGAACGTCGCCATCTTTTTCCGTACCGTTGTATACGTGAATGCATATCATTCACGAGTGCATCGGGTGTACTGCGTGCTGAGGACACTCTAATCAAGGGAAGGAGAAATGCTGAAGTACGCGGGGAATGAACACGGATGCCTGAAAAATATCAATTGATGTCCGTTTTCTTCTAATCAAGGAGTTCAGCATTTATAGATATCGTAAAATGCGCATTCACGATTATGGTGCGCATAATTCTTGGGCTCGCAGCCAATGCCGATGTTTGGAATCTGACTTCTGCTCATAAGCACCTGGCTACCTGGACAAAGGAAACAGAATCGTGGTCAGGTCAGGCGAACAAATCACGGATGCGAAGTACAAATTAAGGGCTGCACTGCATAATTTACCCCGCTGATTTCATTTACAACATCACTAAAGGGAAAATTCTGACTGACGTGAATGCGAGTACGCTGATCGCTTCAGAAGCGCAGTAGTTCCGGCTTGTAAGCTTGAAGTGTCGAAGCAAAAGAGGGGAACAAATGTAAACTAGAAGAAAAAAGAAGCAGGCCCTTGCAACGAATATGGATGACAGCAGATAGGCGACCAGGCAGTAACCTCTTTTTCTCCTCCTCCCCGTCCCCCCTCATCCCCTTTATCCAAATGGAAGAGGGAGGAGTGGGTGAACCTCATCGAAAACGCTCTAGCGTCCGCTGTTAATACCGAACGCCAACCTCCTCATCCGGTCTTCCTCGACTTAAGCTCCCATCCGCTTTGTTCTCGAGTCTTGGTCTTCTCTAACTATTTGAATCTGTTCATCCTGCTGTCTGCTTTTATAGCGTCGGAGGAAGGATCAGGATTGACTTCATATCGTAAGCTTGAATTATAAAAATTAATTGGACTGAACACCGATTTCCTTTAATTTATTTAAAAACCTAACTCTACTGAAAGAGTTAACTGCTCAGCTAGTTGATTTTCAGACATATTACCGGGATTTTCACCGCAACAAGGACATATGCAAGAAAGAGGACGACACTGGCGCTTATTGCAACTGTTTAATCAGGTGAAAGCAGTCGACATATACACTATAGCCTTTCCTGCCGCAGTGCACATGTACAAGGCGCTAAACAAACACACCAATTTGTTCAGAGTAGGCATGAAATAAATTCCCCCTCAGCCTCATAAAGAAAAAGCGAAGTGTCAGTGACTCAGCTCGAACCTGCGTTTTTGACGTAAAAGGCTTTCGGAGTTTCCCGAGCCGTCTGCTGTCTGCCTCTACCAAGAATCCTCACATCGCGGAACCTTGGTGTACAATGGGTGCAAGCCCTACTGTGTTCGACAGGTTTTTCGACCTCAATATTTTCAATCTCTTTTGCATGTGTCCTAAGTCGGTCATTCACGCAACGTCCCCTCTGTCCAGTACAGGGTTTTCCGAGGGACAACTTAATTTCATAGACGATGTTAGCGACACACTTTACGAAACACTGCCGATGTCCCTTTTGACAGCCGACCTTTTTGCTTTCGCAGGTTATGCGACGGCTTAGCTGACCAAGCTTGCGGCGGGGTGAGGAAGCCAACGCTACATTAAATCGGTTTGCCAATTTCTTCAGGCCGCGAGTAACTTTGTGAGCGTAAGGTGCCACCACGGGCCTCTCATTTCCTGTCATTTCATTCCTGCTTTCTCTAGCCTTCACCTTCTTCAGAGGCCCTTCTGCTAAAGGTATCAAGACCGACTCAGAGAAGCCGGGCTTCAACGAGCCCGTCCAATTAATTATGAAAGCTAGCTTGCATCTCATGTACGAAGGACTTCCGGAGCGAGGACTACAAGCAGACGGTTGCGATGCCCCGTTTTACAACCTTCGATTGGGCAGAATTATGCGGCAGGAGAGCCTAGTACGCACGAGAGGAATAAGCACAGGAAATGTGTTCAAGTCAAAACTTTAAATATAAATCTAAAAACTGAAGCACGCGATTATCTGGTAGTTCAAAAGTAAAAGTTAGCCCTTTTCTGAATTGCCTAAAATCATCTAAAACACTGTTTACATTTGTCTCAGTGGACAGGGTCCATTGCTTGTTTAAAACAATTAACAAGTCGTCTATGTAGCGAAACACTTTAAGGACCTTGTCATTAAAGCTTGTCATTATTAAAATAAGGACCTTGTCATTAAACTTTGAGGCGCGCGGGTACACAGTATCATCAGAGCCGGCATCGTCAAACGCCCTAGCTGACGTTTGGAGAAGCAAGCGCTCCAAGAATCCGGTCTAAAGAGGTACAAGTGCAGCTTCAATTTGCTTACTATATCACCAGGATCATCGATCCGATGAGGCAATCCTTTAATTTTTAAGAAAAAGCCCCCTCATAAAATCCAACACATCAGTGTGCTCGACTGCTCCTGTAGAGAGGCTCAGTTTATCGGCTTTGCTTATAACACGGCCGCAACACGGGAGTCTTCCAAACAGGCGGTTTCAATACGTTCTGTTCCGTAATACAGTTAATAAAGAGCACAATTAAAATAACAGAGATTATCAAGGTTTCTTCACTGCAATAAAAACTTTCAACCTTTTTGTTCTTGTTGATTTTTTCTTGGTTCGAAAGCAGGTAGTTAAGCTCCGAACATCATCTAAACACTCTGTTTGGCAAATTACTGACTTTCCAAAGCGCATGAACAGACTCAGAGGCAACCGTCTAAATCCTTCATATTGGTAGGTACAGCTCAAAAGAAACGCAAGATGTACAGAAAGAGGACACAGACAAGCGAAAGGATTCGCAGCTAAATTTTTATTACGAAAAATTCCTCTGTATACAACTACGTCATGTGATACGATATTCAAGAGCACTTGCGCAAGTACATTGCAAGGGGAAAACCAATAAACCAATATCACCAAACTAAACCAGATCAAACAGGATCCCGCCCCCTCCCTTTAACTTAAAGACAAGATTAGGAATTATCAAGTAATGAGACGTCTTTATCAACTAACATAACAAATGGCTGGGTTCCACACTACGATTGCTTTTTCAGAAGAAGTAATCCTCCATCAATTATCTGGTTTTATTTTTTTCCCTCCATAAAATATTTGTTTTAGCTACGCACACTGCCCTCTACCTTTCAATATGAACCGTTACCAACTTGTCCAACCGTCCATCCTTCGTCGACTAAATTCTGCATTAACAAACGAAATCACAACTTCGAGTTTAATATCATGTAGTCAACTTCTCACAGAGAAGGTTTCTCACTCAGCTAATGATACCACCAGTAATATTAATATTCATGATTTCAATAATGTATTAAAGAATCCATGATACAGTACGAGTATCTGCATTAGAAATCAATTTCGGTTCTATATCTTATATCTCTGTCAGAAATACAATTCTTAAGGGGATTGGGTATAAGTATTGAAGGCTTTCCGCCGTAAACTTGCCCGCCTTTCACTTTTTCATGAAATTTATCATCACCCATCGCTGCTTGAAGATTTCTTTCAGGAACCTGCCGCCTATTTTCCACGCCGTCATCATCCTTTTAAAGCTAAGCGCCTGCCATGCCGCCCATCCCTTTTTGCAAAATCATTCATACCACGCGCGATCATCGAGTGGTACCGCTTACGATCCAATATCATTACCGAATTTCTTACATTTAAATTTCGCGAACTGCTCTCCACTTTGAATACCATCTAATGACATCGACAGTTCTAGTAGTGTCAACCTTTGCCATCCCATATGTTATGATGCGCATGTTATTCTATGTATTTAGATTTAGCAATTCACTTGTTATTGTTATTGCAACCGGTATATGTCTTGTTCGTATATGATATTTATTTGCACGACTGCGTATAATATTTTTTATTGTGGGCTTTTTTCATGTCAGATTGTAAATCCTTTCTATTGCGTACCCCACTTTCTGTAGTACCCGCGAAAGAGGGCTTTTAAGGGTATGTTCAATAACTGAATAAATAATTAAAAAGACTGGCCACTTCCGAGTGCTATAAACGTACATTTTCAAGCCAGGCAACAAAAATTGAATGAACGACTATTCACACACTGTGGCTTAAGGGGGGATGAGGGTCTTGAAAACTTTTTTTAAATTTGTTAACTTATCTTTCTGAAACTTAGTACCTGGGTGTAGCATTGAATGCTGATTTCGAATATGCATTTAGATTTCAAATATCTCACTTGGAAGAAAATATTTGGCAAAATAAAATATCCTAATTGGGTCATTTCTTACGGGCCTTTTTAGTAATTTATCAGTTAAATAAACAATTTTAAAGAATAAGCAGACATTTGCAAAGGCCCAAAGCACATCCTAAAGCTAACAGAATGTCTACAAACTAATTTTGTTGATCATAAATAAACAACAAAGTTGGAAAGAAAAAATGACGTGGCAGTAATTAGCCCACACTTTGCCTAATTGCTCATATATCATGTTTAAAGGAAAAAAGAAAGCTTTAGCATGTGCTTTGGGCCTTTGCAAATGTCTACTTATTCTTAAAAAATCATTCTTTAACTGATAGATTAATATAAAGGCCCGTAAGAAATTGCCTAATTTGAATGTTATTTTGCGATAAATTTTCTTCCAGGTGAGATATTTGAAATCTAAATGCATATTTGAAATCAGTATTCTATGATACATCTGCGTGCCAAGTTTCAACAAGTTATGTCGAAAAACAAAAAACAAGTTTTCAAGACCCTCATCCCCCCTTAAGAGTCAGAGTCCTCGCTTGAAAATTCTTCTGATAGTTTGATTAATCGTCAATTTGGTGTATTTTCTCAGTATGTACGTGTACCGTATGTTAGTCGACATAAGTTTGTTTTAGTGCAATGAGCCAAATGTTATGGCGTTCTTGAACCATTGCACGAGTAGGCACGAAAATATCCGTTTTTCCCTAAATACACTGGTTAAAAACTCTAATTTCAAGGCAGTATCCAGTCCCGAGCACCTTCCCATGAATTCTGTTCTACCATCGCCGTCGACCCTCTGAGCTCCGAAATGTGGTCCATACAAATTGGGAGGTCTTGGGGCCATCGCGGGCTTCGAGTGAAGAAAATTATGTTCGGTATCTGGACCCTGAAAGAAAAGGAGGGCGGTTGAGATGCATCTTCTGCCCGTACACTTCACCGAATTTTGCCGACGTTGTGAGACACATCGAATTGCACGCGACTCAGAAAAAATTTAAATTCTCCCCGTGCCCTGCGGTGTTCGAGGCGTCCTACAAACATAAAATGCATATGACCTCCTCCCACACTCAGGAAAAACCACACAAGTGCGGCAAGTGCCCTTATGCAGCGGCTTTAAATGAAATGCTGGCTCGGCACAAGCGTACACACACTGGTGAAAAAGCCCTACAGGGGCGAAAATTGCATTTATACAGCGGCTACAAATAGCTCGCTCGTTGGGTACAGGCGTACGCACACAGGCGAAAAACCCTACAGATGTGAAGTGTGCCCATATTCGGCGAATCAGAAAGCGCACTTAGACCGTCACATTTGTACGCATATCCGTGCAGGGGTCTTTAACTGTACTCTATGTACATTCGTGGGTTCATGCACTGAGAGCCTCAAAGAGCACATGTCCGGACACGGGGAGTGAATTCTTCATAAACACACGCATGTGTTGACGATGCCTAATAGTGGCCCATGTTTCTCCACAGAAATAATTATCCACTCTTTGAGGACAAGCGCGAGCTATTATGTTTAATGTATGGCGGACATTCGGTATTTTTGTACTGAATTTTTGTACAGACGTTTGCAGTGTGGAGTCCTTAACATTCACCGCTTACTGTTGCATGTTATTATTAATTATCGTTATTTTAGCAGTAGACACAACGCATCAGGTGCTTCGGTTTTTACGTGAACAGTCATGTGGTGTGCCTTGTTGGTGAAGTTGATACCAGCAAATTAGAGACTGCGGATACCACGGTCATTCAGCGTAAGCTCTATCTTGCTTCAAAGTGCAACTTGTCGAAAAAACATGAAAATTGACTAAAGCTAATAAACACCCTCGGTGATACGCCGAACCATTTGTTTGGAGACGGCCTTTTAGTCTTATTTAAATGGCAAATTCGTTGCCATACTTTTACTTGCCGCGTTAAAATTGCCACGACATTCTCGACCTGCGCTACGTGGATTTACAACGGGGCTTCTCAGCTACAGTTAAACATTTTGCCTATTCCATTCCATACTCAGGAACATGTTACCAACTTCCTTGAATCTTTGATAGAATGTGGATTTCAGTCGCTAACCTTCGAGCAATTTCCGCGGTATAGCCAGTATATCATCGCGTAGCGAATGCGGTAAGCCAACGAAGTTTGAGGTCAAATCAACAGACATTTCAGACACCTCATGTTGAACCGAATAAAACGTTTGGCAAGCCGCTACGCAGTCGACATGCATCTTTCAGCCGCCGCCGAACCTGGTTTGATTTTTCGATAATTAAGACGAATAAATGGCAACTCCTTAATTCGAGCAAGAAATGCTAACTATATCGCAGCGCTAAATATCTTTCTTGCCATACCGGCGTAATTTATGGAAAACTCTTTCTAGAATGCTGAAAACTTGAAGATCGTTGAGCATTGCCGCCTTTTTCTATACTGCCGCGTGCATTCATGCGTATCATTTACGATTGCGTCAGGTGCACTGCGTGCTGAGGCGACTGTAATCTTCAAAAGGAAGGCAGAGACAAATATACTCGACAAGTACGCTTAAAACAAACACGGACTCCTGAAAATTGTTAACCGATGTCCCATTTTTTTTGTAATCAGATATCGTAGATAAATATAGATATCGCAAAGTGTGCATTCAAAATCATGGTACGTCTAATCCGCGGACTCGCAGCGAATGCCTTTGTTTGGAACCCAACTTCTGCGCACACATTGCACCTTTCTACCTGGACAAACAAAACAAAGAATTGTGGTCTGGTCAGAGCAACAAATCAACGGCGCGAAGTACAAATGAAAGGCTTCTGTGCAGTGCACAGACTGCAGAGCACATGAATAAGCATGTACAGTCTTCAGCAGCATGTCAAAAGTATACAGCCCAAGGGGTCTGCTTTCCAGCCCTGCAGTGCAGCTTATCTTGCATACACGGGGACCCTCTTCTCAGGGAGGCGGAAGGAACACAAGTCCTCAACCCTCCCAAGGTTAGGACTGTCCAATGTGCTTAGGAGTCCCGCTATAAGGCTGAGAAGCAATCCCCTTGGGCTGTATGTTTTTGACAAAGACAGTACATGCGTATTCCTGAGGTTTAAACAGTGGCTGCCTGAACGAGCTTATGTTTCGACACGGGGGCGTGAAACGCTCATTGACTATGCAGCTGCTGACGAGTGTCGCTTGCCTCATTTGAATGAGCATGCTAAATTAGTTTGGTTTGGTTTACTGGGGTTTAACGTTCCAAAGCGACTCAGGCTGTGAAGGACACCGTAGTGAAGGGCTCCGGAAATTTCGACCACCTGGGGTTCTTTAACGTCCACTCACATCGCACAGCACACGCGCCTCTAGTATTTCACCTCCATCGAAATTCAACTGCCGTGGTCGGGATCAAACCCACGTCCTCCTGGTCAGCAACCGAGCACCATAATCCTGAACCACCGAGGCGGTTTGCATGCTAAATTAGCTGAATGGTAAGGTGTTTTAAGAATCAACTTTTGCGGACACCCAGAATTTGTCCACATATTCCTACTCGGACACCCATGCAAGATCATTATAAATCAGAGTGATGTGTTTCGCGGATTCTTAGTTTTTTTCCACATATTCCTACTCAGAGACCCGTGCAAGATGATTATAAACCAGAGTTCAGTTAAATAAAACGGAGAGTTGAGCTAGTTGATACATGTTTCTTGGAAAAAACAGCGCTAAACGAAGGACAACGAAAAAGAGTACAACAGGACCGGCGCTGACTATCAACTGAAATCTTTATTAGGAACAACACGCAATATATACTCCAATGACAACCAAGAACGCATGGCAACACCAAAGGCTACAATGCTACATCAATCACCTGGATCAAGATACTTCAGTTCACAGCCATGAACTGTTACAGAGGGGATGCTCACGCACGAGTCACTGTTTTTTTGAATAAGAAAGGCTTCACTGATTTCCCGTTTCAGTTTATCTTTGTGTTTGTACAGAATCTTAGTTTCATTAAAATGGGGGTACAGAGTTCAGTTCAGTTCAGTTTTATTCCCTAAAGGCCCCATTTTCAGTGGGTGTTACATAAGGGGTGGGATTACACTTGAAAATGTGAAAAAACAGCAATCATTAAAATTGAACATGATCTGTTACACGCGCTTGAAAAACAGATGGCGAAGCGATGACGACGATGTCATAGGGAATGCCGTTCCAGTCTGAAGCTGTTAGAAAAGAGCGATGCAGAAAAAGTTGTGGTGTGCGATGGTGGGCGCGCAATTTGCAGTGGATGACAGGTGCGGTGAGATATGCGTGCTGCGGCTGAGATGTACGGTGCTTGATTCAGAGAAGAATAAAAAAAAACTTGTGAAAACTGAGCGAGACTAGCGATGCGGTGACGAAATGAAAGGAGTGACAATCCGGATTTCACTTTCAATGTTGAAACACTGGTGTCGTACGAGTATGAGGAATGAATGAACCGGACGGCACGATTTTCAACAGCTTCCAATGCAGTGATTAGATATACTTGATGTAGGTTCCAGATGGAAGATGCATATTCTAATTTCGGTCTTACCAATGATTTGTACGGGAGCAGCTTTACCTCAGGAAGGGAAAGACGGAGGTGACGTTTTAGAAAACCTAGTGTTTTATTTGATGCTGATATGATGTTACTTATATGAGCGCGCCATGAGAGGTCAGGAGAGACGGTGATTCCCAGATATTTGTACGATTCTGTTAGCTGAATCGGTGTATTACAAACAGAGTAATAAAAGCGATAAGTTTACGTCGACGAGGAAAGGACATGAGTTTGCATTTAGTAGGATTAAGGGACAGCAACCAATTATTGCACCAGTCTAATACGCTGCTAAGATCTGCCTGAAGGGTGTGTTGATCATCACGATTGTTAATGGTACGGTAAATGACACAATCATCCGCGAACATTCTGATGCCGCAGGAAACATGCATGGGCAAATCTTTACTTATATTAAGAATAGAAGGAGACCAAGGACAGATCCTTGTGGGACACCGGATGTTACTGGGACGGACTTAGACAGGTGGCCGTTAACATAGACTGCGAACGATTAGTTAGAAATTCTTCAATCCATTTTAAAATAGTAGCGTGTAGGTTGAGCTGCGAAAGTTTAAATAATAGTCGGCGGTGAGGGACCTTGCCAAAGGCTTTCGCAAAATCTAGAAAAATGGCATCGGTCTGCATGTTACGGCCGAGATTAGCATGTAAGTCATGAAGTAAGAGCGCTAGTTGGGTTTCGCATGAGAGGCCCTTGCGAAATCCTTGTTGTGAAGGATGGAAAAATTTCTTTTGTGTCAAGGAAATTGATGATTTTTAAGTATATGACGTGCTCCATTATTTTACACGGTACGCTAGTTAAGGAAATGGGGTGGTAATTCAAAGGTGAGTCTCTGTTACCCGACTTGTAGACTGGAACGACCTTGCCCTGTTTCCAGTCAGCTGGAATGATTCTTGAAGACAGTGACTGTGAAAAAAGAAGACATAAATAGGCTGCACAAACAGTGTTCAAATTCTTCAAAAATTTTGTATTAATTAGGTCCGTACCAGCTGCAGACGAAAGTTTCATATTATGAATTATGGATGAGATGCCTTCTTCGCTGAAGGTGATAGCCGGCATGAAGGATACCAAGTTAAAGGATGATAAGTGTGCAGGCGCGTCAATCTTGGTGTGGAAAACAGATGCAAACGCATAGTTAAAAAATCTGCACAGTCATTACCAGCAACAGGTTCATGCAAGTCATTAGTCAACGTAACATGGGAATGATGCGTAGGATTTAGGACCTGCGAAATTGCTTTGGCTTGCTTGTAGGTTTGGTAAGTCGTGGTGATAAAATGAGTGCTTGGCATACCAACGGAATGTAAGTATAATTTTTCGATTTTGTAATATCTTTCCCATGCGGCAGGCGTGTCGATGCGTTTGGCGGAGCGAAAAAATCGTTTCCTTTTGTTTTCTAGATGTTTTAAGGGCCGAGTAAACCAGGCTTTATTGCGGTTAGTGTGAAAAGTAATTGTCGGGACAAACGTATCAGTAAGACTGTTTAATTTGTTCTTGAAGATTGACCAGTTTTCATGAATTTAGCGAGTGTGAAATGCGGATTCATATTCGGGAAAAAAGGTGCTAAGATCTTCAGTTATTGAGCTATAGTTTCTTTTATCGTATAGTCGTATTGTTTTTTTAGATGTCTGTTTTTTAGTAGAGTGAAGTGAAAATAGAGCATGTATGAATTTGAATTTGTGGTCGCTGATTTCCGGAAGAAAACTGATAGATGTTAATTTTTCGGGGCTATTGGTTAATATCAGGTCGAGTGTGTTTGCTGATTCTTGTGTCACACGGGTTGACTGCGACACTAATTGGGTAAGGTTAAAATTTAGACACATTTCGATAAAGTTCTTTGCCTCTGCATGGCATGTTATTCCAGAGCTTGTTAAGCTCTGTCAGTCGATGTCAGGGTAGTTATTGTCACCAAAAAGAAGGATGTAAGCATTTGAATATGTGGAAAGAAGTTTATGAATGGTATTACTGAGATGACGTGGAAAGTCAGGATTAGTCTGCGGAGGCCTGCAGCAAACGCCGAGCAGTACTGTTACGGGAGGGAGTGTGACAAATGAGCCATGATGATTCAATGTCAGAAGTGACGGCAACAACAGAGCATGATATATCCCTATGAATTGCAGTAAGGACACCGCCCCCCCCCCCCACCGCGAATCATTCCGATCATTTCTATATACATTGAAAGCAGGCAAATCATTTAGGACTTCAGCATCTTTTACATCACTTTTTAGCCAAATATTCTGTTAATATGAGTATGCTCCTGGATGACGAGATGATGTTTGATACGAGTTCACGTTTAGGAAGGAAGCTTCGGATGTTAGTGAATATTATGAAGAACGAAACAACATCGCGGGGCGTGGTAGGTCGACGTTTTGTTGATGGTCAGTGAGTAGGCAACTGCTGTGCGACTTCTCTAACAGTATCAGACGATGCGTCGAAAGTGTAGCGTTTTGATCCTATATGCAGTGTTTTGAAGCGTAAAGAGTACTTGTCAGAGTGTGCTTTGGCAAATGTGAGCAATTTCTTCCGTGCGTGTTGAGCGGGGCGGGAAAAGTCTTCACTAATACTGTAACTGGTGTTTTTCAATCTCCGGCCATTTCATAGAAGAGCGTTTTTGGATTTGTACGACAATAACTTTACGATTACAGGGCGAGTTTGATCGACTGAGCGATTACCAAGGCGCTGCGCTCTTTCTATGTCGGTATGTTCCACCCGTATACCTAGATTATTCTGACAAATATCAATAACTAGTTTTTCGGACTAAGCCCATGATTCAGTGCTATTGTCCGGGATGCCATAGCAAATAAGACTATTCCTGCGAGATCTATTTTCTGCGTCGTCAAGGTGTGCTTCCAGTTCGTGTATCTTATTATTCATGGCTATTGCGTTTGCTTGCATTACATCCATATCTGTTCTTAAGGGCTCCATATCTGTTATCCATATCTCTTATCCATCCATATCTGTTAGAGTGCTTGGGAAATAACTGGCTTTCCAAAGTGTATGGAGTTTGTACCAGGTAGCGCCGTCCAGAGTGTATGGACTTTGTACCAGGTAGCGCCGGGCAAAGGGAGAGGCAACAGACTAAATTATGTAGTAACAAACAAAAAGCATTATAAACAGCTTCAAGTTTATTATTACGCATTCAGGTTCTTACAGCAAAGGGTCCTAACTTAGGTAATGGTATTCGTAGAAGTGTTAATATTGGTGACTTCAATAGTGCTTAGAAGAATCCATGATACGCTTTCTTGTAGCTCCATCAGAAATCGATTACGCGTTTAAATATAATATCTACGTCAAAATTCTATTCCTCAGCGCGTCAAGTGTTGGTATTGAACGCAGCTTTTTTTTAAGTATCGTGCCTAGCACTGCACTGAAAGAATATCCTTGTTGGACGAAAGAATGGCAAGCAGCGCATTTCATGAACGAAAGGAACTAATGTGCACTTGTGCCGACCCCTATACATGATACAGCGATAAAATACCGCAGCTATGAAAAGAAGACTGGCACATTCAGGCTATCAGTATACAGCCCGTTGTCTAACAGGGGCCCGGCAATCTCTTTTCTATAATATTCCAGACATAAAAATATCGATTTTATCAAACACTTGACTTATCCTAACAAAATCATTTTATCTTAAATGATTTTGTTTTGTTTTTTGTAATAAGTCCAAGGCATCAGGCTTTTTTGTTCAGCGAAGTTACAGCGTCGCCCTTTGGCCACCCAATTTCAAGTTGCACTTCGTCATTAGTTTGAAAGTTAGTGCTGCTGGCCGCTGCTTTTTGAACGGAATCGAGGTATCAGCATGGAAGCTAACTTTGCTAACCATATGACAAGCAACTAATCTGAGAGTTCTGAACCAATTGGTCTGCTGCATTTTTAGAGATGGGCCTTATACCGAGCTCGGGAAAAAGTGCGATCAAGGTTGGCATACACGCTTCCTCGCCTTTAGGTTCACGTGGATCCCACTTGGTGGCCTCGCATGAAATGCAAAGTAGCGTGGGCGTGGTCATTTGCAGTGCCAGGAGGGTGGCGCAGTCGAACAGGTTCGCTTGTTCGCTTTTGCAGCCGTGCTAGCCGGACTCTAGCCATTACGCACTCGCGCAGTTTTGAGACGTCGTGAAGCCCTTGTTTCACGTTGAACGACCAGATGAAATCAAACAACAACGACCAAAGGTCAAGGAGACCGAGTGTGAGTACCTCAGCTCTTCAGAGCTCGCTTGCTGCGCCTTGTTGGCGTTACAGTTGCATCCGAATACATTGAAGTTGTTTCGTTGTGCTCTACGGTGAAATTGCGTCTGCAGTTACGATTTCCTTTCAATATCCCCTGCCACGAAAGGCTGCATAAAGCGGTGGAAGCCACCTCCGCTTGTTGTAAATTTATGCCTCTTGATACCCCATTGCAGAAGATAATAGCTCATGCGTCTGAAGAGATGTCTGGCTCGAGAGCATGTGATTATGACAGGCCTCTCGAGGTACTCCTTTGGAGTCATTGTTATGTGATGTTTAAAAAATCCCTTTCGTGCTTTTTTTGTTGTTGTTGTTGCCATCTCTGCACCACCGTTTTCGGAGATTTTTTCATCACGTGGTTTTCATTCTGCCGCCGTACTAGAGCGTCTGTGATATCACGGTAGCAGTGGTGGGAATTTAATTTTTTTTTTCTTAGCCCTTTATCCACGGCTTAAATAGTTATTGAAGACGTTGTTTCGTCAGAAAATGCGCATTTGGTAATTACCACGCAACCCTTAAGCTAGAGAATCTGTTTCGATTTTTCTGGGCGACTATCTACCCTGGCACGCCCACAGTGCTGAAGCATGCCAATATCGACTATGCCACCGTGATCGGAGCAGGCACAGGTACGGGATGCGTGCTTTAAGACGTTATCAGCAACCGAATATTTTTGCTACTACGCGTGTGGCATGTGCTACGGTTATACTGGCAGGACAGCCATAGACGAGATTCTTGTGCTGCCAATGGACGCCGTCATTTTCAGGGCAATGGCGAGATGCGGTGGGGATGTTTGATGAGGGGCTGAGGGACTGCAGAAACATCGCGGCCGCGCGTGCATGATGTCTAAAACGTACTGACTTTATGGCGGTGAGAAACATCGCTTGGGCTCTGTACGCCGCTGTAATGTTAGAGCACACAGCAGTCGACTTTTGCACGATCTGAAATGAAATCGATATTTGGGAAATGAAATCCATAGTTTCACACTTCTTGAAATTGTCCCGGCGATCTACGCCCGTTCACGCAATCGTTGCCGTCTTGGGTTGCTTTATGGGCAAAAGTTTTTAAGACAAATTGCAAGACTTCAAGTGCTTCTAACTACCTTACTGATCATCAGGCAGCCCAGCCTATTGGCCTCGAATATCAGGTATATGGTCAGTGACGGATACCAAATTATCGGTAGCGTAGCGTGGCAGCCACGCTCCGTTTCGGTGGTGAAAGAAGACGACGACTACCCTGAGGTCTGAAGCTCGCTTGCTGATGGAACGCTGGTCCAGGATTGTTCCCAGACGCCTCAAGAGACCCGGATTCGATTGAGCCCTAACCTCCTTTACTGTGGTTTCTGCGAACCAGAGATTGTAACTGGCGATGCATCTAAAAACGGCGCACAGAAAACACCCAAACACAGTGAGCACGGACAGGCCAGGAGCGCAGTAGCAAACTGAGGTTGGTCGAAAAACACTTCTCACTCGGTAAGCATACGCCAGGAAATTCAGCACGTGTCAACAATATAAAACGCAAACAAAAACGTGACGTTGCTGTGCGATAGAAAAACGGACTAAACCAGGATGAAAAATTTAAACAATATGTAAGACAAGAATTAATACAAGAACGTAAACCCCTGGGATGACCGAATCACATAATCAGCACTGGCGATGAACAAGAGCTGTAAAAGTATTTGTTGATCAGCACCTCTTCGACACAAACAAAATTCAGGGGGCACTTTGACTGTCTAAAGTGGGTAGAGGCGGAAGCGTTTTCCGCACCACCTTCGCTGTTTCTGTGGCACTGGTGGCGTCACATATAATTGAGTACTAATTACTAAGTGATGACAAATCACTAATTAATGTTTAATTGCTGATTAATGCCCGAATACTAATTAACTGCTCATTAATGACGCTTAAGCTTCGCCTTTAGGAGTGGAACGCGACAGCGCGTTGTAGCGCTGCCAGGGAGTCCACGGAACGCCACCACCCGTTCGGCGCGATGCCTTGCCCTTTGAACGCAACGCTTTTTGAGGAAAGGAAATGGCGCAGTAATTCTCTGTCATCTCGGTGGACACCTGAACCGCACCGTAGAGGAAGGGAGGAAGTGGGAGTGAAAGAAGATAGCTAAAGAGGAGCTGTAATGAAGAAAATGAAAATTGTATTTGAGGAAAGGAAATTACGCAGTAACTGTCTCACAAAATTCAGGAGGGCACTTTTTTGACCTAAAGTGTGGTCACTGATGTGTGGTTAAGATGTTAAGCTTCGCCCCTAAGAGTGGAACGCGACAGCGTCTTGTAACGCTGCCAAGGAGTCCATAGAACGCCATCGCCCATTCGGTTCTAGCCTCGCTCGTCGGTAAATTGGTTTTTGAGGAAAGGAAATGTATCTGTCTCTCATTTGTCGGTGGACACCTAAACCTCGCCGGAAGGGAATGGAGGAGGATGAGAGTGAGTGAAGACACCGTATTCACTAGACGCGCCTTTGTTCATTCCAAACCATCGGGCTGGCATGGCGGAGTGCTTAGCATGCTCGTCTCTCACGCCGAAGACCGGGGTTCGATTCCTGAGCTCGACCAATTTCTTAATCGGTTTCATTTATTTATATGGCCTGACTAGTAAAGCTAATTAGGCTACTTGGGTAATTAAGCAAGTAACTAAGCTCAGTCCCACTTACTTGGATCATCACTATACGATCCCTTGAATTGGTTGCATGGTTACTAGCCAAAGTACAATTGGCCCCGTTTGAAATTCGCGCACTGTGACCTCACGACCGTTTCCACCAATTTAAAAGCATGATATTTTCTGTCGACAACTGCTGCTTACAACGATGAGACATTAAAGGCTTCCGCCTTAAAATTCACCTCCACACAGATGCCCCTTCTGCCTGAAACAAGCTTCGCAGAGTCGCCCACGCGCACAGGTTATGGCGTCGTGCCGGGAACATTATGGCGAGTGTAAAAGTTTCTTCATCTCATCTGTATTTCAAGCCTCCAATCATTCGTCAAAATTATGCCCCTCAGGATAGGTTCTTCAGTCGGTCAACGTGTATTGTCGCACTGTAACATAAAAAATAAGCTACCTATGATTCTGCGGAAGCTTATCTTTCATACGACCATGATGAATCTTCCTGCAATTTGAAATCCTTGCCCATACTTCCCCTACATCTTTCGCCTCTACGCCGTTCAATATGGGCGTGACGATGAAATATATCATTTTATAGTTTGTTGCTATCCAGCTTTTTTTTATGCCACTTTTTCTGTCGCATTCGTTTCACCAATTTTTTATGCTTCCAGATAATCCCCTGCGCAAGATAATCCTCGTGTTGGTACGCACATTGTTCCAGTGCAGTTCCATTCTGTGCCCTGCAGCGGATCAGGCGGGGCGAGCTCGTCTGCGTAGAAGTTTATACCGAATCACCTGCTCGTATTTCTAATTAGGTATGTCTCAGGATGACGGGAGTTTTCAGTGTATGGTGACGCGTAAACACTTCGCGCTAAGTGTACTTCGCAAAAATTCTCTATTTCAAAATATTCTATTTTCATTCTCTGCAGGTGTTCACGGGGCGTAAGCTGAAGACAAAAGTTCATCGCAGATTTTGACCATACGCACGGGTGGTGTACTTAACCAGCTGCAATTAGACCGGAACAGCTAACCACATAGGTCCTAACAGGAAGTGTCATGGACTTTCAGTCGTATTTTGACCTCGACGAAGTGACAAATGGTGAGGAGGAATGGCGAGGGGAGCTCACGTTCACCGTTTGCAGCCTGGAGAATGCTCACACTCAAAAAAAAGGTTTACTGGACATCTCTTTTTACAGTAGAGACAAGATTCAAATATATTAGAAATCATTCACAATTGTGCGAAACAGAGCGACGCACACAGTGCAGTACTCGAGAAAATCTAGAGCACAAAGAGATATTGCAACAGCACACCAGTAAATCCGTGAAGCGAAAAAACAAAAACAACCATTAGTAACCGTGTTCTGCGAAATTCTGACGACCGAAGGGTGGCGGAAGACTAGCGCATTTTCTCTCGTTCGTTCGTGGCTGACGGACAGAGTTGTGGCCGCAGAAGACGTGTGGTAGCACTTTCATGTAAGCAACCGAACTACGTGTACACGGAGTTCATACGTGTATGCGGAGTTTTTTTAGTAGCTTCATTTCTAGCAGTGTTTAGTAGCCTATGTACAGAAATATCGAGCTTAGAAACTCTTTTTCTAATTACATTTTCTAAAGTTGCATCTTCTTTTATTTTCGTTTTTCTGGGGTGTATAGTGGGTTCCTTCCCACACTCAACATTCTCAGCCGTGAATACTGATCTCAGATATTGCACAAAATATTAGATGTGAATTCCGCACTGCTGCATGTGCTTTTGTGCAGTGCCTTCAGTGTTCTATATAAAAGTCTCAAGAATATTTATAACCTCACGGGAAATTGCGGTCATGGATACTATATCTTCTCTGGGCATATCGCAGTTTAGCGAAAACTAATTAGAGATAGGGCATGTACGTCCAAACAGTTAAGTTCAACCAGCCGCACCACTCGCACTTCCGTCATTCATTGGGACACATGTTCAAGAAGGTGAGGCCTGCAATTGTTGACAAAACGCAAACTTGAGAGCACTTTTTTCTTAGGATGATGTTGTGGAAATACCCTAACTGACCTGTGTATGCAGAAAACATACGCTTGCCCTTTAGCTGGTATGCCATTCACTGGTTAACACCAGAATGAACTTGACATACGTTTTAGAACTCAGACAAATCACGCGTATTCTTTGTCTACGCTTTCTTCTTTACTTCTCCTTGCATGAGTGTTGGTATTTTTTGTTGTGTGTATATTTACTGGTACGCTGTATTTTCGGGCTGTTACTCACATTGTGAGTGTGCATATTGCTTTTATGGAGCTGAGGAGGGGAGCCTTGATTGTCAATTTTTTTTCTTTGCTTGTATATTCGTCGCATTTCATATGAATTTAAGACGTCACTTGGTTTTGTGTAAAGTACTTAGACGTATTAATCTGCTCGGGTACAATATTGATTTGGTAAGTGGCAACCTGTATTATGGGGTGTTTAATTAGAATTAATTGCAAGTGGCATCCATATAAATGCACCGCCGTGGTTGCACAGTAGCTACAGTGCTCGGCTGAGAATTCGAGCGCGGCGATGTTGGTCGTACTTCGATGGACGCGGAATGCTACAGACCGTGGGGCTGCGTGATGTCAGTGCACGTTAATAAGCCCCGGGTGATCGAACTTATCCGTAGCCCTTCACTACGGGGTTCCTCATAACTTGAGTCGCACTGGGACATAAACCTCATTAAACAAAACAAAACGAACCTTATGTGCTTCGAAGCATTGCAAATGGTGTACGGTCTAAGTTTAAAGAGTGGACAGAAAATATTGCGATGGCGTTGTAATGATCATCACTCTGAAAAGAAAAGTATACAACAGCTGTATCCTACCGGTACTCACCTATGGGGCAGAAACGTGGAGGCTAACAAAGAGGGTCCAGCTTAAGTTAAGAACAACGCAGCGAGCTATGGAAAGGAAAATGATAGGTGTAACGTTAAGAGATCGGAAGAGGGAGAAGAAGTGGGCTTGGGCAGGGCATGTAATGCGAAGGCAAGATAACCACTGGTCCTTAAGGGTAACGGAGAGGCTTCCAAGAGAAGGCAAGAGTAGCAGGGCGCGGAAGAAAGTTAGGTGGGTGGATGAGATCAAGAAATTTGCTGGGATACGGTGGGTGCAGTTGGCGAAGGACAGGGTTAATGGGGAGACATGGGAGAGGCCTTTTCCCTGTAGTGGGTGTAGTGAGGCTGATGATGACGATGGTCATCATCACTCTGACTACGCCCACTGCAGGGCAAAGGCCTCTCCCATGTGTCCCCAATTAACTCTGTCCTTCACCAGCTGGGCCCACTGTATCCTCGCAAACTTCTTAATCTCATCCGCCCACCTAACTTTCTGCCTCCCCCTGCCACGCTTGCCTTCTCTTGGAATCCACTTCGTTACACTTAAGTACCAGCGGTTATCTTGCCGCCGCATCACATGCCCAGCCAAAGCCCATTTCTTCATCTTGATTTCGACTAGGATGTCATTAACACACTTTTATTCCCTCACCCAATCCTGCTGTTTCCGGTCTCTTAACGTTGCACCTATCATTTTTCTTTGAATAGCTCGCCGCATATATGCCCATGATTGGACAACGCAGTGATGGGCATATATAAAGCCTAAAGTTACAGAGTGCGCAAACATCTGACCCCACCACGATATGTTGTTTGCTTTACGCACAACCGGTCGAAAAAGGCTGGCCACTTCCGCATGTTATCGAAGTGCATTTGCTAGCCAGGCAACACAAATTGCATCAATGGCTGTCCGCACACGGCGACTTAAGATTTAAAGTCCTCGCTTGAAAATTGTAATTTTTTCGTTAGTCGCCGGCGTGGTGCATTTTCTCAGAACGCACGTGTGCCGTGTGTTCGTTAGCATCAGTTTGTTTCAGTGCAGTGAGCCGAATTGAATGGCATTCTTGAATTGCACGAAAACGTTTCCGAACGAGAAGGTACGAAAATATACGACTTTTCCTAAGGTACACTTGTTATCAACTTTGATTTCAGAGGCAGTATCCAGTCCCGAGTACCTTCCCAACACTTCTCTTTTACCATCGCCGTGGACCTCTGAGCTCGGAAATGCGGCCCATACCAATTGGGACGACGTTCCTATGAATTCTCTTCTACCATCGCCGTCGACCTCTAAGCTCGGAAATGCGGCCCATACCAATTGGGACGACGTTCCTATGAATTCTCTTCTACCATCGCCGTCGACCTCTAAGCTCGGAAATGCGGCCCATACCAATTGGGACGACGTTCCTATGAATTCTCTTCTACCATCGCCGTCGACCTCTGAGCTCGGAAATGCGGCCCATACCAATTGGGACGACCTTCCCATGAATTCTCTCCTACCATCGCCGTCGACCTCCGAGCTCGGAAATGCGGCCCATACAAATTGGGACGACCGTCCTATGAATTCTCTTCTATCATCGCATTCGACCTCTGAGCTCGGAAATGCGGCCCATACAAATTGGGACGACCTACCATCGCTGTCGACCGCTGAGCTCGTAAATGCGGCCCATACAAATTGGGACTTGGGTCCTCCACTGGGCGCGAGTGAAGAAAATCCTGTCTGGTATCAGAACCCTGACATAAGAGGACGGCCGTTCAGATGCAACTTCTGCCTACCCACTTCTGCAAACTTTTCCGATGCTTTGAGACACCTAGAATCGCACGAACCCGAAGAGGAATTTAAATGCTCCCTGTGCTCAGCGGTATTTTCTACGTCCTCCAATCTTAAAAGACACATGAACTCCCACACTGGTGAAAAACCACACAAGTGCGACCAGTGCCTTTTTGCAACAGATAGAAGGGACAGGCTAAATGTGAATAAGCGTACGCACACAGGAGAAAAACCCTACAAATGTGAAGTGTGCCCTTATTGGGGTAATCGTAAAAGGAACTTAGACCGTCACATTCGTACGCATATCAGTGCAGATGTCTTTTACTGCACCCTATATACTTTCGTGGGTTCAAGCACTGAAAGCCTCGAAGAACACATGTCTGGACACGGGGATTGAATTCTTCAGAAACATACGCATGTGAATGTCGATGCCTAATAGTTGCACTTGTTTTGCCACAGAAATAATTATCCACTTTTTGAGGACAAGTTCGAGCTATTATGTTTATTGTGTTGCGGATATCCGGCATTTTTGTGCATAATTTTGTACAGACTTTTGCAGCTTCGAGTCATTAACGTTCACCGCTTACCGTTGCATGTTCATATTAATTCGTGTTATTTCAGCAGTAGACACGGTGCATCAGGGGCTTCGGTTTTTACGTGGACAGCCAGATGGTGCGTCTTCTGTGTAATGTCGATACCAATAAAGTGGAGACTGCGAATGCAATGTCGTTCACCGTAAGCTCTTCCTTGCTTTAAAGTGCAACTTGTCGAAAAAACATGAAAGTTTACCACAGGTACAAAAAAAACGCTATTTTATAGACTACCTTTTATAAGGCGAAGTCAACTGGCAAATCCGTCGCATCCTCTTAGCTTTTCGCTTTACAATTTCTACAGTATTTTCAGCCTGCGCTCTATGGATTTACTACAGTGTTATTCATTTAGATTTAATTATTTTGTATTTTATTCCAATCTCAGGAACGTCTTAGCAACTTCCATGAATCTTTGATAGAATGCCAATGTCAATCGGTTATCTTTAAGCGTGCTTAGCTGTCTATGCATTATATCATCGCTTAGAGCATGCGGTTAGATAACGAAGTTTAAGAACAAATCATCAAACATTTCGTGTATCTCATGTTTCCCCAAATAAAATGTTTGCCGAGCCACTACGCAGTATACATGCATCTCTCTGCCGTCGCCATATTTGGTTAGATGGTTACATCACCAGTAGAAAAACATACGCACTACAGCATCTCCCCCACTTAGTGAAAGATAGAGAGCGCTTAGACGGCCTCATTGGGAGCAGTACGCGCACAGCTTTACGCCTTCCCCCATGCACTTCCATAGAGCGCCTTCTTCGACTAGGAATACATAACGAAGTAAGACATGATGTTGGACTAGTCGGTTCATGGTTAGAGCGAAACAAAACTGCGCGAAGACGACGGGACAAAAGACAGGCACGAATACACACACACACACCAGTCAAGAGTCTGCGCTTTGTGTGTGTGTATTCGTGCCTGTCTTTTGTCCCGTCGTCTTCGCGCAGTTTTGTTTCGCTCTAACCATGAACCGACTAGCCCAACATCATGTCTTACTTCGATACATTTCTTCTACTCTGGGCTCTACCACTGCTCTTATGAACAAGGGACAAGCGGAAACTACCTACGTTAACCTCATCGCGCTGTCAACGTGCCAGTTAAGAGTCTGCGCTTTTTGTGTGTGTATTCGTGCCTGTCTTTTGTCCCATCGTCTTCGCGCAGTTTTGTTTCGCTCTAACCATGAACCGACTAGCCCAACATCATGTCTGACTTCGATACATTTCTTCTACTCTGGGCTCTACCACTGTTCCTGTGAACAAGGGACAAGCGGCAACTACCTATGTTAACCTCATCGCACTGTCAACGTGCCAGTCAAGAGTGTGCGCTTTGTGTGTGTATATTCGTGCCTGTCTTTTGTCCCGGCGTCTTCGCGCAGTTTTGTTTCGCTCTTACCATGAACCGACTAGCCCACCATCATGTCTTACTTCGATACATTTCTTCTACTCTGGGCTCTACTACTTTTCCTATGAACAACGGACAAGCGGAAACTACCTATGTTAACCTCATCGCACTGTCAACGTGCCAGTCAAGAGTCTGCGCTTTGTGTGTGTGTATTCGTGCCTGTCTTTTGTCCCGTCGTCTTCGCGCAGTTTTGTTTCGCTCGAATACATAACACTTTCGAGGAACTCTGTGAGCCCACCAAAACGGCACAACTAGCCAGACTCAAATGCACCGCTGCAGGACGAGTTCTGCTGCAGTCTCTTCGCATATCGCCTGTCGGCATTATACCCGGCACTGACACAATCCCCACTCCCATAAAAGCTGCAGTTCAGATACCCCCTCCCTAAACACATGCACCCGGAGCGCGATCAAATGCGCAGGGAGGCCCGGGCCTTAGCACTACACAGAGCTTAAGGAGAGGATCCCAATGTGGCATATACTGATGCCTCGCTCTACGCATCAGACACACAGGCAGCCATAGTGGCTGTTCGCAGTGACTGCCACCCCATCACGGCAGGAACCATTCTTACCTCATCCATAATCATGGCTGAGGAAACGTCTATCGCTCTAGCCATCTCTTCTTCAGCCGCCACCAAAATTATAACCGATTCGCAAACAGAAATCCAAAATTACAGCACTGGTCGTATCTCTCGGCAAGCCAGCACCATACTCCGACGCTGGAATCCCTCCAGAACCATAACGCTCATCTGGGCGCCAGCACATGCCGGACTACCCGGAGACGAGGAGGCGCATGCCCTCGCCCGAGATCTTACCCTTCGTACGGGAGAGCACAGCACCTCCTCCATCGAACGGGAGTGTCTGTTAAATTTCAGTGGCATCCTACAACACTATCGCTCCAACAGACAGACATACGCACCTCCTACCCTTCGCTATCAACCACGCAATCAACTTTCTGCCGCAGGCTCCAAACTCGCAAACTCCCATACCTGATAGTCACGCACGGACGTTTCCCTGACCTATTCTGCTCCTCCTGTCGAGTATGCGGCAAACCAGGCGACTTTCTGCATGTACTGCTCACCTGTTCCACTTACCCGCACCCCCCTAGAGGTGGCACTCACTTACTGGGGAACAGCTGATGTCCAGTTCAGCACTCCAAGACCAACGAGTCACCATCACCAGTGCCTCGAACAGGATGGCCTTCAAGGGTCTGGCACACCATTTGTAAGGGGGGAACCCGCTGTGTGGGCCCCTCCCGCAGGCCATGAGGGCGGTTCTGCCCCCCCCCCCCCCCCCTGTAATTTGTCACGGCCAATAAAGTTTACACCACCACCACCTTCCCTTCAAGCACAGGAGCTTACAGAACATTCGCTGTTTCCTTGATCAGCAATACAAAAATTCGCTGTGGCTTAGCTTCGGCGAAAGCAATATCCGTACCTACGCCATGGTTCAGCTGGTTGTGTAGCTGGTGGTGGTGCTTGTGGTTAGACTTGTGGCGGTGCATCGGTTATACAATCCAATGCAATCCAGTCCAGTCAGGCCGCCGTTCATGTGCACCGCCGTCGCACACGGACGGCGCGAGATGGTCGCCCAGCTCTTCGGCGTGACGTCACAACAAATGTGGCGCTCCTGGAGGAGAGAGCGGGAGTTAGGCCGCCGTTCATTTGCACAGCCGTCGCACAAGGACGGCTCGAGATGGTCGCCCAGCTCTTCGGCGTGACGTCACAACACCTGTGGCGCGCCTGGCGGAGAGAGCGGGAGTTAGGCCGCCGTTCATGTGCACCGCCGTCGCACACGGACGGCGCGAAGTGATCGCCCAGCTCTTCGGCGTGACGTCACAGCACCTGTGGCGCTCCTGGCGGAGAGAGCGGGAGTTAGGCCGCCGTTCATGTGCAACGCCGTCACACACGGACGGAGCGAGATGGTCGCCCAGCTCTTCGGCGTGACGTCACACAGAGGCCATGCGAAAGATCATTTCATGTGCACCGCCGTTGCACCGCAAAGGCTTGAAAGTGATAGCAGTATTGCGTTCGCAATAAAACTTCAAGCACTCTTTCCCACGCATGTCAGTGACGTCCCAAGCGCGGATGGCGTCAAATCAATCATTTTCAAGAGAGAGAGAGAGAGAGAGAGAGAGAGAGAAACTTTATTTCAACAGGAGTTCCGACCACGACCGCAATGCACTAAAGTGTTTATGTTCCTAAGGTCCATAACACTGGCAGCCCGGCCGGTGGCGATGGTCTGCACGGCCGGGTCATCCGAGCTCAGCAGGTTTCCCAGTCCTCCCAGGTCTTGAGGTTCTCTAGGTCCCGCGGGGGAGGGTCCGCCGGGCAGAGGGAAAGGATGTGGAGGGAAGAAGCAAAGGGTTCTGGGCATAGGGCGCATGCGGGAGTGGGAAACGATGTATGGTAGTGGGCTAGGTTAGGGGGGGAGAGCAGAGTGTGTCTGTAGTGTGCGCCAAGGTGTTGCGTGTTTGTTATTTAGGGAGGGGTAGGGCAATCATTTTAAGCATTCCTTTCGATTGCAGAAGCAAGCACAAGCCGTTCTCAAGAGGCGCTAGTCAAAATTTTACTTTTTTAGAGCGTAGCTCCTTGGCGCTAGAGTGGTGCCGGCGTGGCAATCCGCTGCCCGTCGCCACACAGGCGCCGGGGCCAAGCACCTCTGCAGGCCTGTTTTCCCTGCAGCCGGAAATCGGGCGCGAAGCACTAGCAGCAGTGGCCTTGACGACGCACCAGAGGGAAGAGGCGGCCGCCCAGGTCTGGACACCCGGGCACGGCCAGGGAGGCACCTTGTTACGGCAGCAGGTCCCAGCAACGGGACGGCGGGCACGAACCGACAGCAAGGCCGGCAGGATCTCCTGGCAGGCAGCACCTGCCTGTGCCCGGCACGGCGCCCACTCTCCGCAGCAGCGAGAGGCAGGCAGGAGACAGCAGGCTCCTGGTTGCGCTCAGCTGGGCGAGGATGGCTTCCCCAGGCCTGGTCACCCGGATTCAAGAAGCCGTTCAGCCCTGACCTCGCCTGCTCCGTTTCCCGAGCTCGTCTCCTCGCGCCGCTTGCGCCACGCCCCGCGTCTTTCCTTTTGTTCTCGTTTTTCCAAGCGAGCGTCAGGCCGCCACTACTGCTGCAGGGCGCTTGTGGCATCAAATATGCCCCCCTTCGAGAAGGTTTAAAAAAAAAAACCTTTCGCACGATGTACTGTTCGCAGCACTGCAGCACACCACACTGAACACTTTTTCACGCTCAGCACCAACCACTGGCTGTTGTCAGTCTGTCTCACGCGCAGATGGGAAGAAAAAATGCACCGATATACAAATTCTAATTTGACAATTTTATATACACGGCAAGGTTATACAAAGAGCACAGCGCCTAAAGACAGAAAGGACAGGAAAATTACCACAAAAAAAAACACAAAATGCTGTTCACATGGCACAATATCCGCCGAAACGACCAAAAAAACACACAACAGAAACAAAAAAAAAAGGTTTGCCATTAAGGTGAAATCTGAGAAGACTATCGAACACTTGACTCTACATAAGGTGATTCCATCCCACACTAGCCTGAAAACGCACCTACGAAATGCGAGGGAAAAATCACCAATGGGCACTCGAAAGATCCGGCAGAACACGCTAGTTTTCACAACTACACACGCCGAAAAAACAACACCGCGGCTTCTGCACAGATATCTCTTCTATATTGTAGTGAGCCGAGGGCTTGATATCTTGTGCCGTTTTTTCCAGTTCAATCCCTGAACCCCTGCGAGATTCAGAACAATGCCCTTGCTCTATCGCCTCTTTAACGAAGAGAATTCGCTCCAGCCTTTCCATGAGCTTGAAAAATTCAGGGGGCACTTTGACTGTCTAAAGTGGGTAGAGGCGGAAGCGTTTTCCGCACCACCTTCGCTGTTTCTGTGGCACTAGTGGCGTCACATATATTTGAGTACTAATTACTAAGTAATCGCAAAGCACTAATTAATTGTTAATTACTGATTAATGCCTGAATACTAATTAACTGCTAATTAATGACGCTTAAGCTCCGCCTTTAGGAGTGGAACGCGACAGCGCGTTGTAGCGCTGCCAGGGAGTCCACGGAACGCCTCCACCCGTTCGGCGCGATGCCTTGCCCATTGAACGCAACGCTTTTTGAGGAAAGGGAATGGCGCAGTAATTCTCTGTCATCTCGGTGGACACCTGAACCGCACCGTAGAGGAAGGGAGGTGGGAGTGAAAGAAGATAGATAAAGAGGAGCCGTAATGAAGAAAATGAAAATTGTATTTGAGGAAAGGAAATTACGCAGTAACTGTCTCACATATCTCGGTGGACACCCGACAAAATTCGGGGGGCCACTTTTTTGACCTAAAGTGTGGTCACTGATGTGTGGTTAAGATGTTAAGCTTCGCCCCTAAGAGTGGAACGCGACAGCGTCTTGCAACGCTGCCAAGGAGTCCATAGAATGCCATCGCCCATTCGGTTCTACGCCTCGCTCGTCGGTAAATTGGTTTTTGAGGAAAGGAAATGTATCTGTCTCTCATTTGTCAGTGGACACCTAAACCTCGCCGGAAGGAAATGGAGGAGGATGAGAGTGAGTGAAGACACCGTATTCACTAGACGCGCCTTTGTACATTCCAAACCATCGAGCTTGCATGGCGGAGTGGATAGCGTGCTCGTCTCTCACGGCGAAGACCGGGGTTCGATTCCTGAGCTCAACCAATTTCTTAATCGCTTTTATTTATTTATATGGCCTGACTAGTGAAGCTAATTAGGCTAATTGGGTAATTAAGCAATTAACTAAGCTCAGTCCCACTTACTTGGAGCATCACTACGATCCCTTCAATTGGTTGTATGGTTACTAGCCAAAGTGCAATTTGCCCCGTTTGAAATTCGCGCACTGTGACGTCACGACCGTTTCCACCAATTGAAAAGCGTGACATTTTCTGTCCACAACTGCTGCTTACAACGATGAGACATTAAAGGCTTCCGCCTTAATAAAACCATTCTGTCGGGCAAGAATATTCATGAGAACTGGTTCCGGCAGCACATCAGCGACTTCCGCTACTTTTACACTGAAGCACCACTCACTGCAGCCTGATATTTTGGTCTCTTTCAACCATTTCGTCACAGCAAGGACTGGCGCCATTGCATGCCCTGGTTGGCATGAAATCACTCTAGTAACAAGCTCGATTTTCTCGCAAATATCACCTTCCAAGCAAGAATGGATGCCTACTCTGCCTGCTTGAGCCAATCCATATTTACTAGCAGAGTCGTACTGTATGGTGCTGAATTCTGGAACCATGTGATCTGAATCGGTATGTTTTTTCGATGCGGCTGATGAAACCAAATGCATGAACTTATGTACTTCATCCGCGAACGAACCTCAATTCGAAGTAAACATCACGTGCTCTTTGAGCGGGTTGCTACTTGGAAACACCTTCAGTGAGCTGCCATCACATCTGGCGCCGCCAGTTACCTCCGCAGACTCACACTGAAATGCACCAAACGCCTGAACCCCATCTGTCCGAGCACAAATGAAATCAGCGGGGCAGGAATCACACACACTGCCTCCACGCTCATCTGCTTGCTTGACACTTCCAGCTCTGCTGAGCATCTCGAAGCCACTTTGCTCGCAAGTTCTAACCTGATGGAGTTCACATTTGTGGTAGTCTCCACCCTTTTGATTCAAGACACCGTCCCCAAGAATTTCTCTCCTTGCACACGAAAACCCAACAATCTCCTCTACGAAAACTGTGGCCTGTCCTGTTAGAATAACCTCTACTTTTTCTAGACGCAGTCTTTGATTCTTTTGCTCTTCATATATCGCTGTAAGGGCACGCAACACGCCACTGTCGGCCTGCGTTGAGCGACGTTTTAATTCAAGACAGCCTTCTAGGCAAGATGCTGCTACTTCGGTACTAGGCTCCACACTGACCATACTTGTGTGGTCCTCGACAGCGCTCCAATAAGAGATGCCCGACTCGTGTTCCTTTGGCACTAGGACTTTTGTGCCATGTGAGAGCTCAACACTGTCCACGAGCCTAAGAGCCTTCTTTGCATCTAAGCAAGCCACATGCAACTCGAGCACACGAGGCTCTTCCTCAAGACTCGATAATTCATCCTTACGATGGCATATCTCTGCCATACGGCATGCTATCTCCGCTCGCCATTGAGCTGCACGGACCTCACGCGCTCCGCACTGCGTCACTGACATACGCCCGTAGCGCGGCTAACTGAAGTCCCATGCGCTCTCCTGCAGCAACCAGCTCGAGCGCACTCATCTTGTCTCCCAAACTCCGTTAATTGGCAAACGCTGCTCGGCCTGGTCTTGTCGTAGCGGACGCCAAATTTGTGAGGGGAAAAGGTCCCCCAGCAGGTTCGAGCGTCCTCCGACGTGGTGCCCTGGAAGATCCAGAAAACTGTCCCAGACCGAGCACGTCCAAAGGGAGAACAAAAATAGTTTTGCTTAAAAGAAAGCAGTCAGTGATGGGTAGGGAACTGTCCGGACAAGGGTCGAAGAGTGGTTCCGGCGTGGCAATCCGCTGCCCGTCTCCAGACAGGCGCCGGGGCCAAGCACCTCGGCAGGCCTGTTTTCCTTGCAGCCGGAAATCGGGCGCGAAGCACTAGCAGCAGTGGCCTTGACGACGCACCAGAGGGAAGAGGCGGCCGCCCAGGTCAGGACACCCGGGCACGGCCAGGGAGGCAACTTGTAACGGCAGCAGGTTCCAGCCACGGGACGGCGGGCACGAACCGACATCAAGGCCGGCAGGATCTCCGGGCAGGCAGCACCTGCTTGTGCCCGGCACGGCGCTCACTCTCCGAGGCAGCGAGCTGGGCAAGGATGGCTTCCCCAGGCCTGGTCACCCGGTTTCAAGAAGCCATTCAGCCCTGACCTCGCCTGCTCCGTTGCCCGAGCTCGTCTCCTCGTGCCGCTTGCGCCACGCCCCGCGTCTCTACTTTTCTTCTTCTCTTTTTTCCAAGCGAGCGTCAGGACGCCACTAGTGCTGCCGGGCGCTTGTGGCATCACACCGTTGTAACCAGCAGTTGACGCCCTAGTCGTGCTTTAAGCTGCCAAACCAATGGAGCGGGAGGTTGGAAAGAGAAACGCAAGAGGCGCCCTTGTGCTGTGCGATGTCAGTGCGCGTTAAAGATACCCAGGTGGTCGAAATTATTCCGTAGACATCCACTATGGCACCTCTTTCTCTCTTTCGCTCCTACCTTCCTCTCTTCCCTTACGGCGCGGTTCAGGTGTCCGCCACGATATGTGAGACATACTGCGCCACTTCCTTTCCTCAAAAACCAATTTAACAAAACAGAGGGTAAGATTGCTAAAACGGATTTTGAGGAAAGGAAATAGCGCAGTATCTGTCTCGCACATCTCGATAAACACCTGAACCAGAGGGAAGGCGCATAACTGCCGTCTAGGAACAGTGGACACATCAATCGTGCTTTAAGATACGTGGCGGCAGTGACAGATGTGCGCTGCATGCTTTGGCATTGACAATGTTGTGCCAGAAACGCGGCGCTGAAGCCATAACGCTTCGGCGTTCATTGCGTTCATTGGCGTTGACGTTGAGAACGTTTTGCGCTCCGATAATTTGAAGGAAAGGAAGTGCGCATAAGTGGCCTACCTTGGTCAGTGAACCGAGTGAACTCTCGCGATAAACCTTTAGCTGCGATATGCTAGGGTGGCAGGGTGAGTGGTGTCTTTAATGTAGATATAAAGGCAAACAGAAATTTCTTACCTCTTATGCGGGAGAACATCTCGTTCCTCTCGCTTGTAACGGCTCCCACGGCTGTGACAACGTCGCGAAATAATTGCATACACATCGTCTTTGAGAATCAGGCATTGGTGCAGCAAGTTGAGCTTATATCTATCTATTTCTCCGACCACAAAGCTTCCTTCATGAGAGTCAAGAACTATTAGTGGAGTGTTTCTTGGAGAAAGAATGTGCAAAATAAGTTCTCTGTAATTGTACATGCATGTCTTGCCCCAATTCTTTGCCTCACTCTATCGAAAAGATGGAACGGTTGATGCGCTGCGATGAAATTTCGCATTAAGAAGTAGCGTAATCGTCGGTAGTTTTATACTGTACCTCCCGAAGCAGCACATGTAATCGGCCCAATACTGTAAATTGCTGTTTTCACTCCGGATCTTTGCTGGACCGCCCTTTGGCAACACGTTTCCAACCTTGGGCCAATTACCTGTGCTGCTTGGGTACAGGATCTTCCAGCCGACTAGTCAGTACTTCCCTCTCCTGCGTTGAGAAAATGCAGCGTCATTAAATGGAACAAGCAATGTGTTTGTCTGTTCCTTTAGCGAGGCTTTTGAAGCGAAAAGCTTCACCACGCGGGTCAGAGCCGAGCTTCGCGTGAGCCGAACTGGTGAGTTATGCGCATGCGCGAAATCGAGTGACGTCACGTGCGGCGCTGGTGGTCGCTCCTCGCCGCTGGCGCAGCCGTCGCCGACTCCGTCGCCTGTCCTTTCGGTGCAGCCGCGCGCTACTGCTTATGTGCGTCGCCTCCTCGCTGTCGCTACATCTGCGCGCTTCGCCTCCTCGCCCACCGTTTGACCTTTCGTTGCAGCCGCGTGTTGCCCGCCTCCCAGCTGGCAACCCTCCTCTCCGCATTCCTGCGGGCACTTTCAGCCGCACCGATTTCCGCCTCCTCCTCCGCCTCCATACAGACAGTGTTTGGACGACCGAACGCCTCCACCGTTATTGGGGTGCTCCCAGTGCATTGTGCGCGAACTGCGACAGCCATGACGTCAAACCAAGCATAACTGAAGCTTTTCGCTTCTATATCCAGGCTTGACCAGAGCTAAGCCACTGCCTATTTTTTTTATCTGCTTTCCTTATCATACGCTCTCATTATGACGCTCTTCCGGGCCACCGGTTTGAGCACATGCTCTTAATACCGTTGAGACAAAGAAGCATGTAAAATCATCGAGATTAACAAGATAACTTCTCCGTAATAAAAAGTTTCACTCTTATCATTTTTCTTGGTTTCCTTCCAGCTTTTAGCGCAGGATGTTGAACTTCGACCATCTGTAATTCACAGTGCGTGGGAAATAACTGTTTCGCTTTCCAAAGCCGATGGAGCTAGTGCCATTTAGCAAAGGACAAAGACAGAGGCAACCAAACAAATACTGCAGTCACAAACGAAAACTATTAAAAAAGCCTTAATATTACCCTTATGTAGTCAGATAGTCAGAGAGCGGATAGTATTAAGAACATTAGCCTCAAGAACATAGAAGTTTGGGAAGCTGCTTACGCGTGTAGCAGTTTCAACATCACCGTGGCTTCCATCCTAAGCTGAAGTACTAACTAGCGAATGAGCTGCACTAGAGTTAAAAGAAATTGGACCTTCAAAAAGTCTGTGATAGTCTGTTTAAACTGTTTAAGAAACTGGGCTCTATATCGAATTAAGTAAACATTCCGTAGGTCACGGAGAAATTCCTAGCTTAAGTAATCATAAGTGTAGTGTCATTATTATCGGCGGCTTCACTGGTGTACACAAGAATCAACGATGCAGTGTGGAGCATATGCAACAAAAATCAATTTCTGTTCTGTATCTTGTATCGATACCGGAAATACAACTTTCAGGGCATCGGTATTGACCAGTTTTTTTTTATTTCTTAAAGTATCTTGCCCATGGACTCACGCAAACAGTATCTTCTGCCAAAGATTCGCAACCAACGCATTTTATCAAGCAAAAATCTTAACTTTTCTGAAGCCACACAAATTTTGATAAGCGCCGGAGCACCGTAGCCATAAAAATAACACCTGCAAACTGACGCTAGAAGTATAAAGCTTCTGGTTGAAGAGCGCCACGGAAATCAATTTCCTGTAATATTACAGAAAGCAAAATAGTACCATCAAAAAAGCATTTACTTATGTTAGTGAAAGAATATTATCCTAAAGTTACGTTTTTTTTTGTAAAAGGTGCAAGGCATCTGGCCCTACCGTTTAACGAACTTACAGCGTGGCTCATTACCGCCCCCCCTCCCCCCTCCGACTTCTAGTTGCGTTTCACTAGAAGTTTCAAGGCTAATGTCGCTGGCAGCTTGTTTTCCGACGGAATTCACATATAAGTATGGAAACCAAACTTGGTAACAATAAGACAGGCAACTAATCTGAGAGTTTAAAACTAAACGGAGCCTCGGATTTTCAGAGATAGGCTCTATGGCGATGTTCAAAAAATTGCTGAGGCTCAGCTTGGCTAATCCTGGGGAATGCGAAGCATATTAGTGGCTAGGCTTGGTAATACATGGCTTTCCTTGGTTGAATACTTGGTCATTTTAATACAACCACTAGAAGCCTTCGTCGTGGGGGAAGACATCGGCATGGCTACAGCGGAACGCCGGCTAACCCCGAGCCGCGCGTTGGGTGAGCGCCTGGATTGCCACGGAAGCCGCGTCTGCCTGCCCGGTGGAGCGAGCGTTTCACCTACACCGAGTGTGAACGCGTGTTCGAAATGCGCGGGAATGCACGGGTGTGACGGCTAGGGGTCCCACGGCGACGGCTCGAGGTGGAGGCCGGCTCTCTCATTCGATGTCACGTGGTGTGACGTCACGGCGTCACGTGGGGGTCCCACGGCGACGGCGTGAGTGGTAGCGCTAGCAATATGCTTCGCATAAAATAGTGCGATTAAGGTTCGCCTATACGTAGCTTCACCTTTCCGTTCGCATGAATCCAACCTAGTGACGTCAAATTAACGACAAAGTCGCATTTTCGTGGTGATATGGAAGGCCAGAGGTGTGTTGCATTCGAAAGGTTCGCTTTTGCAGCATTGTCTAGCCGCTCCGTAGGAATCACGCATTCGCGCAGTTGTTGCACGTCGTGAAGCGCTCATTTCATGATGAACGACGGGGCGGGGTTAGAACACCAAGGACAAAATTCTGAGCAGACAGAATGGGAGTACCTGAGCTCTTCACAGTTGGCTAGCTTCGCTACATTTGCGTTCCATTTGTGCTTGAGTACGTTTTATTTGCTCCCTACTGCTGTACAAAGAAAGTTTATCTCCAGTTAAGACTTCCGTGCGAAAGGCTGCACAAAACAATGGAAGCGTCCTGAAAAATGCAGCTGTTTTGATTTTATCACTCGTGTGCGAAGTACTCTACCGCCTGCCCTAAGCATTGAAATAGATTCCTAGGCGTGCATGCTAACCTGCAGCGGCAGATGTAAGGAAAGTCTTCCAATATTTTGAAGGCACACGCTATATTAAGAAAGTTCAAAGCCAGGTGAAGGCCTATCATCGCGCTGTAAAACAGAATTTTACCTTGATCTGAGTTTGCTTGAACTTATCTTAAATACCTCTGGGATGCATCTTCGTGCGTGCAGAAATCCTTCCGCAGCCCATCGCATTTGGTATCTATGCCCTCCAAGCTGCAGAAGACGAAGAAATAACCGTTCTTATTTTGTTACCTTTATGCGCATTCTGCCTTACTTTTTCTGAAGCATTATTTTCAGCCCTATTCTATGCTTTCTGCGCAAGATAGCCTAAGGAGTGTAACACACGTTTCGCCGATAGCATCCCATTTCATGTCTTGCAGCGAATCTAGCGATGCGTGTTAGTTTCATTACAAGTTTATATCGAATCAGCTGCTTCAGCTTCTGAGTGGGCATTTATCAGCATGACAGGAATGGCCAGTGTACGATGACCTTTACGTAATTCTAAGAGTGGTGCTGTCCTTATTTTGAGAGTGCGCGTTCTTGTAAAAAGGGAATAACTGCAGGAAATGGCCTCCTCATTGCCTACCCTATTTCTGCAAGACATAAGTGCACATTATAGTATATAAGTGAATTGCGCAACAAATTAGACAGGACACAGAAAGAAACACATACAAGGATCGCGGAAGTGGTAATGCCAAAGCCTTTTATGTGCTTGTACATTTGTCGCATTTGATACGAATTTTTCAAGCCGCTTAGTTTTGTGTGACGTCAGAAGCGACACTGGTTTCATAATTGAAAGGGAAAGTGATAACCTGAATTATGAGGTGAGTAATTGTAATGAGGTGCAAGGGCCTTCCTTATAAGTGCGCCGCCGACGTTCCACTGTTGTTATGGCGATCGACTGCGGCGTCGATCACGGCGGTGTCGGTCGCATTTCAATGGAGCGAAATACTCCAAGCGCTTGAACTGTGCGACGTACATTGCACGTTAAAGAACCCCAGGTGTTCGAAATTATCCGAAGCACCCCTCTACGGCGTCCCTCATCACGCGAGTTTCTTCTGAACGAAAATCCCATAAATCAAAACGAAACTTGTGGGCTTCGAAACGATGTAACCAGTCTAAAAGTAAAGGGCGGCCAGAAAATACGCCAAGCGCGTTGGGAGGCGCATATACGCAGCCTAGAACTATACACCAAGTGCACAAACGTAAGACCGCGCCATAGATATCGCAGTTGCTTTGTGCAAATGGGCTCAGCAACGCTATCCACTTCCGAGTGCTATCAGAGCTGCCTTTATAAGCCAGGCAGCACAAAGCGCATCAACGATTGTGCGCACATTGAGGCCTAAGATCCAAACCCTTGCTTGAAAATTCCTCGAATAGTTGGAGCAGTCGTCGATGTTCTGTATTTTCTCAGCATTTCGATGCGAAGAACTGTGCGTTTTTTAGCACCAGTTTGTTTGAGTGCAGCGAGCCTAATGATATCGCCGTCTTGAACCATGGAGAGAAAACATTCCCGAAGAAGTAGGTACGAAAGTAACCGTTTTTTCTTTAGGTACACTTTTTATTGATTCCAGGTGCTGTGTCCAGTCCCGAATACCCTCCCGCTAATTCTGTTCTACTACGGTCGTCGACCTCTGAGCTCGGAAATGTGACCCATACAAATTTCAAGGACAAGGGGTCTTCGCTGGCTATTGGTGAAGAAAATTCTGTCCGGTGTCAACACCCTGAAGGAAGAGGAGGGCCGTTGCGATGCAACCTCTGTCCGTACACTTGTGCGAATTTTGCCGATGTTGTGAGACACATCGGTTTGCACGCAACTGAGAAGAAATTTAAATGCTCCCCGTGCCCTGCGGTGTTCGAGGTGCCCTACAAACTTAAAAGGCATATGACCTCCGCCCAAACTGAGGAAAAACCACAGAAGTGCGACCACTGCCGTTTTTCAGCTGCCTCACCTAGCCAGCTACTTCGACACAAGCGCACGCACACAGGTGAAAAACCATACGAGTGCGACAAGTGCCCTTATGCAGCGGCTTTAAACGAAATGCTCGTTCGGCACAAGCGTACACACACAGGCGAAAAACCCTACAGATGTGAAGTGTGCCCATATTCGGCGAATCAGAAAGGGCACTTAGACTGTCACATTCGTACGGATATCAGTGCAGGGGTCTTTAACCGTACTCTATGTACATTCGTGGGTTCAAGCACTGAGAGTCTCAAAGAGCACATGTCCGGACACGGCGAGTGAATTCTTCAGAAAAGTGCGCATGTGATGAGGATGCCTAATAGTGGCCCATGTTTCTGCACAGAAATAATTATCCACTTTTTGATGACAAGTGCAAGCTATTATGTTTAATGTATGGCGGACAATAGGTATTTTTTTACTGAATTATTCTATAGACGCTTGCAGTGTGGAGTAATTAACCTTCACCGCTTACTGTTGCATGTTATTATTAATCAGCGTTATTTTAGCAGTAGACACAACGCATCAGGTTCTTCGGTTTTTACGTGAACAGTCATGTGGTGTGCCTTGTTGGTGAAGTTGATGCCAGCAAAGTAGAGACTGCGGATACTACGGTCATTCAGGGTAACCTCTATCTTCCTTCAAAGTGGAACTTGTCGAAAAATCATGAAAGTTGACTAAAGCTAAAAAACAACCACGGTGATACGCCGAACCGTTTGTCTGGAGACGGCCTTTTAGTCTTATTAAAAAAGCAAATTCGGTGCCATACTTTTACTTGCCGTGTTAAAATTGCCACGACATTCTCGACCTGTGCTACATTTATTTAAAACGGGGCTTCTCAGCTATAGTTAAACATTTTGCCTATTCTATTCCAATCTCAGGAACATGTTACCAACTTCCTTGAATCTTTGATATAATGTGGATTGCAATCGCTAACCTTCGAGCAATTTCCGCGGTCTAGCCAGTATATCATCGGGTAGCGCATGCGGTAAGCCAACGAAGTTTGAGGTCAAATCAACAAACATTTCAGACACCTCATGTTGAACCGAATAAAAGGTTTGGTTTGGTTTAGTTTATGGGGTTTAACGTCCCAAAGCGACTAAGGCTATGAGAGACGCCATAGTGGAGGGCTCCGGAAATTTCGACCACCTGGGGTTCTTTAACGTGCACTGACATCGCACAGTACACGGGCCTCTAGAATTTCTCCTCCAAAGAAATTCCAGCTGCCGCGGCCGGGATCGAACCCGCGTCTTTCGGGTCAGCAGCCGAGCACCATAACCGCTGAGCCACCGCGGCGGCGAATAAAAGGTTTGGAGAGCCGCTACGCAGTTGACATGCATCTTTTAGCCGCCGCCGAACCTGGCATGATTTTGCGATCAAATAAGATGAATAAATGGCAACTCCTGAATTCTACCAAGAAATGCTAACTATATTGCAGCGTTAAATATCTTTTTTGCCAGACCAGCGTTATTTATCGAAAACTTTTCCTAGAGTGCTGAAAACTTGAAGATTGTTGAGCATTGCCCAGCAGCGCGCCTCTTCTCGCATACTCAGGGACCCTAATTGCACATAGGCGGGAGGAATTTAAGTCCTCAGCGATATAAAGCTTAGGACTGTCAAATGTGCGAAAGAGCCTCGCTACACGCCTTAGAATCAAACCGTTGGCGCTGTATATTTTTGACAAAGACTGTACATGCTTATTTCTGGGGTTTTAGCCGTGGCAGCCTTAACTAGCCCATGTTGCAACCGGGGTGCGTGAAACGCCCATTGACTATGCAGCTATTGACGAGTGTCACGTGCCTCATCATTTAAATGAGCATGCTAAATTAGCTGAATTGTAAGGTGTATTACGAATCCACTTTCCTGGACTCTCAGCATATTTCCACATACTCCTACTCATAGACCCATGCAAGATCATAATAAACCAGAAAGATGTGTTCTTTCTTCTCTTGGTTCACTCGGGTGTGTTCTGAATTTATTTTTGTTTTTGTTTGTTGTTTTCAAATGTACACCTTTACTGTCTATATAGGAGTGTCATTGAAAAGCAATATTTCAATTGTCTATTGTATTATTCATCGGTATGTTTTTAAATGATATTTGTTATAGCTGCGATTCACTATTACAGGAACTTAATTGCATAAATCTCAACTACCTTCTCGCTAAGGATTCAGATATTAGTGCAGTCATTCCTCTGTAACTATTGTTTGAAATGAAAATAAATCAATCAATCCCTGGACTTGCCACTCATTCAAAGCTTTCCGGGTATTTTTACATCTTCCACTTGAGCCGTGGTATTTTCAGGTTTTGCTGAGTATCTCAGCTCCACCTTTACGGAAAAGCCTGGGAGTGTGAGTTCTACATCGCGTTCGGAGGAAAAAAGGGAATACTACGGGTTCCTTCACCCATCACTGCATGTTCCTTACTTCCTGATAATGAGATAATAGCTTTTCTCAAAGGATTCAGCACCCCTCCAGCTGAGAGAGGATGGTCGGCGATGCGACGAATCATTCATGCTTAGGCACTCGTTGGTAAGTTTAGGGCTAGGAGATATCGCAGTTTCGCCGCTATAGGCCTGGGGAGAAATCAAGCACAGCACTTTGCTGGTTCTCGTGCAGTATAGCAAACCGCTTTAAGGCCAGACTGATTACAGGGCAAGGAAGGAGTGGTTATGCGTCGCACGTTAAGTGCAACGCATGGGCTATCGGAATACTAGAATTTTCAACGCGCTTCAATTTAGCTGGGAGCATTTTTAGAATCACCAATACACGCAAAGACTGGATGGCAATGCAGGCGCTAACGTTCACACATTCGGCCTATCTTTACTAAGAGGTACAGGAATTCTGAAATGACAGCTACTAAAGCTACACCAACAAGCAAGTCAGAGTGCATGTCGAACCACCCTTTCCAGAAAAAGCCTATTGACAGGGCCTTTCTGACACCATTCGTAAAAGTTAAACGCATCCGGCGATAACTGGGAACATTTTTACGCGGGACAGCAACATTGCCAAGTTGCTGCGGGAAACAGACAGCGGCGAGAGAACGCCGCGCATAACAAACGGCGCTAGTATATTGTGTACCCAGTGGAAATGACGCACACGCAGTCATAGGCAGTATCCAAGCCACAATTAGCTTCGATACTATCGTTTTGCTAATTTTGTTCATCTGTTTTACCTATCGCTTGCCAAAAATGGAAGCATTGGACTATTGGTTTACAAAATACATGTTGAGTGTATCGTATATTTCAATGATGCTCGATCCTAAAAGCACACTGTGTCGCACATTTCGAGGTGGCTGTAAGCCAGATTTCTAGCCGGCATCGCTCGTAAAAGAGGTAGCACACTAAAAAAAAAAGCTATGGAGTACAACTATGAAGAGACCATGCGAAGGCTGTCTCCCTGCGTTCGTTGTCTGGTAGATAGACGATGCCTACATTTCCCTTCTGCGCCCCCTGTGACAGAAGGAACGAAGAGACAGGCCCAGCATTGTGGTAGAAACAATACCTCTTCACCCCTATTTCGAGATGCGTTCGTTGCCAATAGAAATGAGACTTCCACCGTAATGCTCAGGAGCATAGAGAACATGTATTGTTTCACTTATGAGCACGATAAAGTTCACGCACTCTCCTACGCACGGTTCAAAGGGGTCATCATCGGCGGTATCGTCAAATGCCATAGCTGACGCATACCTGCCGTTTGGAGAAGCAAGCGGTTCCAACAAGCTGTTCTTAAGAAGCGCTAGTGAAACTTCCACTTGCTTACTATATCGCCAAGGTCATCGATCCGACGAGGAAATAGTTTAGTCTAAATATTAGGAAAATGCGCTGTCCTGAAATTCAACACATCAACCTGCTCGACTGCTCCTGTACAGACGCTCTATTTATCGGCTTCGCTTTCAGCCCGGCCGCATCGCATGGTTCTTCCGGAACAGCGGTTTGAGCGCATTCTAATACCGTTAAGAAAAGGTAACATAAAAATACAGATTATTAAGGTTCCTTCACAGCAATAAAATCTAGAATCCCTTATAGTTTTCCTGCTTTGCTTCTCGCTTCTAATGCAGAATGTTCAGCTTTGAACGTCTCTCAGAGTGCTTGGGAAATAACTGGCTTTCTAAAGTGTATGGAGTTTATACCAGGTAGCGCCGGGAAAGGGAGAGGCAACAGACTAAATTATGTAGTAACAAACAAAAAGCATTATAAACAGCTTCAAGTTTATTATTACGCATTCAGGTTCTTACAGCGAAGAGTCCTAACTTAGGTAATGGTATCCGTAGAAGTGTTAATATTGGTGACTTCAATAATGCTTAGAAGAATCCATGATACGCTTTCTTGTAGCTGCATCAGAAATCGATTGCGCTTTTAAATATAATATCTACGTCACAATTCTATTCCTCAGCGCGTCAAGTGCTGGTATTGAACGCAGCTTTTTTTTTTTTTGAAGTATCGTGCTTAGCACTGCACTGAAAGAATATCCGTGTTGGACGAAAGAATGGCAAGCAGCGCATTTCATCAACGAAAGGAACTAATCTGAACTAGTGCCGACCCCTACACATGATATAGCGATAAAATACCGCAGCTATGAAAAGAAGACCGGCACATTCAGGCTATCAGTATACAGCCCGTTCTTTAACAGGGGCCCGGCAATCTGTTTTCTATAATATTCCAGACAAAAAATATCGAATTAATCAAACGCTTTACTTATCCTAACAAAAGCATTTTATGTTAAATGATTTTGTTTTTGTTTTTTGTAAAAAGTGCAAGGCATCAGGCTTTTTCGTTCACCGAAGTTACAGCGTGGGCCTTTGGCCACCAAATTTGAAGTTGCACTTCACCATTAGTTCCAATGCTAGTGCTGCTGGCAACTGCTTTTTGAACGGAATCGAGGTATCAGCATGGAAGCTAACTTTGCTAACCACATGACATGCAACTAATCTCAGAGCTCTGAACCAATTGGTCTGCTGCATTTTTAGAGATGGGCCTTATAGTGATCTCCGGAAAAAGTGCTATCAAGGTTGGCCTACACGCTTCCTTGATTATGGGTTCACGTGGATCCCACTTGGTGGCGTCACATGAAATGCAAAGCAGCGTGGGCGTGGTCATTTGCAGTGCCAGGAGGGTGGCGCATTCGAACAGGTTCGCTTTTGCAGCCGTGCTAGCCGGACTATAGCCATTGCGCACTCGCGCAGTTTTGACACATCGTGAAGCCCTTGTTTCACGTTGAACGACCAGGTGAAATCAAACAAGAAGGACCAAAGCACAAGGAGACCGAGTGTGAGTACCTCAGCTCTTCAGAGCTCGCTTGCTTCGCCTTGTTTGCGTTACACTTGCATCTGAATGCATTGAAGTTGTTTCGTACTGCTCTGCGGTGAAATTGCATTCGCAGTTACGATTTCCTTTGAATATCCCCTGCTGCGAAAGGCTGCATAAAGCGGAGGAAGCCACCTCGGCTTCTCGTAAATTTATGCCTCTTGATTCCCCATTGCAGAAGATAATAGCTCATGCGTCTGAAGAGTTGTCTGGCTCGAGAGTGTGTCATTATGACAGGCCTTTCGAGGTACTCCTTTGAAGTCATTGTTATTCTATGTTGAAAAAATCCCTCTCGTGCTTTTTTTGTTGTTGTTGCCACCTTCGCACCACAGTTTTCAGAGATGTTCTTTTTTCACGTGGTTTTCATTCTGCCGCCGTACTGGAGTTGGTGTGATATCACAGCAGCAGTGGTGGGAATTTAATTATTTTTTCTTAGCACTTTATGCAGGGCTTCAATAGTTATTGAAGACATTGTTTCGTCAGAAAATGCGCATTTGGTAATTACCACGCAACCCTTAAGGTAAAGAATCGGTTTCGATTTTTCTGGGTGATTATCTACCCCAACTCGCCCACAGTGGTGAAGCATGCCACTATCGACTATGCCGCCGTGATCGGAGCAGGCACAGGTACGGGATGCGTGCTGTAAGACGTTATCGGCAACCGAATCTTTCTGCTACTACGCGTGTGGCATGTGCTACGGTTATATTGGCAGGACAACCATAGACGAGATTCTTGTGCTGCCAATGGACGCCGTCATTTTCAGGGCAATGGCGAGATGCGGCGGGGATGTTTGATGAGGGGCTGAGGGACTGCAGAAACATCGCTGCCGCGCCTGCATAATGTCTAAAACGTACTGCCTTTATGGCGGTGAGATACATCGCTTAGGCTCTGTACGCCACTGTAATGTTAGAGCACACATCAGTCGACGTTTGCACGGTCTCCCGCAAGGGCACCTTGTGTAACGAGGTGTTGGTGCTTGGTGTCACCACGTACCCCTAGCCCCCATACCGAAGCTGTCATCCGTACCGTGGCGATAGGTTGAAAGGTGGAGGGAAGAAACCTTGAACGTTAGCGGTCGAGGAAGTGGTCAATCCTTGGCCGATGGGCTCCTCGTCTGTCCACCAGGCGGGGAGTCCCGGGACCTTCCTCTGTGTATAAGGGTGAATTAGAGGCCACAAAGTATGAGGAACCCTTAGCCAGTACATGCCGTATAGAAAAATTTGGCCGCCGCGGTGGCTCAGTGGCTATGGTGCTCGGCTGCTGACCCAAAAGACGCGGGTTCGATCCCGGCCGCGGCAGCTAGAATTTCTTTGGAGGAGAAATTCTAGAGGCCCGTGTACTGTGCGATGTCAGTGCACGTTAAAGAACCCCAGGTGGTCGAAATTTCCGGAGCCCTTCACTACGGCGTCTCTCATAGCCTTAGTCGCTTTGGGACGTTAAACACCAGAAAACCAAACCAGAAAAATTTGCAAAAAAATCTGATCGGCCCCCAAAAAGGGGTCGAACCGATGCGAAAAAATTGATGCCACAGAAACCAGAAACGTTTCCAAAGTTTTTCATGGTTCACTCCAATACAGATGAACCTGTAGCAAACTTATCTGCATTTGTGATCGCCAACACCCTAAAAATGTGTGTAGGCAAAGACTACAAAGCAAAAAGCAGCGAACTGGAGATCTCCTTGTACAAATAAACACAAAAGAACAGAGCACCAAACTGATGTCGTTACAGAATCTTGGAGAAACAAGTGTACAGGTAACCCCGCACCGCACCCTAAACCAATCAAAGGGCGTCATATCTGAATATGAACTCCTACAGAGTACCGATGCGGAAATGGAAGAAGAACTATCTGAACAAGGAGTTATAGCAGCCAGACGAATAACCATCAGTAGAAACAATGTTGAAATCAAGAGAAAACACATTGTCTTAACCTTCAATACCACAACTCTGCCTGACTCCATCCACGCCGCATACCTCCATTGTAAAGTCCGCCCATACATGCCGAACCCGAGACGATGTTTCAAGTGCCAGCGCTTTGGACACAGCATGTTGGCTTGTCGCGGTAAACCAACTTGTGTCTGATATGATATGATTGAAACAGCGCAAGGCCGAAGGCCAAAAAAAAGAGAGCAGAGGAAAGGAGGAAAAGGACAGCACAGCGCTGAACTAGCAACTGACAATTATTTGGCACGCTGCGCGTATAAATACATTCAGGCACCAAAATAGAAAACAACGCATAGAGCAATTCATGCACCAGGAACCCTGCAAGCAAACACAAACTAAGAAGTGCGATTCAGGAAGCGAAGTTCTTTTTGTGATAAAGACACTGATGCAGCACTTACACATGTATCACCATACTTCTTGATATTCGAAGCCTCGATAATTTCCCGGCAAAGCTGGTCTTTGTTCCTAGCAACAACACGGCAAAAATTAAACTGTGGGGTGCAATCACATTCACGGCAATGCAAGTTAAGGTTACGAGACTCTTTGTTATCTACATTGTTGCGGTGCTGCCTGAGCCTATCATTTAAGCACTGTCCAGTCTGGCCAATATAAAACCTATTACAAGTGAGAGGAATGGAATACACGACATTTTTTTGACACTTCACAGATTTGCATTCATGGTTTTTGGGGCAATCGGGGGAAGTTTTCCCTGGGTTGTTGACACGCGTACACAAGCTTGATAACTTAACGGGGCCGAAAAAACAACATCCACTCCAACTCTTTTACCAACACTTTTCAAATTATGTGATATCTTGTGGATATAGGGAATGGCTGCTACTCGCTTACTTGTTTGACGTTCAGAACTGGCGGAGCATTTCAGTTTCTTCAACAAAACTTCGGCCACAGAAGAAAGCACGTGAAGCGGATAGCCACTAGCAGTAAGCCTCTCTACCTGGTTACTAAAGCTGCGTTCGGTTAGATGTAGACAGGATTTTGTAAGTGCACTCCTGAAGCTTGACATGACAATTCCTCTTTTAACAAGCTTCGAGTGCGCGGAACTGTAAGGTAGCAACGGTTTATTGGCCCTAGGCTCGAAGGACCAGCACACACTGCAAGGTGAAAACTTCAGGCTCAAGTCTACAAATCTAATTGTGTCCTCTACAGGAACTTCATGAGTTACGTCCAAAGGGTCAATCATATCATGTACAACCAACTCGCCCATCAGCTCGTGCTTTCAACTTGTGTCACATGCGCAGAAGACACACATACAGAGGAAAGATGCGAACGCACACCAAAATGAATCAACTGCAATGGCGCACATGGCGCGTACTCCAGGTCGTGTCCAGTCTGGAAAACCGAAAAACAAATCATAACTTTGAAGACCGCAGAAAACCTGTCCTACCTTGAAGCAAAAAAACGCGTCTCTTTCCAAGCGAAAGGGACACACTCTGAAGCGGTGACGCGGGGACCAACGCCGCCTTCAGTTTCTGTCGGCACACAGGTCGATCCGAAGGACCTGGGGTCGACAACCAAGTCGCCACCACAGAAGTCGGTGACACAGTCCACAGGGCTGAATATTTCGCGGGAAGACCACGCGATCCTCGCCGGAGGCCCTCAGGCCCCACTTTCAGCAGCGGCATCCTCGGTGACAGACACCCAGAACAGCTCTGCTGAACTGGACCTGTCGCCCCGCCCCTCTAAGAAGGCAACTGCTGGCCCAAGAGACTCTGCCCCTGGAGCAGAGCATGGTTCAGTGGTGCCAACAAAAAAGACGAATGCGAAGGCCACGGGCCATCGCAAACAAGCATCCTCGACGTCCACCGTGGAGGAGATGGATGTCAGCGAAAGTCCGCTGACATCTAAAACACACGCAACCGCGGATTCTCCGTGGAAATCCCGCCCCATGATAGTGGCGATGGATACAACTCCTGGTTCGCCACCGCTGCAGCGGCGGCGAGACTCCCTAGAGAAAAAAGGGAAACCACGAATCACTGCTCCTGAGAATAAGTAACTTTCCCCAATCCCCAACTTATCACAATGGCGTATCTAATACAATGGAACTGTAGAGGTCTACACAGAAAATACACAGACATAACCGATATGCTCAAATCAATGGCACCTACAGCTGTGTGCCTGCAATGAACGAACCTTGGGCCACAGCACACAAACATCATAAAAAATATACTATTTTCCGGAAAGACCGAGTACAAGCTAGCCGACTCTCAGGAGGCTTCGCTATCATTACGCAAAGCGATGTCCCTGCAAGAGAGGTATCATTAAAGACGAACTTAGAAGCGGTCGCAGTAAACACCATTAGCCATAAAACAATGACAATATGCTCTGTGTACATACCACCACACAACACAATAGCCATGCATGACCTAGAAGAACTTCTGGAACGGTTGCCAGAGCCATATGTAATAATAGGGGATTTTAACGCGCACTCCTCATTCTGGGGAAGTGTGCATACTGATTCCAGGGGTCAGCTCATTGAGGATTTTATTCTTTCGAATAACATATGTTTAATGAATACGGGAAAAGCTACGTACTGCTGCCCCAGCTCTGGAAAAATGACCTGCCTCGATTTAGCATTTGCATCACCATCTGTTTTTAATGATTTTATTTGGGATGTTTTAGATGACCCCCGGGGAAGTGACCACTTACCTACGGTTTTAAAACTAACATCAGCTACGTTCATCCTCCCTACAAAGCCACGGCGATGGAAAATTCACCTCGCCGATTGGACACTTTTCAGAACGAAGGCCACACTAGAAAAAGAATATGCCGAAACCCTTACTATAGAAGAACTAAATGAAAAAGTTTGTCACATGCTTAATATCTGCAGCAACAGAAGCCATCCCACAAACGTCTGAAATTGCACGAAAAACACAAAGATTGGTGGTCAAATGAATGCTCATTGTCTAAAAAGCAGCAAAACAAGGCTTGGGGCAACCTTCGCAGATATCCCACATCAGGAAACTTGCTCATCTTCAAAAGGGCCAGAGCCAAAGCACGATACATTAGACGCAACGCAGAAAGGGCATCATGGCAACAGTGCATATCCTCCATAAACAGCTCAATATCATCAAAGAAAATGTGGGAGCAGGTGCGGAAATTCACATGAAATTTTACTCCATTCACATTTCCAATGCTAACAACACCCGGCACTCAAACAACATTAGAAGAGCAGGCCAACATATTGGGTGAGCATTTTTCCACAGTTTCAAGCTCATCCAACTACACACACACATTTCAAAAGCACAAAACAATAGTAGAAAAAAAAATTGCCGACGATTATGTTACTTCCTAATGCGAAATTTGAGCGCAGCAAATAAGCTGTTTCACCTTTTCGATAGTGAGTCAACCCCAGCTGCGGAGTTGGTTTCAGGGACAACGCCGCCGATGCCGACACAAACAATATGATACCCTCGCTTCCGCAGCGCTAAGAACCAGGTCTAGCCGTGTGAAGGTGGTCACGCATTCGTCGACGTGCCGGGGCCTACGTGAAATAACCGGCGCGTCGGCAACTGAAGAGCACCCTATCCGCCACACAAGAACAGGGGGGGGGGGACCCTTTCCTCCTCTTTCTGCATGGCGGCGACGGTGTTCTATGCAGTCACGTTATCTTGACTCTAGCGGCGTCAGCGGCATCCAGCGGTATCAGTCGGTCGCTGCTAGCGCTGGGGGGATGAAAGGGGGGCGGAGCTGGTTACGAGGCTGAGACGGGGGGGGGGGGACCCTTTCCTCCTCTTTCTGCATGGCGGCGACGGTGTTCTATGCAGTCACGTTATCTTGACTCTCTAGCGGCGTCAGCGGCATCCAGCGGTATCAGTCGGTCGCTGCTAGCGGTGTGGGGATGAAAGGAGGGCGGAGCTGGTTACGAGGCCGACGACGACGCGAAACCCAGGAACGGACGCCAAAGAGCTGCGCTCTAAAACAAAACCTGCCCTTTGGAACATGCATACATGAAGACTACAATCAGTTTATTACAATGCAAGAACTAAACACAGTACATCCGGTAATATGACAGCACCAGGCCCAGACAATATACATTATGCCATGCTTGCTCGCCTCTCTGAGACTGCCATAGAGGCTCTCCTAAAATTTTTCAATAAAATATGGATGAGTGGAGAAATCCCCCAAGCATGGAAAGAAGCAATCATAGTACCCTTCCTAAAACCAGGGAAATCACAAACTAGTCCTACCAGTTACAGGCCAATAGCACTCACTAGCTGTGTAGCAAAATCATTCGAAAGCATTCTAAACATCAGGCTAACCTTCATACTTCAGTCCCAGCAAATTTTAGATATACACCAGTGCGGTTTTAAAAAGACATGTTCCACAACCGATCACCTTGTACGCTTTGAGAACACAGTCCTGGAAGCGTTCATCCACAACCAACACTGTATCGGGGTCTTCTTCGACCTGGAGAAGGCTTACGATAGCACGTGGAGGTTCGGTATCCTCCGTGACCTAGCGGACCTAGGTATCCGCGGCAGGATGCTGAGCTGTTTGAGCGACTTCCTGACCAATCGAACGTTCAGAGTCCACCTGGGCGCAACTTTCTCCAAGACTTTTATCCCAGAAACTGGTGTGCCCCAAGGGTGCATCCTCAGCACGACCTCATTTGTCATCAAAATGAACTCCATAGGAAAAGTAATCCCAAAATCCATAATGTACTCAGTTTACGTAGACGACCTTCAAATAGCATGCACGTCTTCTAGCATACCTACCTGTGAGCGGCAAATACAAATAACAATAAATAAACTGGCTACCTGGGCAGATAGAAACGGATTTAGATTTTCCCCTCAGAAAACAGTAGCGGTTCTGTTCTCTTTGAGACGAGGCCTACAGGCCTACCCCACACTATATCTAAACCAATCCCAATTACCTGTCAAACAAGAGCATAAATTTCTAGGGATAACTTGCGATAAAAAGCTCACATTCTTGCCACATATAAAATGCTTAAAGAAAAAAGGTTCTCAGGCCCTCTATGTACTGAAACTCCTGTCAAGAAAATGCTGGGGGTCTGATAGGGCAGGCCTGTTACATATATATCGTTCTCTGGTTCGCTCTAAGTTAGACTATGGGTCCATAGTATATGGCTCAGCAAGACCGTCCTAAATAAAACGACTGGATCCTATCCACAATCTTGGTTTAAGGTTGTCTTCCGGTGCTTACAGAACTTCACCAATAGCAAGTCTGTATGTGGAAACGAATGAACGTTCCTTAGAAGATCGAAGAACTGCACTAACTTGCGCATACATCCTCAAAATCCTTTCTCAGCCCAAACATCTCTGTTATCCAAATGTCACGAAATGCCCATCCCGAATACTCTTCAACAACAAGCCTCACGCAGTTAAGCCGTTGCTCTTGCGCTTCGAAGAAAAATGCCAAGCCCTGAACATAATAAATGAATTTAAAGATATTGCCCCAAGACACGAAGCGTTACCACCGTGGTACACTCTCCCCACAGTGTGTGACGTCACACTAACACGCCTCAGGAAAACCTGTACACCACATGACCATATAATACAAGAATATCTAGCACTACAAGAAAAATACAGAAATTACACTGCATTTTATACTACGGGTCAAAACCTCATGCTTATGTAGGAAGCGCAGTAATACAAGGAAAAAATGAACATGCAGTACGACTTCCGTCATGTGCTACAGTTTTCACGGCGGAGTGTTATGCTATTAGTGTTGCGGTACAGAAAATAACAAATGAAAACATCAAAAATAGCATCATGTATACCGATTCACTGAGCGTCCTTACAGCATTAAACTCCAAAAATGCCACGAAGCCACTGATTGGAAGCATCATACACAATATAGTAAAGGTCACAACACAAAAACATGTTATAATATTCTGCTGGGTTCCCAGTCACGTTGGCATTAGGGACAATGAGAGAGCCGACATGTGTGCTGCAGAAACCAGAACCATGGAAATAAAAAATGTGAATTTGCCTGCTAGGGATTACATGAAGTTAGTGCATAGCAGACTAAGAGCCAAGTGGCAAGCTTCTTGGGAAAATGAAGGACACAACAAGCTGCATACCATAAAGCCCATTTTAAAAGAATGGAAATCATGCCGCCATAAAGAGCGTTTTATCGAAGTAATTTTATGTCGTTCACGCATAGGTCCCACAAACATCACCCATAACTTCTTATTAACAAAAAAAGACAAGCCTGTGTGTGAAATGTGTGGTGTGGAGCTCACGATAAATCATTTTAATTTCTTGTTCGCATCTCGAAGAACTTAAAAAAAAAATTTTTACGGTATTTTACAATGAACACATTCCATTTCATCCCGCATTGCTTTTAGGCGAGCAAACACTTGTCGAGTTTTCACTTGTTTGTAAGTTTCTAAAGAAAGCCAATGTTTTAAATCTATTATAATGTAACCTCTGTACACTTGACATAACGTCCTCTAACCTTGTGTTTGGCGCATGATAGCCATGGTTGCTTATGCGCCATAAAACCCCATATAACTAACTATAAAAAATAAGCTACCTTTGATTCTGCGCAAGCTTATCTTTTATACGACCAGGATGAATCTTCCTGCAAGCTGAAATCCGTCCTCATGCTTTAAGTCCCTTACATCTTTCGCCTCTACGCCTTTCAATGTGCGCACGACGATGAAATTTGTCACTTCACAGTATGTTGCTATCCAGATTTTTTGATGCCCTGTCTGATTATTTTCAGCAATTTTTTTTATGCGTCCAGGTAATCCCCTGCGCAAGATAATCCACGGAGTGGTGCGCACACGGTTCCAGTACAGTTCCATTCAGTGCCTTGCAGCGGATCAGGCGGAGCGAGCTCGTGTCTATCGAATCACCTGCTCGTATTTTTGAGTTGGTATGTCTCAGTATGACGGGAGTTTTCAGTGTATGATGACATTTAATTCTTCCAGGGGCGCCATCGTAAATCTGAGAGTGCGAACTCTGTGACTACAAAGGAAATAACGCAACACTTCGCCTCTCCACCGCTTACCATATTTCTGCGAGACATGAGTCCAGATTATCGTTTCGTTGCCATTGGTACCTGAAGGAATGATGGTTGATCCTTGGAGGCACTATATTTCCAACCCTACTGTTAGCTCCAAAAATAACCGAAGACAAGGTATAGTCCTTGCAAGACAATAATGTAGCTGAGCGCATGGTAGGGAACCTAATGTGGCGAAGCACTCTGAAGAAAATTAACTTGTTCCTCCTGAGCTTATTAACAATGCATCCTACCGGCATTAATGTCTGCAACAAAGAAAATGCATTTCATTTTAATTTCCAATTCTGAAATTAGATTGAAAGTTTTGTGCACCGTTCAACAAAAATGCATCATATCAGTTGTCGGAATGGAATCGAGTTATTACATCTGATTTCAGATGAAGACGAAGTGACTGACTGACTTGGGGCATGGTCCGAAACGTCCCCGGCAATTTTATGAAATGTACTCGAGAGGAGCTATTATAAGCTCCTGCTAGTTATTTTTATCTCTCGTTGTCGAATCCTTAATGCCTTTATGAAAGTACTGCTTTTCCGAGACAAGGTCACTAGGAAGTATATACAACGAGACATGAATTTTATTAATGTTTATGGATTAAGGCACCCGAACAGGAGTTCTTTGCGGGGGTGTCTCGGAGTGGGCAGTGTATGAGCTGCCCAAAGTTGATCTCTGTGTGAAAACGACCACTGTAAAAAATGCGCAAGGAAATATTTAGCTCTAAACAAATGCTGAAGCTTATCAGCTCTTTCAAAGAGAACAATAATGGCAGCCAGAGACTCGATCAGCTCCAGCGCAGCGGGTGGGGATCCTCGATGGGAGTGCTGAACTATTTCTTGCTTATTTCTGTTGCTGTATTCATCATAAGACTCATTTTCGTTCTCTGAAAATAGTTCTATGCTGCGATTCACCACAAGCGCAACCTTGAGAGACTGGAGAATGCGCAGGGTACATGTGAGAGACTAATGTCGTTTGCATCGGTTGGCTGCGTTCCCGGCTAGCGTACTCGAGGCCCGCGTAGCTGCTTTCAAAGAAGCGTCTCTATCTCGGAGTTTCTAAATGCACGCTTTTAATTTCCCTGCAAATACGAGGGCTTTCCCTTTAAACTAGGACGCTCTTCATTTGCAGCCTATCCACACACGATCAAAAGTACGACAGCTTCTCTGCTACGGTTGCGGTTGTTTCACGGGAGCACGACCACGTGCTTTGCATGCTGTCTCGCACGCAACGCGAGAAAATGTTTTTCGGCCACTCGTGTGACGCGTAAACATTTCGCGCCAAGTGTACTTCGCAAAAATTCACTTTTTTAAAATATTCTATTTTCATTCTCTGCAGGTGTTCACGTGGCGTAAGCTGCAGAAAAAAGGTCATCGCAGATTTTCATCGTACGCACGGGTGGTGTACTTAACCAGCTGCCATCCGACCGGCACAGCTACCCACATATGTCCTGACAGGAAGTGTCATGGACTTACAGTCGGAATCTGATCTCGACGAAGTGACACATGGTGAGGAGGAGTGGCGAGGGGAGGTCGCGTGCACCATTTCCAGCCTGGACAATGCTCACGCTCAAAGAAAGGTTCACTGGACATCACTTTTTACAGTAGAGACAAGATTGAAATATATTACAAATCATTCACAATTGTGCAAAACAGAGCGACGCACACAGTGCAGTACTCGAGAAAGCCTAGAGCACAAAGAGATATTACAACAGTACACCAGTAAATCAGTAAGGCGAAAAAACAAAAAAACATTAGTAACCGTGTTCTGCGAAATTCTGACGACGGAAGGATGGCGGAAGACTAGCGCATTTTCTCTCGCTCGTTCGTGGCTGGCGGACAAAGTTGTGGCCGCTGAAATCGTGCGTTAGCGCTTTCTTGTAAGCAACCGAACTACGTGTATACTGAGTTCATACGTGTATGGGGAGTCTTTTCGTAGCTTAATTTTTAGCAGTGTTTAGTAGTATATTTACAGAAACATCGAGCTTAGCAGCTCTTTTTGTGGTCGCAATTTCGAAAGTTCCACCGTCTTTTGATTTTTCAGGGGTCTCTTTTGGGTTCCTTGCCGCACTCAACATTCTCCGCCGTGGATACTGATCTCTTATGTTGCACAAAATATTAGCTTTGAATTCCGCACTGTTGGATGTGCTTTTGTGCGGTGCCTTCAATGCTTTATATAAGACTCTCAAGAATATTTATAACCTCACTGGAAAATTCGGTCATAGATAATATATCTTCTCTTGGCATATCGTAGTTTAGCGAAAACTAATTAGAGATCGAGTATGTACTACTTCCACCCAGTTAAATTCAACCAGTCGCGCTTCCGTCGTTCGTTGACACACTGTTCACAAAGCTGAGGACTGCAATGGTAGACAAAACGCAAACTTGAGAGCACTTTTTTCTTAGGATGATGAGTGCAAATACTTTAACTGCAACTGACCTGTTTACGCAGAAAAAATATGCTTGCCCTTTAGCTGGTATACCAATCACTGGTTAACACAAAAATAAACTTGACACACAGCTTAGAACTCAAACAAATCACGCGTATTCATTGTGTACGCTTCCTTCTTTGCTTCTTCTTGCGTGAGTGGTGATAATTTCTGTGGTTTATAGATTCACTCGTGCACTGTATGTTCGGCCTGTGACTCACACTGTGAGTGGGCACATCACTTTTAGGGGGGGGGGGGGGGGGGCTTGCCTGCCAATTTTTTTTGCATTGCTTGTATGTTCGTCTTATTTCATACAAATTTAAGACGTCACATAGTTTTGTGTGAAGCCTTTAGACATATTGATCTGCTCAGGTACCATACTGATTTGGAAAGTGGCAACCTGTTTTATGAGGTGTGTAATTAGAGTGAAGTGCAAGTGCATTCCTTATAAGTGCACCGCCGTGTTTGCACAGTAGTTAAAGTGGTCGGCTGGGACTTCAAGCACGGCAATGTTAGTCGCATTTCGATGGAGGCAGAATGCTACAGACCGTAGGGCTGCGAGATGTCAGCTCACGTTAATAAGACCCAGGTGATCGAACTAATCTGTGGACCTTCACTACGGCGTCCCTCATAACTTGAGTCGCGTCGGGACGTGAGCTTCATCAAAAAAAACGAAACATGTACTTCGAAACGATGAAACCAGTCTACGGTCTACATTTAAAGAGTAGCCAGAAAATATGGTGAGGGCGTTGTAATGACCATCGTCATCATCAGCCTGACTACACCCACTGCAGTGCAAAGGTCTCTCCCATGTCTCCCCAATTAAACCTGTCCTTTGCCAACTGCGCCCACCGTATCCCCGGAAACTTCTTAATCTCGTCCGCCCACCTAACTTTCTGCCGCGCCCTGCTACTCTTGCCTTCTCTTGGAAGACACTCTGTTACCCTTAAGGACCAGCGGTTATCTTGCCTTCGCATTACATGCCCTGCCCAAGCCCACTTCTTCTTCTTGATTTCGACGAGGATCTCATTAAACCGCGTTTTTTCCCTCACCCGCTCTGCCCGCTCCCGGTCTCTTAGCGTTACACCTATCCTTTCTCTTTCAATAGCTCGCCGCATATATGTCCATAACTGGACAACGCAGTGATGGGCATATATAAAGCCTAAAGTTACACAGAGTGCGCAAACATCTGACCCCACAATGATATGATGTTTGCTTTACGCACAACTAGTCGAAAAAGGCTGGCCACTTCCGAATGTTATCGAAGTGCATTTGCTAGCCAGGCAACACAAATTGGATCAATGGCTGTCCGCACACTACGACTTAAGATTCAAAGTCCTCGCTTGAAAATTCTACTAATTGTTTCGTTAGTCGCCGGCGTGGTGCATTTTCTCAGAATGCACGTGTGCCGTGTGTTCGTTAGCATCAGTTTGTTTCAGTGCAGTGAGCCGAATTGAATGGCATTCTTGGATTGCACGAAAACGTTTCCGAACGAGAAGGTACGAAAATATCCGACTCTCCCTAACGTACACTTGTTATCAACTTTGATTTCAGAGGCAGTATCCAGTCCCGAGAACCTTCCCATGAATTCTCTTCTACCATCGCCGTTGACCTCTGGGCTCGGAAATGCGGCCCATACAAATTGGGACGACCTTCCTATAAATTCTCTTCTACCATCGCCGTCGACCTCTGAGCTCGGAAACGCGGCCCATACAAATTGGGACGACCTTCCTATAAATTCTCTTCTACCATCGCCGTCGACCTCTGAGCTCGGAAACGCGGCCCATACAAATTGGGTCGACCTTCCTATAAATTCTCTTCTACCATCGCCGTCGACCTCTGAGCTCGGAAACGCGGCCCATACAAATTGGGACGACCTTCCTATAAATTCTCTTCTACCATCGCCGTCGACCTCTGAGCTCGGAAACGCGGCCCATACAAATTGGAACGACCTTCCTATGAATTCTCTTCTTCCATCGCCGTCGACCTCTGAGCTCGGAAATGCGGCCCATACGAATTGGGACAACCTTCCTATGAATTCTCTTCTACCATCGCTGTCGACCTCTGAGCTCGGAAATGCGGCCCATACGAATTGGGACAACCTTCCTATGAATTCTCTTCTTCCATCGCCGTCGACCTCTGAGCTCGGAAATGCGGCCCATACAAATTGGAACGACCTTCCTATGAATTCTCTTCTACCATCGCTGTCGACCTCTGAGCTCGGAAATGCGGCCCATACGAATTGGGACAACCTTCCTATGAATTATCTTCTACCATCGCCGTCGACCTCTGAGCTCGGAAATGCGGCCCATACAAATTGGGACGACCTTCCTAAGAATTCTCTTCTACCATCGCCATCGACCTCTGAGCTCGGAAATGCGGCCCATACAAATTTGGACTTGGGTCCTCCACTGGGTATGAGTGACGAAAATCCTGTCTGGTATGAGAACGCTGACATAAGAGGACTGCCGTTGAGATGCAACTTCTGCCCACACACTTCTGCGAACTTAGCCGAGGCTTCAAGACACCTAGAATCGCACGAACCAGAAGAGGAATTTAAATGCTCCCTGTGCTCAACGGTGTTTTCTACGTCCTCCAATCTTAAAAGACACATGAACTCCCACACTGGTGAAAAACCACACAAGTGCGAGCAGTGCCTTTTTACAACAGATAGAACGGACACGCTAAAAATGCACAAGCGTACGCACACAGGAGAAAAACCCTACAAATGTGAAGTGTGCCCTTATGCAGCGAATCAGAAAGGGAACTTAGACCGTCACATTCGTACGCATATCAGTGCAGATGTCTTTAACTGCACCCTATGTACATTCGTGGGTTCAAGCACTGAAAGCCTCGAAGAGCACATGTCTGGACACGGGGATTGAATTCTTCAGAAACATACGCATGTGAATGTCTATGCCTAATAGTTGCACTTGTTTTGCCACAGAAATAATTATCCACTTTTTGAGGACAAGTTCGAGCTATTATGTTTATTGTGTTGCGGATATCCGGCATTTTTGTGCATAATTTTGTACAGACTTTTTCAGCTTCGAGTCATTAACGTTCACCGCTTACCGTTGCATGTTCATATTAATTCGTGTTATTTTAGCAGTAGACACAGTGCATCAGGTGCTTCGGTTTTTACGTGGACAGCCAGATGGTGCGTCTTCTGTGTAATGTCGATACCAATAAAGTGGAGACTGCGAATGCAATGTCGTTCACCGTAAGCTCTTCCTTGCTTTAAAGTGCAACTTGTCGAAAAAACATGAAAGTTTACCACAGGTACAAAAAAAAACGCTATTTTATAGACTACCTTTTATAAGGCGAAGTCAACTGGCAAATCCGTCGCATCCTCTTAGCTTTTCGCTTTACAATTTCTACAGTATTTTCAGCCTGCGCTCTATGGATTTACTACAGTGTTATTCATTTAGATTTAATTATTTTGTCTTTTATTCCAATCTCAGGAACGTCTTAGCAACTTCCATGAATCTTTGATAGAATGCCGATGTCAATCGGTTATCTTTAAGCGTGCATAGCTGTCTATGCATTATATCATCGCTTAGAGCATGCGGTTAGATAACGAAGTTTAAGAACAAGTCATCAAACATTTCGTGTATCTCATGTTTCCCAAAAAAAATGTTTGCCAAGCCACTACGGAGTATACATGCATCTCTCTGCCGTCGCCATATTTGGTTAGATGGTTACATCACCAGTAGAAAAACATACGCACTACAGCATCTCCCCCACTTAGTGAAAGATAGAGAGCGCTTAGACGGCCTCATTGGGAGCAGTACGCGCACAGCTTTACGCCTTCCCCCATGCACTTCCATAGAGCGCCTTCTTCGACTAGGAATACATAACACTTTCGAGGAACTCTGTGAGGCCACCAAAACGGCACAACTAGCCAGAGTCAAATGCCCCTGGCTCCCCTGGACGAGTTCTGTAGTCTCTTCGCATATCGCCTGTCGGCATTATACCCGGCACTGACACAATCCCCACTCCCATAAAAGCTGCAGTTCAGATACCCCCTTCCTAAACACATGCACCCGGAGCGCGATCAAATGCGCAGGGAGGCCCGGGCCTTAGCACTACACAGAGGTTACGGAAAGGATCTCAATGTGACATATACTGATGCCTCGCTCAACACATCAGACGCACAGGCAGCCATAGTGGCTGTTCGGAGTGACAGCCACCCCATCACGGCAGGAACCATTCTTACCTCATTCATAATCATGGCGGAGGAAACGGCTATCGCTCTAGCCATCTCTTCTGCAGCCGCCACCAAAACTATATTCGATTCGCAAACAGCAATCCTAAATTACAGCACTGGTCGTATCTCACCGGCCAGCCAGCAGCATACTCCGACGCTGGAATCCCTCCAGAACCATAACACTCATCTGGGCGCCAGCACATGCCGGACTAAACGGAAACGAGGAGGCGCATGCCCTCGCCCGAGATCTTACCCTCCGTACGGGAGAGCACACCACCTCCTCCATCGAACGGTAGTGTCTGTTAAATTTCAGTGGCATCCTACAACACTATCGCTTAAGCAGACAGACATGCGCACCTCCTCACCCTTCGCTATCAACCACGCAATCAACTTTCTGCCGCACGCTCCAAACTCGCACACTACCATACCTGATAGTCATGCACGGACGTTTCCCTGACCTATTCTCCTCCTGTCGAGTATGCGGCAAACCAGGCGACTTTCTGCATGTACTGCTCACCTGTTCTACTTACCCGCACCCCCCTCACCCCCCCCCTTCCCCAGAGGTGGCACTCACTTACTGTGGAACAGCTGATGTCCACTTCAGCTCTCCAAGACCAACGAGTCACCATCACCAGTGACTCTAACAGGCTGGCCTTCAGTGGTCTGGCCCACCATTTGTAAGGGAGGAACCCGCTGTGTGGGCCCCTCCCGCAGGCCATGAGGGGGGTTCTGCCCCCCACCTGTAATTTTTCATGGCCAATAAAGTTTACACGACCACCACCTTCCTCTTCAAGCACAGGAGCTTACAGAACATTGGCTGTTTGCTTGATCAGCAATATAAAAATTCGCTGTGGCTTAGCTTGGGCGAAAGCAATATCCGTACATACGCCATGGTTCAGCTGGTTGTGTAGCTGGTGGTGGTGCTTGTGGTTAGACTTGTGGCGATGCATCGGTTATACATTCCAATCCAATCTAGTCCAGTCAGGCCGCCGTTCATGTGCACCGCCGTCGCACACGGACGGCACGAGTTGGTCACCCAGCTCTTCGGCGTGACGTCACAACACCTGTGGCGCTCCTGGAAGAGAGAGCGGGAGTTAGGCCGCCGTTAATGTGCATGCCGTCACACACGGACGGCGCGAGATGATCGCCCAGCTCTTCGGCGTGACGTCACAACACCTGTGGCGCTCCTGGCGGAGAGAGCGGGAGTTAGGACGCTGTTCATGTGCACCGCCGTCGCACACGGACGGCGCGAGATGGTCGCCCAGCTCTTCGGCGTGACGTCACACAGAGGTATGCGAAAGGTCATTTCATGTGCACCGCCGTTGCACCGCAAAGGCTTCAAAGTGAAAGTAGTATTGCGTTCGCAATAAAACTTAAAGCACTCTTTCAAACGCATGTCAGTGAGGTCCCCAGCGCCGACAATGTCAAATCAGTCATTTTCAAGAGAGGGAGAGAGAAAAAAACTTTATTTCAACAGGAATTCGGAGCACGACCCCAATGCACTAAAGTGTTTATGTTCCTAAGGTCCATAACACTGGTAGCCCGGCCGCTGGCGATGGTCTGCACGGCCGGGTCCTCCGAGCGCAAAAGGCTTTCCCAGTCCTCCCAGGTCTTGAGGTTCTCTAGGTCCCGCGGGGGAGGGTCCGCCGGGCAGAGGGAAATGATGTGGAGGGAAGAAGCGAAGGGTTCTGGGCATAGGGCACATGCGGGAGTGGGAAAAGATGGTTGATAGTGGGCTAGGTTAAGGGGGGAGGGGAGAGTGTCTGTAGTGTGCACCCGAGTGTTGCGTGTTTGTTATCTAGGGAGGGGTGGGGGAATCATTTTCAAGTATTCCTTTCGTTTGCAGAAGCAAGCACAAGCCGTTCTCAAGAGGCGCTAGTCAAAATTTTACTTTTTTAGAGCGTAGCTCTTCGGCGCCCGTTTCTGCGTTCGCGGCTTCGCCATCGCCGTTGTGCGTTTGTGAGGGGAAAAGGTCCCCCAGCAGGTTCGAGCGTCCTCCGAGGTGGGGCCCCGGAGGATCCAGAAAACTGTCCCAGACCGAGCACGTCCAAAGGGAGAACAAAAATAGATTTACTTAAAAGAAAGCAGTCAGTGTTGGGTAGGGAACTGTGCGGACGAAGGTCGAAGAGTGGTTCCGGCATGGCAAACCGCTGCCCGTCGCCAGACTGGCGCCGGGGCCAAGTACCTCCGCAGGCCTGTTTTCCCTGCGGCCGGAAATCAGCGGCGAAGCACTAGCAGCTGTGGCCTTGACGACGCACCAGAGGGAAGAGGCGGCCGCCCAGGACTGGACACCCGGGTATGGCCAAGGAGGCACCTTGTCACGGCAGCAGGTCCCAGCAACGGGACGGCGGGCACTAACCGACAGCTGATGGAGTCCACATTTGTGGTCGTCTACACCCTTTTGATTCAAGACACCGTCCCCAAGAATTTCTCTCCTAGCACACGAAAAACCAACAATCTCCTATACGAACGCTGTGTCCTGTCCTGTTAGAATAACCTCTACTTTTTCTAGAGGCAGTCTTTGATTCTTTTGCTCTTCATATATCGCTGTAAGGGCACGCTCCTCGCCACTGTCGGCCTGCGTTGAGCGACGTTTTAATTCAAGACAGCCTTCTAGGCAAGATGCTGCTACTTCGGTACTATACACTGACCATACTTGTGAGGTCCGCGACAGCCCTACAATAAGAGATGTCCGATTCATGTTCTGTTGGCAATAGGACTTTTGTGCCATGTGAGAGCTCAACACTGTCCACGAGCCTAAGAGCCTTCTTTGCATCTAAGCAAGCCACATGCAACTCGAGCACACGAGGCTCTTCCTCAAGAATCGATAATTCAACCTTACGATGGCATATCTCTGCCATACGGCATGCTATCTCCGCTCGCCATTGAGCTGCACGGTCCTCACGCGCTGAGTAGTGCGTCACTGACATACGCCCGTAGCGCGGCTCCCTGAAGTCCCATGCGCTCTCCTGCAGCAACCAGCTCGAGCGCACTCAACTTGTCTCACAAACTCAGTTAACTGGCAAACGCTGCTCGGCCTGGTCCTGTCGTAGCGGACGCCAAATTTGTGAGAGGAAACGGTCCCCCAGCAGGTTCGAGCGTCCTCCGAGGTGGGGCCCCGGAGGATCTAGAAAACTGTCCCAGACCGAGCACGTCCAAAGGGAGAACAAAAATAGTTTCACTTAAAAGAAAGCAGTCAGTGATGGGTAGGGAACTGTGCGGACAAGGGTCGAAAAGTGGTTTCCGGCGTGGCAATCCGCTGCCCGTCTCCAGACAGGCGCCGGGGCCAAGCACCTCCGCAGGCCTGTTTTCCCTGCGGCCTGAAATCGGGCGCGAAGCACTAGCAGCAGTGGCCTTGACGACGCACCAGAGGGAAGAGGCGGCCGCCCAGGTCTGGACACCCGGGCACGGCCAGGGAGGCACCTTGTCACGGGAGCAGGTTCCAGAAACGGTACGGCGGGCACGAACCGACAGCAAGGCCGGCAGGATCTCCGGGCAGGCAGCACCTGCCTGTGCCCGGCACGGCACCCACTCTCTGAGGCAGCGAGAGGCAGGAGACAGCAGGCTCCTGGTTGCGCTGAGCTGGGCAAGGATGGCTTCCCCAGGCCTGGTCGCCCGGGTTCAAGAAGCCGTTCAGCCCTGACCTCGCCTGCTCCGTTTCCAGAGCTCGTCTCCTCGCGCCGCTTGCGCCACGCCCAGCGTCTTTCCTTTTGTTCTCTTTTTTCCAAGCGAGCGTCAGGCCGCCGCTAGTGCTGCAGGGCGCTTGTGGCATCACACTGTTGTAACTAGCAGTTGACACCCTAGTCGCGCTTTAAGCTGCCAAACCAATGGAGCGGGAGGTTGGAAAGAGAAACGCAAGGGGCGCCCTTGTGCTGTGCGATGTCAGTGCGCGTTGAAAATCCCTAGGTGATTGAAATTATTCCGGAGACCTCCACTACGGCACTTCTTTCTCTCTTTCTTCTTTCGCTCCTACCTTCCTCACTTCCCTTACAGCGCGGTTCAGGTGTCCGCCACGACATGTGAGACAGATACTGTGCGAGTTCCTTTCCTCAAAAACCAATTTACGAAAGCAGAGGGTAAGATTGCTAAAACGGATTTTGAGGAAAGGAAATATCGAAGTATCTGTCTCGCACATCTCGATAGACACTTGAACCAGAGGGAAGGTCATAACTGCCGTCTAGGAACAGTGGACACCTCAATCATGCTTTAAGATACCTGGCGGCAGTGATAGATGTGCGCTGCATGCTTTGGCATTGACAATGTTGTGCCAGAAACGCCGCGCTGAAGCCATAACCCTTCGGCGTTGATTGCTTTCATTGGCGTTGGCGTTGACAACGTTTTGCGCACCGATCATTTGAAGGAAAGGAAGTGCGCATAACTGTCCTACCTTGGTCAGGTGACTCCTGAAACGCGCTTATGAATACGTGGGGTGATGAGAGAGAGATGTGGTGCGTTAGCGCTGACAATGTTGAGTGAAGTCTCGAGATAAACCATTAGCTGCCATATGCTAGGGTGGCAGGGTGGGTAGGGTCTTCAATGTAGATATAAAGGCAAACAGAAATTTCTTACCACTTATGCGGGAGAACATCTCGTTCCTCTCGCTTGTAACGGCTCGCACGGCTGTGGCAACGTCGCGAAATACTTGCATAGACCTCGTCTTTGAGAATCAGGCATTGGTGCAGCAAGTTGAGCTTATATCTATCTATTTCTCCGACCACAAAGCTTCCTTCATGACAGTCAAGAACTATTAGTGGAGTGCTTCTTGGAGAAGGAATATGCAAAATAAGTTCTCTGTAATTGTACATGCATGTCTTGCTCGAATTCTTTGCCTCACTCTATCGAAAAGCTGGAACGGTTGATGCGCTGCGATGAAATTTCGCATTAAGAAGTAACGTAATCGTCGGCAATTTTTACTGTAGCGTAATCGTCGGCAATGTTCTACTGTAGCTCCCCAAGCAGCAAATGTAATCGGCCCAATACTGTAAATGGCTGTTTTCACTCCGGATCTTTGCTGGACCGGCCTTTGGATAACGTTTCCAACCTTGGGCCAATTACCTGTGCTGCTTGGGTACAGGATCTTCCAGCCGACTACGCAGTGCTTCCCTCTCCTGCGTTGAGAAAATGCGGCGTCATTAAATGGAACAAGCAATGTGCTTGTCTGTTCCTTTAGACAGGCTTTTGAAGCGAAAAGCTTCATCACGCGGGTCAGAGCCGAGCTTCGCGTGAGCCGAACTGGTGAGTTATGCGCATGCGCGAAACCGAGTGACGTCACGTGCGGCGCAGGTGGTCGCTCCTCGCCGCTGTCGCAGCCGTCGCCGCCGCCGACTCCGTCGCCTGACCTTTCGGTGCAGCCGCGCGCTACTGCTCATGTGCGTCGCCTCCTCGCTGTCGCTACAACTGCGCGCTTCGCCTCCTCGCCCACCGTTGACCTTTCGTTGCAGCCGCGTGTTGCCCGCCTCCCAGCTGGCAACCCTCCTCTCCGAATTCCTGCGGGCAGTTTCAACCGCACCGATTTCCGCCTCCTCCTCGGCCTCCGTACAGGCAGTATGTGGACGGCCGAACGCCTCCATCGTTATTTGGGTGATCCCAGTGTATTGTGCGCGAACTGCGACAGCCGCGTGTTGCCCGCCTCCCAGCTGGCAACCCTCCTCTCCGCATTCCTGCGGGCAGTTTCAACCGCACCGATTTCCGCCTCCTCCTCCGCCTGCGTACAGGCAGTGTGTGGACGGCCGAACGCCTCCACCATTATTGGGGCGCTCCCAGTGCATTGTGCGTGAACTGCGACAGCCATGACGTCAAACCAAGCATAACTGAAGCTTTTCGCTTCTATATCCAGGCTTAACCAGAGCTCAGCCACTGCATAATTTTTTTTATCTGCTTCCCTTATCACACGCTCTCATTGCGAGGCTCTTCGGGCCACCGGTTTGAGCACATGCTCTTAATACCGTTGAGACAAAGAAGCATGTAAAATCATCGAGATTAACAAGATAACTTCTCCGTAATAAAAAGTTTCACTCTTTTCATTTTTCTAGGTTTCCTTCCAGCTTTTAGCGCAGGATGTTGAACTTCGACCATCTGTAATTCACAATGAGTGGGAAATAACTGTTTCGCTTTCTAAAGCCGAGGGAGCTAGTGCCATTTAGCAAAGGACAAAGACAGAGGCAACCAAACAAATACTGCAGTCACAAACGAAAACTATTATAAAAAGCCCAAATTTTACCCTTATGTAGTCATATAGTCAGAGAGCGGATGGCATGAAGAACATTAGCATCAAGAACATAAAAGTCTCGGAAGCTGCTTACGTGTGCAGCAGTTTCAACATCACCATGGCTTCCATCCAAAGCTGAAGTACTAACTAGCGAATGAGCTGCACTGGAGTTAAAAGAAATCGGACCGTCAAAAATTCTCTGATAGTCTGTGTCAAACCGTTTAAGAAACTGGGCTCTATATCGAATTCACTAAACATTCCGTAGGTCACGGAAAAATTCCTAGCTTAGCTAATGATAAGTGTAGTGCCATTATTATCGGCGGCTTCACTGATGTACACAAGAATCAACGATGCAGTGTGAAGCATATGCATCAGAAATCAATTTCGGTTCTCTATCTTGTATCTTCTTTCGTTCAAATTTGAACGGCGCTAATTTTAGGGCGAATACAAAGAGGACATGACACGACGGGCGCTGCTTAAATTTGTATTCGTCCTCTGTGTATTCGTCCTCTGCTTGATGTCCTCTACGTATTCGTCCTAAAAGTTAGCGTTGCTTAAATTTGAACGAAGGAAAATGCATAACCAACTAGCCCCGCAACGTGTTTTACTAAGCTATTTCGTATCGATACCGGAAAAAAAAAACATTTAGAGCACAGGTATTGACCAGTTTTTTTTAACCCTTTCGGCCCTGGTGTCCTATAAAAAGGACACGAAGCAAAACGGCTATAAGTCATGATTAAAGTGCCCAATAATCTGAAACAAGAACTGAGCCGACTCCCAAGGCATCCCTATAAGCACAGACAGCACTTTCTCCTTCGTCTTCCTCATCGTAGCGCCGAGAGTAAACAAACAAAATGGCGGAAGATGGGAACGGCGGCTGCAATGCTAAGTGCTATTTTGTCATTTTTTTACTCCATACCTAAGAGCGTGTTCGCGATTAGAATTTTGCAGGTTGTTTTAAAGACACTAAAGGCTTTAACAGTTGTAGAACGTTTTCTGTGCGGTTAGTACATTTGTCGCAGCACGCCGCGATATGTGTGTCCTATATATAGGACACCAGGCTTCAGTGGTTATAAACCACCGGCGCGTGTTGCATGCAGTGCGGAACATTTTTTTTTTGTGATGCCTAATTTTTGTTTTTGTTTTATTGCAGAGGCAAAAACTGTGACCTTACTCAATGGCAAAGCGGCCTCGATTAAGACATCTGCGTCTCGAGGATCCAGATGTCATTTTTGCTGCACTGAAGGATGGTTACGTGTCGGAGGTTGAAGACGCTGAGGAGGACGTGGATTTGAGCTCTCGGCTGCCTCCAGCGGTGATGAAGTTGACAAAGAAACACCGGAAAACAGGTCGTGGTGCAGGAGAGCTTTCAATAAGCTAGCAGCCACGTATCAACCTCAATAATCTGGTGACGAGAATGAGAATGATCTTGATGGTCTACCGACTCCGTTCCCGTATCCGTATTTTTCTCGGTACGTGCCCAAGAGTGTTTTTTGCTGTTCTTGCCGAGGAAACAGACATGTATTCTATGTATCAAGAAGGAAAATCTGTTGAGATGACGAAGAAGAAATCAGAAAGCTGATTTTACAGCATTTAGCGACGGGTGTCTTTCGCTAACCACGGCTAGAATCTGCTTGCACATTGTAGACGTGAACGGAGACCTGCTGTGAACGCTCTGCCTTCACTGCGGCGAACGCTATGCTTTCACTACGGCGAACGCTATGCCTTCACTACGGCGAACGCTAAGCCTCACCACGGCGAACGCGAAGCGCATGCTCCTCACGCTTTCCCTCGTCCCTTCCTCCCCTTACGCTCGCCCGGTCACGCTATGTAAGCTGGCTGATCGGGATAAATAAACGCTTTCTATGCCGAGCGTCCGTTTGTGTTCCATGGGAGCACGGCACGCGCAATGCGCGTACAAGCTTTCAAACAAGACCACACCCCCAATTATGCTTTCTGGAAGGTCAGAACAGATTTGGACACATTTCGTGAAAGATGCCTGCCTAAACCTCTCTTTCAAGGAGCATCTCTGCAGCGATGAGCAAATCATTCCCTTCAAAGGACAGCGAGACAAAACAATACATCAAAGGGTAACCAAATACGTGGGAAGTGAAAGTTTTCATGCTGTGCGCCGCCTCGGGGATTGCCTACGACTTCGTCGTTTATCAAGGTTCATCCACTGAACTCATTCCAGCTGTTTCAAAACTTTTAACACGGATTAATCGACGTCCAGTATTAGCTGCACCTCAAGACAACCAGCTTGTTTGTTCTCAATATTTGAATTTTTGTGAAAGTCTTGAAATAAAGAGTAACGTCAAACTTTCCTTTTTTTGTTCTTGCAACCACTAAGCCCTGGTGTCCTATATATAGGACACGGCGCCATCTTTAAAACCAAGAGAGTCCTAGAGAAATTTTTTGCACTAGTGTGTTCCTTGGGTGGCAGTGAAGCAAAATAACACTTTAGAAAAATTCCCGAAGTAGCAAAAAAAATTCAGGGCTGAAAGGGTTAAGTATCTTGCCCATCCCTGCACTCAACCAAACAGTATCTTCTGCCAAAGAGACGCCACCAACGCATGTTATCAAGCAAAAATCTAAACTTTTCTGAAGCCATACAATTTTTGATAAGCGCTGGAGCACCGTTGCCATAAAAATAACACCTGCAAACTCGCGGTAGAAATATAAAGCTTCTGGTTGAAGAGCGGCACGGAAATCTATTTCCTATAATATAAAAGAAAGCAAAATATTAGAATCAAAAAAGCATTTGACTTATGTTAATGAAAGAGTATTATTTTAAAGTTCCGTTTTTTTTTTGTAAAAGGTGCAAGGCAACTGGCTCTTTCGTTTGAAGAACTTACAGCTCGGCTCATTAAAGCCCCCCCCCCCCCCGTCCCCCCTCCGACTTCTAGTTGCGTTTCACTAGAATTTTCAAGGCTAATGTCGCTGGCAGCTTGTTTTCGACGTAATTCACCTATAAGCACGGAAAACAAACTTGGTAACAATAAGACATGCAACTAATCTGAGAGTTTAAAACTAAACGGAGCCTCGGATTTCCAGAGATAGGCCCTATGGCGATTTTCAGAAATAGTGCAATTGAGGTTCGCCTACACGTAGCGTCACCATTTCGCTCGCATGAATACAACTTAGTGACGTCACATTAACGATAAAGCAGCATTTTCGTGGTGATTTGGAAGGCTAGAGATGTGTTGCATTCGAAAGGTTCGCTTTTGCAGCATTGTCTAGGCGCTCCGTAGGAATCACGTATTCGCGCAGTTGTTGCACGTCGTGAAGCGCTCATTTCACGGTGAACGACAAGGCCGGGCTGGAACACCAAGGACCAAATTCTGAGCAGACAGAATGTGAGTACCTCAGCTCTTCACAGTTGGCTAGCTTCGCTTCGCGCGAGTTCCATTTGTGCTTAAGTACGTTTTAGTTGCTCCCTACTGCTATACAAAGAAAGTTCATCTCCAGTTAAGACTTCCTTGAGAAAGGCTGCACAAAACAATGGAAGCGTCCGGAAAAATGCAGCCCTTTTAATTTTATGACTCGTGTGCGAAGTACTATACCGCCTGCCCTAAGCATTCAAGTAGATTCCTAGGCGTGCATGCTAACCTGCAGCGGCAGATGTAAGGGAAGTCTTAACGCTATTTCGAAGGCACACGCTATAATTAGAAAGTTCAAAGCCGTCATCTACCAACGTCCGAACCAGCATAAGCTTACCCACTATACCGTTGTGAAACGCTTTAATAACGCGAGAGAATTATATGGCTCTGTGGAGTCAACAAGAAGTGTCCGCAGTTTTGACCGCACGATTACGTCGTTCTCTTAAGATAAATGTGTGAAAGTGGGATTGTGACAGATAGTATGTGATAAAATGCTGCTGTGGGAAAAATTTTCTTGATGAGGTGCAATTACTTAATTAAACACGAAAAAAATAACTTAGACGTCAAAGCAGCCGTGGACGTCGATATAGCACGGCGACGTGAGAACAGCCACAGACGTCGATATAGTATGTGGACTTTTGCTTTCGCATTCCTCCAACGCGCGTCGCTGTGGTGATATCAAAGTTTTTTCGCAATTAGGAGGCATAATCAATTTCCTATCTGCGTCATTTCACCTTTCGAGAATAGTGTGGGACCAATATTAAAAACTGGCAGATATCAAATCCCGTACAATAAAAGATTGAGATTTCTAGTGCACCAATGACTGCAAGGCAAGTGATGAAATGTGCACGTAAAAACCGGATTGCTTAAACGTGTGCAAATAAGGAAGTGTTTATACATTAGAATAATTGACACCACTGTTCACTGAGCCGCCCCAAACGACGAATTCTTTTCGCTTGGATATTCTCGCGGATGCTTTTTTCTGGTCGCTGCGGATGAAATGGAACGAGTTTCATGCTGTGCAGGCCTTTCTTCTATCTATTTTATACTGGGTCAAACCAAGAGCAGAGGAGCCTCTCGGTGTTATTAACGATTACAGAAGCACGTATGCAAAAGCAAATGATCCAGCAATAGCGTGCTAGCTTACGTAAAAATTGTACGAATAGGAGGTCTGTTAGAAAAGTATCCGACTTTATTTTTTTTTACAAACACCTGATGGATTTGAAACAAAGCACGCTTGCACCAGCCTACCTTGAATCTTCGTGCGCATGCACAAATTTTTTCTCGCCTGCCGATAGCGTCAGTCACTGGCACGCAGCGTTTGAGTGAGGAAGTGCGCAGTGCTCTCGACGGTTTTTTATTGCAAGGAAAATGGCGGAGCGACAGGAGCAGTGCTACTGCATCAGATTTTGCCAGAAATTAGGCGACAGCCAAGTGGAAACCATTCGGAATATTCTGACGGCTTTCGGGGACAATGCTATGAGCAGCACACAGATTAAGAAGTGGTACAATTGGTTTAAAGACGGCCGCACATCGGTGGAGAGCGAGCCACACTCCGGTCGTCCATCAACATGCCGAAATGACCAGGTCATTGCCGAAGTGAACGCTGTGGTGACGCGGGCCCATCGTGTGACTATCCGAGAAATTGTGGAAGAGGTGGACATCACCAATTTTTCTGCACATTCCATTATCACCGAAAATTTGGCCATGGAGAAAGATGCGGCGAAATTCACGCCGAAGCTGCTCACGGTGGAGCAAAAGCAGCTTCGTGTTGAAGTCTCACAGGATATGCTGGATTCCACAAACAGTGACCCCGACTTCATCAACACCATAATCGCTGCATGGTGACGAGTCTTCGGTGTACAGGTACGACCCGGAAACCAAATCCCGGTCGTCACAATGGCAGCATTCCACGTCACCAAGACCAAAGAAGGTACGCGTACGCACCCCACAACGTAAACATTGACCAAAAGAATACTACAGGGATGTCCTCCGTCGCCTGCGTGTTGCTGTGCGGCGCAAGAGGCCGAAGTTGCGGTCAACAGGAAATTGGAGCATCCACCATGACAATGCTCCTGCACATTCCTCACACTAAATTCACACTTTTTAAGCGGAAAACCAGACTGCTGTAGTTCAACCGACTCCTTACTCTCCTGATATGGCCTCCTGTGACTTCTGGCTGTTTCCCAAAATCAAGAGGCCATTGAAAGGAGCGCGATTTCAGACAAGAGAGGACATTATGGCTGCAACGACAGCGGAGCTAAACTCGATTCCGAAGGGGGCCTTTTTAGAATACTTCCAACAATGCCAGCACCACTGGGAGAAGCATGTGGAGTCCCAAGGAGACTACTTTGAAGGTGACTAGGTTTCCAACGCTCCAGTTATGCCTGTTTTTTTTCTTCGACAAAAGGTCGGATACTTTTCTAACAGACCTCGTATGCGTTGAAACAGGTACGAACACATTTTAAAATGCGGATTGTTAACACAATACTTTAACCAACGTCATAAAATAGCAGAAGCCTTGCCTGGATGCCATTTTTGCTTCCACATGCGCAATCTAAGATAACTTTAATTCCCGCGAGGTGGTATCATTAGCTAATATACCTGTGCGAGGGTAGTGCTACAGTGGAACCTCGTTACAACGGAATGGTTTATAACGAAGGAATGACGATTCCCCTCGGTAGCTCGGTCAACACGGCCTATAATGAAAATACGGCTATAACGAAGTAATCGCCGAGCACCTTCAACTTCGTTACAAGGAGGTTCCACTGAAGCTTCTTTATGCCCGAGGTCGTTTATTAGTAGAACATGGTTCCGGGCCAGTCGATTCAGTTCTATAGTGGCAACGTGCTGTTTTTTTTCCACGGCAATTTAAAAACGCTTGCAATATGTCAAGCAAATTTCGTGTACTCTGCGCTACAGTATTTTAGCCTGCCCAACTGAGTTTTGAATGAATGAAGCAGGTGTGCTGTCCGCGTCGATGTTAGCGCTCGTCACATACTTCGAAGTGGAGCTCTGTGGTATAGTAAAAAAAAAGATACTACGGCAGGCTTGAACAACTTCACTTCGCCCATTTACCTTATCCTTTCTTTTCTTTTCTGTGTATGCGATGACCGAATGAAATCTACGTTTCAGCCGGCTTTAGGCTGTCTTGAAGTAGTACTTGCTGAAGGGCTAGCTGATTCATTATATGAGAGAGCGTCTCTTTCTGTCTGCCTTGCATTTCCTGTGGCCGTGTAATTTGCGGCTTTAAAATTTGAAGGTTGCCTACTTGTCATTTATCATAGACACCGACATGTCTTGTCATTGTTCCTGGGGGAAAGAGCTGAATCACCTTGGCGGTTATGCTTATGGTATCAGCTGCTCATTTTTGCATAGTCAGCGCGTATACTATAGATACGGTTTACTACGCTACAGCGGTGCCGGACACGGGTGCAGTCATGTCGTTTGTTTTCATACATCGTGGGCGTCTTCTCAGTGCTGCAAAAAAAAAACAACTAAGGGGGGCCCCACTGAAACTCTACAAAACACTCGTGCTTAACATATAAATTATACAAAATGTGCATAATTATTCTTAGTTGGTAAATAATTACCTGCAATGTAAAAACACTCTGCGGGGCTCAAGACGACGTCCAGGGGCATATAAAGAAACATTGGTTATGTTAGGGAAAAGTCCCAGTATATCTTAGGCGCGGTGAGCATGGAATCTAGAATTCATATAGTCAAGCTTATCTCCTGATGCTAAAAATTTTCCCACGCATCAACAAATCCTTCTGCCAGCATGACTGTCTAAAAACTTAATTTCAGATCCGATATTTAGATATGCTAATTTCTTATCGAAGCCTATTTCTCATGCGTTTCAGTCACGGACATGGTTCTTTATGATGGCCCACTTTGCCAGGCAACCAAAGGCTGCCCAGCCGACCCGCCTCTAATATCAGGGACATGAACAGTGACAGATATCTAATCAGTGGTCCTTCTTAGTGGAAAGGAAATAACTGGCGGTGTGTCCGACAGCTCACGCGAAAATGCCACGTGTAGCGGCGCACATCTCCATAAAAAGGAAATATACGCATTCATAGACGCCTGTTCTGCCCACGACGGGCTTCGTAGAGTCGCATACGCCTACAGAGAGTAAGGAGCCGAAAGTAGGTGCGTGCCGGGAGCATTTCTGTGAGGCCAAAAGATTCCGAGCCTGGTCTATATTTTATGCCGCCTTTCCGGCGTCAAAATTAAGCCACTCGGGATAGGTTTTAAGCAGGCGAAGGTGTATCATGGCACTCTAAAATAAAACGTAAGCTATGCATGATTTTGCTTGAGCTTATCGTTCATACCGCCAGGATGCATAGACCTGCATGCAGAAATCTGTCCGCAGGCTTTATGTGCCCTCCCATTTGGCCATTATGCCTTTCAAACCTTGGAAGACAATGAAATGACAATCTTATTTCGTTATTTACATTTGTGCTCTTTCGACTGTGCTTTTTCTGACGCATTGCTTTCAGCACTATTGAATGTTTCCTGCGCAAGATAGTTTATGGAGTTCAAGTCACGCGGCACCGATAGCATTCCATTTCATGTCCTCCAGGGAATCTGGCAACGCGTGCTCGTTTCATTAGAAGTTTATATCGAACTACCTGCTTGAACTTTTTAGTGAGCATTTATTAGCATGACAGCAGTTGTCAGTGTATGATGACCTTTACGAAATTCTAACAGTGGCCCTATCCTTATTCTTAGAGTGCGCATTCTGTTAAAAGGTAATAACTGCAGGAAATGGCCTCTCCATTGCCTGCCCTATATCTGCGAGACATAAGTGTAGATTATAATTTCTTTGCATTGGTACCTGGAATAATGATGGTTCATCTTTTGAAGGACTACGTTTCCATCCATTCAGTTAGGTCAACAAAAAAAACGTAGTAAGTAATATTCCTTCCAAGCCTGTAATGCAACTGAGAGCATTTTAGGGAATTTAATATGTCTCAGCGCTTCGGAGCAAGTTAACTTGTTGCTCGTGAACTTATTAGCGTGATATTCTGCCGCTACTAACATCTGCTACTTAAACTTGGAGCCAAGATAATGCATTTCGTTTCATAGGCTAAGTCTGCAATTAAATTGAAAGCGTTTTGCGCCGTAAAGCAGAAATGGACAGCATGTAATAACACACCAAAAAAAACCGCGGCAGTTGGGGAAATAGAAGCGAGTTAATCCATCTGGATTCAAGTCAGGAGGAAGTAAATGATTTTGTTGCGATGTACCCCGAAGCGACGGCAAAAGTTTTATGAAGCCTAATCGTGAGGAGAGCCGGCTGTTATAAGCTCCTGCTACTTATTTTTATCATCCGCTGTCGAATCCTTAATGCCTTTATGAAAGTACTGCTTTCCCGAGATAAGCTCACTGCGAAGTGTATACAACGAGACATGAATTTTATTAGATGTTTATGGATTAAGACACTCGAACAGGAGTTCTTTGCGGGGGTGCCTCAGAGTGGGCAGTGTTTTACCTGCGAAATGTAGATATCGGTGTGAAAAGCCCAGAGTAACAAATCCTCAGGGAAAAATCTGGCTCTAAACTAATTTTGAAGCTTTTTCGAGCTTTCAGAAGGAGAACGTCAGTGATGGTGGCCGGAGACTAAAAAAGTTCAGCGCAGCGGGTGGGAATCCTCGATGCAAATGCTTAACTATTTATTTCTTGTCTCTGTTGCTATACTCGTGATAAGGCTCTTTCCCTTTAACTGCAAATACTCTTTCTCCGCGATTCTCCACCAGCGCAACTCTGGAAGACTGGAGAATGTGAAGGCTACATATTCGAGACTGATGGTGCTAACATATGACGGTGCAAGCCTGAGATACGTTCCCAGGCAAGCGCGCTGGTGGAAAGACTGCCCCCGTGGATGTTTTCAAAGCGGCGTCAGTCTCTAGGAGTTAGTGAATGCATGCTTCTTTTTCGCCTATAAATTCGGAGGCTTTCTTTTTGGACAAGAACGCGCTCGCTTTGCAGCCTTTCTACACACGATCAGAAGTACCTCTACAATGACAGATGTTCTGCTATGGTTGCGGTGGACCCAAGCTTTTCCTTTAAGAGAGAAGGTTATTCTTATGAAATTTCCGTGGCTTTTCCGCTTTTGACTAATTCCGGGATCACAAAACACCAGACCCGAAAAAGATTTTATCTCAACTATCGCGTATAAGGAGGACTCGTAACCGTAAGCTCAGACATAAACACGGGAACAGGACCAGGTGATTTGCAGGCTGTCTCGCAGGCAACGCGTGAAAATGTTTTTCAGGAACTGGAGTGCCGCGTAAACTATTCGTGGCCAGCTGTGCGTCGAAAAAATTGTCCTTTTTAAAAAAAATCCATATTCATTTTTTGCAGGATTTCACAGAGCGTAACCTGATAACAAGATACGATCGCAGATTTTCACTATAAGTACGGGTGGTGTTCTTAACCAGCCACCCAGAGTCCGGAATAGGTGTCCCCCACAGGACCGAACAGGTAGTGGCATGGAGTTTAAGCAGGAATCTAACCAACAAGTCACAAACGGTGAGGAGGATCCGTGAGGGAAGCGGGAGGTTACTTTCGCCGTTTCCAGCCTAGAGATTAAGTTACTGTTCTGTTCTAAGCAGCAGACAGACGCTTCGGTGGCAGCAACACAAAAAGCTCTTTATTCGAGGCAGCAGCGTTCTTTTATAGGCAACGCTGCATGCCGGTCAGGCACACGTCATTTCTGGTACAATGTTGTCAGACCGACTGGCTGATGCAGAACATTCCTTCCTCCTTAATCAAAGCTACACGCGTTTCTTTCCGTGTTCATAACTGGAGGTTTGATAGCGATCAGGAGGACGTCTTGTGCGATTACTTCTTCGCAATGAGCCTCTTCGGGTGTAGCCGTGGTTGATGGTTGATGCGGTGGAACTTGAAGGTTGCGCTGCCATGTGTCTTGCTTCATGCTGCGATGCCGGTTCCTCATTTGAAGTGGCGTCATCTAAGCGAACATCCTCAAGCGTGTCCGCAGTGGGACCACTAATCACGGAGCCAGCAGGGGAATCTTTTTCCGAGGGAGCTGACGGCAAGTCTCGCTGAACAGCGGCACTTTGAGTGGACTGAGGATGCGCCTCTTTTCCGACGTCCGGATGGAGTGATGACTTTGCACCCGATATCTAGCTGGGTCTCAAGTGGTCGATATGCACAAAACGAAACTGGTCACCGACTTTGACTAGAAACGTAGAGTTGCTTACACGTTGCATTACGACCGCTTCATCCCATGACAGGGTTTCCCCTCTCGTAGTCTTGACGGGAACTGCGTCACCGGCTTCCATCTGCGGGTCGATTCCTCGGCCCTCGTTGCGATGAGTGGCGTCTCTGGCTTGGCGGCTGCGCATGTCCTGCACAAAACTTGGCTTCAGGAGCGAAAGCTTCACTCGGGGTTGTCGTTTCAGGAACAGCTCAGCCGGCGTTCTTCCTGTTACGGAGTTCGGGGTGTTCCTGTAAGCAAGCAAGATGTCGTTAAGTCGATGGTGCAGAGTTCTGTTCTGCCCTGTTAGGTTATCGTGAAGCACTTGCTTGAGTAGCGTGGCCTTTGTCGTCTGAACTAGTCTTTCTGCTGCCCCGTTCGATGAAGCGTGGTAGGGTGGCGTACGCGTGTGGCGAATCCCGTGAGAAGAGGTGGAATTGGAGAACTCCTGGGCAGTCAACTGAGGTTCATTATCACTGATCAATTCCTCCGGGTAGCCATACGCTGCAAATATCTCCATGAGACAGTCGATTGTTTCTGACGTCGTCGTAGTGCGGAGGCATTTTACTTCTATCCACTTTGAGTAACAGTCTACTAGAAGGAACAAGTTCGAACCGTCCTTCATGGCGAAATCGACATTGACTCTCTGCCAAACACGAGTTGGATAAGTTCATGAATGCAATGGCCCTGGTGCCTTCGCAGGCATGGTCGTTTGGCACACTGTACATTGACGGACAGTGTCTTCAATGTTCTTGTCAATCAACGGCCACCAAACAAACGACCCAGCAAGCATTTTCATTCTTTGCAGTCCTCCCCGCAGGGAGGCGTCTGCAGCATGCAGACGTTGGTGAGTGGCGACACCACGGGGTTAACCCGAGCATGCGCAGGGACATCCCCGCAGGGGGATGATGGTGAACATGCGTCACCACGGACCCGAGCATCCGCGCTTAGCCGTGCGTGGCATCGCCGTGTCCGAGGAAAAGGGGATCCTGGTGGTTGAGCCGATGCCGAGCGTTTGGACCCTTAAGGCCCCTCGGCGGAGGCAAAACACCACTTTGGCCCCAGCTTCCTGTAGACGGCACCTCCGGCCTGACCCGACCGGGGGAAACCGGCAGTCGCCTTTTCCTGTCCTCCCCTCTATCTTTCACTTCCCTATTTCCTTTCTTACAACTTTCCTGTATCCTCCTCTCTTCTTCGTTTTTTCCTCTTTTTCCTGGCGGCGAGGGTTAACCGTGTGTGACCAACTACCCTGAGTTGAGTCATATTAGGTTATAGTTAAGGTGTACACCTGGCGTGGGCAGGGCTTGATTTCCAAGTTCCTGTCCCGTCCCCTCGTTGGACTCCATGGTGGGTGGCTGGCACCGTCGCCGAAACACACATTTTATGGCTTCCCTTATTTCAAGTAATGATCGGAGTCCAAAAAGAGTGCGGACCGAAGAACTCACAGCCCAGTGCTTCCGAAAAACGAAACAAACTTTCCCCAAATACCACGTCATCCACAGCGAAACTGGAAAAACTGCCAGAAAATTGTTACCATTCATAGTGTGCAAAAGTCTGACCGATGCTTTGAGCCCGGGATACAAGTTGTCAAAAATGCCTAGCGGTGACCTGATTCTAGAAATTAAAGACAGCAACCAGCACTCGAAACTGTCCAGCATAGTTTCAATAGGAGACATCTCTGTTACAATAACTGCACACCGATCCTTAAACACCGTCCGTGGAGTGATATCTGAATTTGACTTTCTCGACCTCACCGAAGAAGAAATGCTTGAGGGTCTCAAAGACCAAAATGTCACAAATGTACTTCGCATCAAAATCAGAAAAGAAAACAAAGAAATACCAACCAAACATCTCGTCCTCACTTTCAACTCCAGCACACTCCCCGAGTACATTGAAGTAGGTTACCTGAAGATCAAAGTTCGACACTATATCCTAAACCCGAGAAGATGTTTCAACTGCCAGCGATATGGCTATGGGTCACTGAGTTGCCGTGGTCGACAAACCTGCGCAAAATGCGCATCACACGAGCATGTTTCTGAGAACTGTGAAGCCGTAGCCTTGTGCTGCGCAAACTGTGAAGGAGATCATCCCGCCTACTCAAGATCCTGCCCAAGATGGAAAACTGAAAAAGAAATAATCACTCTAAAAACAAAAGAAAACATTTCATTCAAAGAAGCTCGTAATCGACTGTCACACAACATCAATACATTCTCCTTCACTGCAGGAACGAATTTTGGTGATGTGGTGAGCAGGGGCTGCACACCACACCGGTCTCCGGCCAATGCCCAGGCAAAGCCTGAGGCAGGGCCTTCCCCGTCCCCGGCAGGCGCAGCCAAGGCTGCCCTGCCAGCTCTCAAAAAGGGCCCGCCGGCCCCTCAGTCGGCTGCCCGCAAGGCTTCCCCCAGTCGGGAAAGGCCTGTAAACCGCACACCCGCGGAATCTCCGCGGGCCTCCAGAGCCTCTAGCGAGGCGATGGACACAACGGAGAGCTCGCCTCCGCTGCAGCGGCGGCGCAGCTCTCTTGAAAGAAAAATAAAAGATAAGAGCCCAGTAATGGCACCCCCAAAACCAGTGTCGTAACTTCTTAACTACACTCCCCAAAATTGTCCAACATGGCTTTCCTTATACACTGGAACTGCCGTGGAGTATTAAATAATTATTCGGACATAAAAGAACTTCTAAACACACTTTCCCCTGTGGCTCTATGCCTACAGGAGACAAACTTAGGTGCCAAACAGCAGTATATCCTAAAGAAGTACAAAGTGTTTCGGTGCGACCGAGAGCAGGCTAACAGGCTCTCGGGAGGTGTTGCTATTGTTGTGCAGAGTGGAGTTGCAACACGTGAAATCAAGATTAAAACCAAATATGAAGCTGTTGCAGTCACCATCCTCCATTTTAAAACCATCACCATATGCTCTCTATATCTACAGCCACATCTATCAGTAACACTTCATGACTTAGAAACACTTTTACAACATCTGCCAGAGCCATATCTGGTAGTCGGTGATTTTAATGCTCATTCTAAGTTTTGGGGAAGTACACAAACAGATACTAGGGGTCGTATTTTAGAAGATTTTATTCTGTCAAATAATCTCTGCCTGCTCAATACAGGCAAACACACGTACTGTTCTCCAAGCTCGGGAAAAATGAGCTGTATAGACTCGTCTTTTAGCTCACCATCTATTTTTATGGATTTTAAATGGGATGTCCTTGACAACCCCTACGGAAGCGACCATCTGCCAGTAGTAATCACCTTGTCGTCATCACCATCAATCATCCCTAGCAAACCACGTCGATGGAAACTTCACATAGCGGATTGGGAGCTGTTTCGGGAAAAAGCCTCTCTAGAAAAAATATTTGCGGATCACCTTAACGTAGATCAACTAAATGAAATGATGACATCGTGCATAATTTCTCCGGCACACCTGGCTATCCCTCAGTCCTCTGCGGTGGTTCGACACAACCACAAGGTGTGGTATGGCAGAGAATTTAGAGAAGCGAAGAAGGTGCAAAATAAAGCCTGGGGAATTTTTAGAAGATACCCCACACACGAGAACCTTATAAACTTTAAAAAGGCGAGAGCAAATGCACGTCGTATCAGTCGCAATGCCGAGAAGACCTCCTGGAAAAACTATGTATCATCTATTAATAGTTCAATTACATCAAAAAAGATGTGGGAACAGGTGCATAAATTAGACGGCAAATTCTCTCCCTTTATAGTACCATTTCTAACAGCCCCTGGAACACAAACAAGTATAGATGAACAGGGTGACATACTAGGACAACATTTCTCTGACGTTTCAAGCTCTTCACACTACACACAGTCATTCTTAAAACACAAAAACACAACTGAAAAACAGAAAGCCGCCGCGGTGGCTCAGTGGCTATGGTGCTCGGCTGCTGGCCCGAAAGACGCGGGTTCGATCCCGGCCGCGGCGGCTGAATTTCTTTGGAGGAGAAATTCGAGGACCGTGTACTGTGCGATGTCAGTGCACGTTAAAGAACCCCAGGTGGTCGAAATTTCCGGAGCCCTCCACTACGGCATCTCTCATAGCCTTAGTCGCTTCGGGACGTTAAACCCCATAACCAAACCAAACCAAACCGAAAAACAGAAACTTCGAACGACTGGCAGTACAAACGAAACATACAATACATTATTTACAATTCAGGAGATCCAAAACGTACTTTCTTCCGGTAAACAGACAGCCCCTGGCCCGGATGGTGTACATTATGAAATGCTTGCCCACCTGTCCGAAGCTGCTGTAGGGGCACTTTCGCAATTTTTTAACAAGATATGGGTGTCCGGAAAGATGCCGGAGGCTTGGAAGATAGCATTTATAGTACCGTTCTTAAAACCTGAAAAGCCGCCCACCTCCCCTAATAGTTATAGGCCCATAGCTCTTACAAGTTGTATCGCAAAATCATTTGAAAGTGTGCTCAACGTTAGGCTGATGTTCATTCTTGAATCACGTGAACTTCTCGAAATCCACCAGTGCGGATTTAAAAAAGGATGTTCGACAATTGACCATCTCGTCCGATTAGAAAACACAGTCCGAGAGGCGTTCATACACCACCAACACTGTCTGGCAGTCTTCTTTGACATGGAGAAGGCGTACGATACCACATGGAGATATGGGATTCTACGCGACTTAGCAGATCTTGGCATCCGGGGTAGGATGTTGAACTGCCTGAAGGATTTCCTGTCAGACCGGTCTTTTCAGGTGCGCCTGGGTGCAGACGTTTCGAAGAGCTTTGTCCAGGAAAATGGGGTACCGCAGGGCTGTATCCTAAGTACCACACTTTTTGCGGTAAAAATGAATTCAATAGCGAAAATAATTCCCAATCCATTATGTATTCCGTGTATGTCGACGACCTTCAGATTGCTTGCACGTCCTCTAGCCTGTCAACGTGTGAGAGGCAGGTACAACTCACATTAAACAAGCTAGCAATCTGGGCAGACAAAAATGGGTTCAAGTTCTCTTCACCGAAAACAGTGGGTGTTGCTTTCTCGCTTAAAAGAGGCTTGCAGATCGATCCGAACTTACACCTAAATGGAACCACACTACCGGTAAAACAAGAACATAAATTTTTAGGAATAACATTTGATAAAAAACTGACATTGCTGCCGCATATAAACAACTTGAAAGTAAAGGCCTCGCGTGCAATGAATATCCTTAAAGTACTCTCAAGGAAACGCTGGGGATCGGACAGAGCATGCCTACTTCATATCTACCGTTCTGTAGTGCGCTCATGTCTAGATTATGGGAGTATAGTGTACGGCTCGGCAAGGTCTTCATATCTAAAAAGATTAGATCCAGTTCATAATCTAGGTATACGCCTTTCTTGTGGAGCATACCGAACGACTCCGGTAATGAGCCTTCATGTTGAAGCAAATGCGCCATCACTAGAAGACAGAAGGAAAGCACTTACATGTTCATACATTCTTAGAATAAGGTCGCGACCAAAACACGTGTGTTATTCAATCGTCACAACATGCCCTTCTCGAATAATATTTACAAATAAGCCGCAAGCAACGAGGCCTTGCTAATGCGGTTTGAGGAGATCTGCCGAGAACTTGACTTATCAGAAACATTACCAAATGTTGCAGAACGTTGCGACGCATTTGGCCCTTGGTACAGTTTTCCGTCGGTCTGTGATATAAGTCTTACACAGTTCAACAAGAGACAAACTCCAGCAGAGCACATCGTACAAGAGTTCCTTACACTAAAGAAAAAATATGATAGCTACACCGAGTTCTACACAGACGGATCGAAAACTACAGGTTATAGTGGAAGTGCAGTAGTGGAAGGAAACTGGGAAAAAATAGTAAGGCTTCCTCAGTGCGCATCGGTTTTTACAGCCGAGTGTTATGCTGTGTTTCTTGCTACGGAGAAAATAATAAGCAAGAACATCGAAAACAGCATTATCTACACTGACTCCCTCAGTGTACTGAAAGCACTACAGTCCAGAAATGCAATCATGCCATCACTAGGTACTGTCATACACAACATAACAAGGATCATAACACAAGGACATAACATAAAATTATGTTGGGTTCCAAGCCATGTTGGAATTGATGGTAACGAGAGAGCGGAAGCATGCGCCTCTGAAGCCCACAACAAGGAAATACAGAAAATAAGCATGCCACATAATGATTGTATGAAGCTAGTTCAGAGCAGACTGAGGAACAAATGGCAGAGCACATGGAATAGTCAGATAAATAACAAGCTACACTTAATAAAACCAATATTAGGACAATGGAAATCATGCACACATCAGGAACGCTTTTTTGAAGTTATTTTATGTCGTTTACGTATTGGACACACACACCTTACCCACAACTTTAACCAAACAAGACAAACCTGTTTGCGAAGAATGGGGAGACGAACTTACGGTTAACCATATTTTAATCTCTTGTGCTAACCTAGAAAAACTAAGAAAAAAGTACTTCAGTCAATTTTATAAAGAATGCATTCCTTTCCATCCAACACTACTCTTACATGACAATGCCATTGTTAACATACGTTCTATTTTTAACTTTTTTAAAAGAAGCAGGCTTACTCGAAAAACTGTAAACACTGAACCACTGGCTCGCTTTATTGCATGATACACCTCAGCCGCTTTCTCATTCCTGAGAAGAAGGCTGAGGCTTTTATTTGATTGGTTGGGATCCTCGACATCATTGGCCAGCCAAGGATGGCCGCCGAGGTTGCCTGACCTTTTTTAAAGCTTTTACCATTAGCCATTCTCAAATCTCGTTTTGTCTGTTATTACTAGCTAGTTAAGATTTTTAGGCCCTTTACACCACATTTTTATTAAATCACACAGAAAACATTCCCTAATACCTTGTGTTTGGCGCATGATGGCCTCAGATGCCTATGTGCCACTAAACCCAACACAACACAACACAACATTCTTTGCATTCCAAGGTGTTCTTCATGCAGCAATGTTAATACTGCTTCTCGAAGTTCGTCCGGAATGATCACTCGCTGGCCACACGTGATGCAGCCCTGCTCATACGATAGTTCGTTTCGACGAACTTAAAAGGGCTGAAATTTATCATCGTCGTGTGCGGGCCAGCCAGATTAGGTGAACTGCACGACTTTGGAAAGAAGGCGATCCCTTTTAGTCGCAGCAGCAACCTGGCTTGCAGTGAGAGGCGTTGACTCAAACACTGCAAGACATTCTTCAGTGTAGTCTTTATGCTTGACCAGAAGTGGAAGCCTTGAAAGAGCGTCGGCAACTTCCATTTTTTTGCCGTTCCCGTAGCGCAGTGTGTACTGATAAGATGCTAAGGTGATAGCCCAACGCTGAATCCTAGCTGCAGCCAAAGAAGGAATTGGTTTATCTGATGCCAAGATCCCCAACAGTGGTTGGTGGTCTGTATACAGCGTGAATTTGCGCCCGTACAGGTATCTATGAAACCTGCTCAGACCGAAAATTTATGCTAGGGATTCCTTCTCGCCTTGCGCATAGTTGCGCTCCGCTGCACTCAATGTTCTGGAGGCAAATTAAATGGGTCTTTCCGAACCATCAGGCATGACGTGAAAAATTACTGCCCCAAGACCGTAGGCCGACGCGTCGCAGCTTAAACCGATTGGATTTTTCACGTCGTAAAAACTCAGAACTTAACTGTCTACGAGACGCTGCCAACGCTGTTTGGCTTCCACGAATGATCTTGAACATTCGTCCGTCCACGCCCAACTCGTGTCTTTTTTTAGCAGATCGTACATTGGTGCAGCTACTGTGGCTAAATCTTTGATGAATTTGGCGTAGAAATTCAGAAGACCCAAGAAGCCTCGTAGCTCAGTTACGTTGCTTGGCTGAGGCGCTTCCGTCATGGCTTTTATCTTTGTTGATGTTGCAAAAATGCCATCAGCTGTCACTTTGTGTCCAAGATAAACGACGGACTGCTTGAAAAATTTACATTTCTGTTCAATTACTGTGATATTGTGCTTTGCCAGTCGTTGAAGTACCTCAATCAAGGCGGAAAGCTGGGCTAGTTGGTTTAACATAGTTAATTAAAAGACTAGCGCATAAAACTAGGACAAAGAAAGAGAAGGAGACAGGACGAGCGCTCGTCCTGTCTCCTTCTCTGTCTTTGTCCTAGTTTTATGCGCTAGTCTTTTAATTAACGTTGAAGTACCTTTTCCACAGTTTCTAGACAGTCGTCTATATTGTCGCCTACGACGACGACGTCGTCGATATAGCAACCCACTTTTTTAATCCCTTTAAAGACTTCGTCCATTAACGACTGAAAGATAGCAGGTGCGCTAGAGATGCCGAATGATAGGCGCTGAAACTGGAATAATCCGAGATGAGTGTTTACGGTTAACAGTGTTTTGCTTTCCTCAGCAAGCGGCACTTGCTGATAGGCTTGTGATAGATGCAGAACGCAAAAGATTTTACCTCCTGGGAGCATGGAATACCAATCTTCCGGCAATGGGAAAGGGTAATGGTCAGTTTTTAGAACAGGATTAACCGTGACTTTGTAGTCGCCGCATAACCTTAATCCTGCGCCGCCTTTCTTCGCGACCACTACGAGAGGCGTTGCCCAGTCACTTTTCGTTACCCTCTTCAGTATTCCGGCTTGCTCGAGCTTTTCCAGCTCCTTTGCAACTTCCTCTTTGATGGCAAATGGTATTGGCCGTGCTTTTTAGAACACTGGTTGAGCCCCTTCCTTTACAAAGATGCGAACTTCGAAGTTTTTGACGACTCCCGGGGTGCTCTTTAAAATTCTCGGGATACTTTTTCCGTAAAGCTTCTACCCTCTGCTCCAATGACTTATCCGTGGACAGCTGTATACTGTTTTCCAGTTTATCTGCAGTTTTTCCAGCCAGTCTCTTCCCATGAGAGCGGGTATCGGCGTTCCGTTTCCCTTCACTACCATAACAGGCAAAGGGATTTCGCTTGCGTCCTTCTTGACTAAGACGTTTGCTTTTCCAATTAGCTTCAGCTTTTCTCCGGTGTAAGTGCGCAACGACACATTCGATTCCACACATTTAACATGCGGGAAACACTGCTTATAGAACTGCTCTGGTACGACCGTGACCACTGCACCTGTGTCAATTATCATCGAAACAGTCTTCCCTTCAATGTTCAGGTCGACGCTGTAGCCCCTTAAACTTTTTCCCGAGAAGAACAACACAGTATGACAACTCAAGTCTTCGGATTCGTCGTCCATGGTGTCAACGTATCTGACAGCTTTTGCTTTGGCTCTGCTTTTGCAGAGGGCTTGCAAATGCCCTTTTTTGTTACAATTTCTGCAGGTGTGATAGCGATACCTACATTTTTCTCCCGCATGACGCTTTCCGCAATGCTTGCAAGCACTTCGCCGCTCTTCCTCGCGTTTATCTTTTGGCCATGCAACCGTCCTCGATTTCTTTTCCTTATCACGGCGACGTTCGCCCTGAATAACGTTGACGCTGCACGGTTTTGTGTCAAACTCATGCATTTGCTTCGCCTGTTGTGCCGCTAGCTCTTTTTCAAGCGCCGTTTGGCACGCCAGCTCGAACGTCAAGTCAGGCTGTGCAAATAGAGCCCGTTGCGTTTCCTCGTCTCGCAAACCAGCTACAAGCCTCTCCCTTAAGGCGTCATTTAAAAACGTGCCGAAATTGCAATCTCTTGCAAGATGCTTCAGTTCAGCGATGAAATATTTGACGTTTTCATTTTCTTGCTGCATTCGGCGAATAAATTTACAACGTCCTGCGATAATTGAATGAGCTGGGCTGAAATGAGCTTCCAGAAGCTGTTTAATTTCTTCGAAAGTCTTCTGAGAACGCAAACGAGGCACAATTATCTTCTTATGCTCTTCGTATGCTTGCGCACCGAGTACGTTCAGAAACAACTTGTTTCTTGTCTGCAGAGACATCATTTATGTCTTTCGAAGTTCTCGAAGCGTTCAAAATACGAGCGCATGTTGTCGATTTTCGGGTTGAATTCGGGCATTCTGCCGAGCTTAGGACCATGTCTAGGTTCTGCCATAATGAGCAAATTTCACTTATCTGCGTCCCTGCGCTCCTCCGGCGTTCTTGCGTTACTCCTGGCCGCCGATGAAATCGTGGCTGAAAGGGCTCCGTATCGCCTTGCACCGTACGCGGTTCAGCCTCGTAACTGCTGCTGGCCGGCGGCGGTTTACTGCGCGCCGGATCCCATCCTCGTCGCCAGATATTCTGTTCTAAGCAGCAGACAGACGCTTCGGTGGTGGTGGTGAAAAGCATTTATTTAGTAATTTACAGAGAGGTGCTCGAGGAGAGGCCCCTAATGGGTATCACCCCTTACAATTCTAGCGGAGTCCCTCATTGCGGGATCCCGTTGGTCGAGACCGCTACACAAGTCTGCCGAACCAGGGCCTGTTGGGCCGATAGTTCCTGGCAGCTGAGCAGGGCCGTCTCCCAGTCCTCTCGGGTAGGGAAAGGGGTGATTGGGGGGAGAGAAGGATTTTTTCTGCATGCCCAAACCATGTCGAAGGTGTCGGCCACCTCCCCACAGAATGAGCTGCGGCCGTCAAAAGATGGATTAAAGTGCTTGAGAACCGCCGGGCACAGCAAGGTGTTTGTAAAGAGCCTGAGGAGAATTCGTTCGCCAGCTTTACCCAGTCCTTTCATAGGAACTGGGTATCGCCGGTGTTCGGCACGATAGTGCTCAGTAATTTCTTTAAAAGAAAGGAGAGGGCTGTGATCTGGGTTAAGCTCCTCCCAAGGGACGCCTGGTGCCCGGTGAGTGAGTGCGCGGGCTGCCTCATGGGCGGCTTCGTTACCTGGCATGCCTTGGTGGCCGGGGACCCGTATGATTGAGCGATGAGTTGGATCGCCGTCGCGAGTACTGCGGTGTAAAATTTGGTGAGCGAGTGGAGTGATCCAACTGAAGTCAAAGTTACGACAGGCTCCGCGAGAGTCTGTGAGGATGAATTTAGAGTCGGGATGGGAGGCTGCGAGGGCGATCGCCACCTCCTCTGCATGCGTTGAGGTGGGCGTTTTGAACGAGAGGCCGTCCACCTGTTTCCCCTCGTGTATGATTGTAGCCGTGTACCATTCCCCCCTGGAGCGGTAGGGGCCTGCAATGTCGACGTCGAAGACGTGTTTCTTTGAGCCATAGTGGCGGTGCAGGACATTCGCCCGCGCCTGGCGCCGGCCATTATAGTTCTCCTTTTTCATCTTAGTCGGAAGGGGTCGAACGTAGAGGGCGCTTCTCCACAGTTCTGGCACTCGAACCCGTTCCGTGGTATGGTATGGGTTCGAGTGCCAGAACTGTGGAGAAGCGCCCTCTACGTTCGACCCCTTCCGACTAAGATGAACAAGGAGGACCAGCAAAGCAAAAAGCTCTGTATTATGTTGTTGTTGTGACTGAGAAAAGGGTGAAAACGAAATTACACTGGCCTGCCTACTGGCCACCACCGCTGCCACGTGCAGATAGAGGAGAGTAAAAAGATCAGAGGAAAGAGAAAAAGGAAAGAAAAGACGCGCGTCGCAGCAACAACCGCGTCCGCCGGAGCGGACGCTGCTGAAAAAAAAAACATAAGCGGCCGAAGCCGCGCTCGCCGAAGCGAGGACAGATCTACTAGGCTATGTGAATCATTTCTGGTACAATGTTATCAGACCGACTGGCTGATACAGAAGAGTCACACTAAAAGAAACGTTCACTGGACCACGCTTTTTACAGCAGTGACGCTTTTCAGGAATTTTGCCAATTGCTCATAATTCTGCAAAACAGCGACGTACACGAAGCAGTACTCGAGAAAGGCTAGAGTACAAACAGATATTGCAGCAATGCACTGGTAAACTAGTTAGGCAAAGAAACTAACACAAAAATTGTGAGCCATTTTTTGCGACATTCTAACGACCGGAGGACGCGGAAGTGGCCATGCCGAAGACTTGTAAGTGCTTGTACATTCGTCGCATTTGATGCGAATTTTGGAAGTCCCTTAGTTTTCTGTGGATTCAGAAGAAATACAGGTTTCACAATTGAACAGAAAGTGATTACCTGAATTATGAAATGTTTAGTTAGAATGAGGTGCAAGGGCCTTTCTTATAAGTGCGCCGCCGAGGTTGCACTGTAGTTATGGCGATCGGCTGCGGCGTCGATCACGGCGCTGTCTGTCGCATTTCAATGGAGCGAAATATTCCAGGCCCTTGAACTGTGCGATGTCCACTGCAAGTAAAAAAACCCCAGGTGATCAAAATTACACACAGCCCTAATGTGCGGCGTCCCTTGTAACGCAAGTTTATTCTGAACGTAAATCCCATAAAACAAAACGAAACTTATGTGCTTCGAAACGATGTAACCAGTGTACGGTCTAAAAGTAAAGGGTGGTCAGAAAATACGCCATGCGCGGTGTGAGGAGCATATATGCAGTCTAGAACAATACACACCGTGCACAAACATCACACCCCGCCACAGATATCGTAGTTGCTTTGCGCAAATGGGGTCAGAACTGCTGTCCACTTCCGAGTGCTATCAGAGCTGCCTTTTTAAGCCAGGCAGCACAAAGCGCATCAACGATTGTGCGCACATCGAGGCTTAAGATTCAAACCCTTCCTTGAAAATTATTCGGATAGTTTAAGCACTCGTCGATGTTGTGTATTTTGTCAGCATTTTGATGCGAAGCACTGTGCGTTTTTTAGCACCAGTTTGTATGAGTGCAACGAGCCTAATGGTATTGCATTCTTGAACCGTTGCACGAGAACGTTCCCGAACAAGTAGGTACGAAAGTAACCGTTTTTTCCTTACGTGCACTTTTTATAAACTTTGATTTCAGGTGCTGTGTCCAGTCCCAAATACCCTCCCGCATATCCTGTTCTACTACCGTCGTCGACCTCTGAGCTCGGAAATGTGATCCATACAAATTTGAAGGACAAGGGGTCTTCGCTGGCTACTGGTGAAGAAAATTCTGTCCGGTGTCAAAACCCTGAAGGAAGAGGAGGGCCGTTGCGATGCAACCTCTGTCCGTACACTTGTGCGAACATTGCCGACGTTGTGAGACACATCGAACTGCACGCGACTGAGAAGAAATTTAAATGCTCCCCGTGCCCAGCGGTGCTTGAGGGGTCCTAAAAACGTAAAATGCATATGACGTCCGCCCACACTGAGGAAAAGCCACACAAGTGCGACCAGTGCCGTTTTTCAGCTGCTTCACCTAGCAAGCTACTTCGACACAAGCGTACGCAATCAGGCGAAAAACCCTACAAATTTGAAGTGAGCCCATATTCCGCGAATCAGAAAGGCCGCTTAAACCTTCACATTCGTACGCATATCAGTGCACGGGTCTTTAACTGTACTTTATGTACATTCGTGGGCTCAAGAACTGAGAGCGTCAAAGAGGACATGTTCGGGCACGGGGAGTGTATTCTTAATAAATGCGCGCATGTGACAACTATGCTTAATAGTGGCACCTGTTTCTCCACATAAAAAAATTACCCACTTTTTGAGCACAAGTGCGAGCTATTATGTTTAATGTATGGTGGACATCCGGTATTCTTCTATAGACGTTTGCAGCTTTAAGCCGCTAACATTCACCGCTTACTGTTTCATGTTCTTATTAATTCGCATTATTTTAGCAGTAGACCCAGCGTCAGGTGCTTCGGTTTTTTCGTGGACAGTCAGGTGGTGTGCCTTGTTGGTGAAGTTGATACCAGTAAAGTAGAGACTGCGGATACCACGGTCATTCAGCGTAAGCTCTTTCTTGCTTCAAAGCGCAACTAGTTGAAAAAACATGAAAGTTGACTACAGCTAATAAACACCCTCGGTGATACGCCGAACCATTTGTTTGGAGACGGCCTTTTAGTCTAAGTTAAATGGCAAACTCGTTGCCATCCTCTTTACTTGTCGCGTTAAAACTCACACAACATTCTCGACCTGCGCTACATGGATTTACAGCGGGGCTTCTCATCTACAGTTAAAAATTTTGCCTATTTCATTCCAATCTAAGGAACATCTTAGCAACTTCCTTGAATCTTTGATACAATATGGATTTCAGTCGCTAACCTTCCAGCAATTTCCACGGTCTAGCCAGTATATCATCGGCTGGTGCATGCGGTAAGGACACGAAGTTTTACATCAAATCAACAAACATTTCGGACACCTCATGGTGAACCGAATAAAGCGTTTGGCAAGCCGCTACGCAGTCGACATGCATTTTTCAGCCGCCGCCGATGCTGGTTTCATTTTTCTATCAAATAAAACGAATAAATGGCAACTCCTTAATTCTACCAAGGAATGCTAACTGTATTTCAGCGTTAAATATCTTTCTTGCCAAACCTGCGTTATTTTTCGAACGCTCTTCCTAGAATGCTGAAAACTTGATGATCGTTGAGCATTGGCACCTTTCTCGATACTGGCGCCTGCGTTCATGCGTATCATTCACGAGTGCGTCAGGTGCACTGCCTGCTGAGGCGACTCTAATCTAGAAAAGGAAGGCAGAGAAAAAATACTGGACAAGTACGAGGGAAGCAAACACGGACTGCTGAAAATTGTTAACTGATGTCCTATTATTTGAAATCAGATACCGCAGATATATATAGATATATATATGCTCAAATGGCAGCAACAAAGCAACAGCAACTAAAGCTGCAGAAATAAACAAATCAGAGTGCATGTCGAACCGCCCTTTACCGAAAACGCCTGTTGACAGGGCACATCTGACACCATTCGTAAAAGTTAAACGCATCGGCGATAATTGGGAAGATTTTTACACGGGACGGCAACATGGCCAAGTTGCTGCGGGAAACAGACAGCGGCGAGAGAACGCCTCGCATAACAGACGACGCTAGTATATTATGCACCCAGAGGAAATGACTCACAACCACTGATAGCAGTATCTAAGGTACAGCCTTTGTCAAAAGTTTAGACCCCAGGGGGTTTGCTTCTAAGCACTATTGTGGCGTTCCTGCAGCACTTGTGGAAGTCCTACGCATCGGAGGGAGCAGGCCCAAAACATCTTACCTTCAGGAGATTTGGGACGCTGAGGTTGCATTACGAGCAAAGCAATGCAGCCCAAAAGCAACCCCCTGGGCTCTAAATTTTTGACAAAGGCTGTACATGTAGCTTCGATACAATCCTTCTGCTTATTTTGTTCATCTGTATTACCCAGCGTTTGCCAGATATGGAAGCATTAGAGATATGGAAGCAATGGAGCTATTGGTTTGCTGAATACATTTTGAGTGTATCCTATATTTTAATGATGCTCGATCCTCAAAGCACACTGTGTGGCATATTTTGAGGTGGTTGTAAGCCAGATTTCCGGCCGGCATCGCTCGCTCAAGAGGGAGCAAACTGAAAAAAAGCTATGGAGTACAAGTATGAAGAGAAGATGCGAAGGCTGTCAGCCACGTCTTTCTTCTCTCTTCCTGCTTTCGTTGTTTGGTAGATATACGACGCTTCTGCACACTTTACGACGGAATGGTCCAGAAGACAGGCTCAAGATTTTAACATTACAAAAAAATGCAGTCAGCAATTGCAGGTGCTACATACTTAACACCTACGAGTATCCTATTTGCAAAATACCGCATTATGGATACAAGGGTTATTCATCAGTACCGTGTAATTCATCAGTACAAATGTCAGGTACGTTGTGACACCACATTTTTTGCAGACCTTGCGAATCTACGGGAAAATACCGCTGTTCACAACACAAAACACTACGAATATTGGTATGTACCTTGTCCACGCACAAATTACTGTTTTCAAACTCTCAGGTATGTGTTGCCGTCCTTCCTTAATAGAGCCACTTTCACAAATCTATCCATCCTTTCTGTTTCATATAACGCTGTCAGAAGTATGTTCTTACGAAAGAATAAATAATATCCAACTGTAAAATAAACAAAGTATCCATGGGCTGTGATTAAACTATTATTTGCGTGTGCGTAACAGTACAGAGACTATTCTGGTGATCTGTTATGAATACATCAATTGTGCATATTTGTTATTTTACGCATTTTCTTGTTATTGTTTTAGTGCTTTCTGTCATCGCCGTGCCAAACCGCTCCGGGAGATGAGAGCTTTGTCAATCCCCGTGCGCGGCTTTTTTTGCTTTCACCTCACCCATTGTACATGACTGAAATAAATGAACTGAACTGAACTGAACTGTTGTGGTAGAAACAATACCTCTTCACCCCTAATTCTAGTTGCGATCGTTGCCAGTAGAAATAGTTTGGTTTGGTTTATTGGGGTTAAACGTCCCAAAGCAACTAAGGCTATGAGCGACGCCGTAGTAAAGGGCTCCGGAAATTTCGACCACCTGGTGTTCTTTAACGTGCATTGCCAATGCACAGTACACGGGTATCTAGAATGTTCCCTCCCTCGAAATTCGGCCGCCACGGCCGTGACCGCACCCGCGTCTTTCGGGTCAGCAGCCGAGCTCTATAACTACTGAGCCTCCGCGGCGCCTCGCCAGTAGAAATGAGACTTCCGCCGTAATGCTCAGGAGCATACAGAACATGTGTTGTTTACCTTGTGAGCACGATAAAGGTCATGCACTCTTCTACGCACGGGTCCATGGGGTCGTCATCGGCGGCATCGTCAAATGCCATAGTTGACTCATACCTGCCGTTTGGAGAAGCAAGCGGTTCCAACAAGCCGTTCTCAAGAGGCGCTCGTGAAACTTCCACTTGCTTACTATATCGCCAAGGTCATCGATCCGATGAGGCAAGAGTTTAGTCTAAATACTAAGGAAACGCAGTGTCATACAATTAAACACATATACCTGCTCGACTGCTCCTGTACAGACACTCTGTTGATCTGCTTCGTTTATAGCCAGGCCGCATCGCAGGGTTCTTCTGGAACAGTGGTTTGAGCGCATTCTAATACCGTTAAGAAAAGGTAACATCAAAAAAATAGATTATTAAGGTTCCTTCACTGCAATAAAATCTAGCATCCCTTATATTTTTCCTACTTTGCTTCTAGCTTCTAATGCAGAATGTTCCTCTTCGAACGTCTCTCAGAGTGCTTGGGAAATAACTGGCTTTCCAAAGTGTACGGAGTTTGCACCAGGTAGCGCCGGGCAAAGGGAGAGGCAACAGACTAAATTATGTAGTAACAAACAAAAAGCATTATAAACAGCTTCAAGTTTATTATTTTATTATTACGTATTCAGGTTCTTAGAATCCATGATACGCTTTCTTCTAGCTCCATCATAAATCGATTGCGGTTTTAAATAAAATATCTACGTCACAATTCTATTCCTCAGCGCGTAGAGTGTCGGTATTGAACACAGCTTTTTTTTTAAGTATCATGACTAGCACTGCACTGAAAGAATATCCGTGTTGGACGAAAGAATGGCCAGCAGCGCATTTCATCAACGAAAAGAACTAACCTGCACTTGTGCCGACCCCTATACATGATATAGCGATAAAATACCGCAGCTATGAAAAGAAGACCGGCACATTCAGGCTATCAGTATACAGCCCGTTGTTTAACAGGGGCCCGGCAATCTGTTTTCTATAATATTCCAGACTTAAAAATATCGATTTTTATCAAACACTTGACTTATCCAAACAAAAGCATTTTATCTTAAATGATTTCGTTTTGTTTTTTTTTGTAAAAAGTCCAAGGCATCAGGCCTTTTCGTTCACCGAAGTTACAGCGTCGCCCTTTGGCCACCCAATTTTAAGCAGCACTTCGTCATTAGTTCCAAAGCTAGTGCTGCTGGCACCTGCTTTTTGAACGGAATCGAGGTATCAGCATGGAAGCTAACTTCGCTAACCACATGACATCAAACTAATCTGAGAGTTCTGAACCAATCGGTCTGCTGCATTTTTAGAGATGGGCCTTATACTGAGCTCCGAAAAAGCTGCGATCAAGGTTGGCATACACGCTTCCCCGCCTTTAAGTTCACGTGGATCCCACTTGGTGGCGTCACATGAAATGCAAACAAAAAAAAATAATAAAGAAAAGCTGAGCATGGTGGCAATTGCCACCACCCCGTTTCAAAGGGGGCGCTCCTATCCATCCATCCATCCATCCATCCAGCAGCGTGGGCGTGGTCATTTGAGAGTGCCAGGAGGGTGGCGCATTCGAACAGGTTCGCTTTTGCAGACGTGCTAGCCGGACAATATCTATTACGCACTCGCACAGTTTTGACACGTCGTGATGCACTTGTTTCACGTTGAACGACCAGGTGAGATAAAACAACAAGGACCAAAGCTCAAGGAGACCGAGTGTGAGTACCTCAGCTCTTCAGAGCTCGCTTGCTTCGGCTTGTTTGCGTTACGGTTGCATCCGAATACACTGAAGTTGTTTCGTACTGCTCTGCGGTGAAATTTCATCCGCAGTTACGATTTTCTTTCAATATCTCCTGCTGCCAAAGGCTGCATAATGCGGTGGAAGCCACCTCCGCTTCTCGTAAATTTACGCCCCTTGATTCCCCGTTGCAGAAGATAATAGCTTCTGCGTCTGAAGAATTGTCTGGCTCGAGAGCATGTCATTATGACAGGCCTCTCGAGGTACTCCTTTCGAGTCATTGTTATGCGATGTTTAAAAAATCCCTCTCGTACTTTTTTTTTGTTGTTGCCATCTCTGCGCCATCGTTTTTGGAGATTTTATTTTTTCACGTGGTTTTCATTCTGGCGCCGTAATGGAGGAGCTGTGAAATCACTGTAGCAGTGGTGTGAATGTAATTATTTAATTCTTAGCATTTTATGCAATGCTTGAACAGTTACGGAATAGGATGTTTTGTCCGAAAATGCGCATTTGGTAATTACGACGCAACCCTTAAGCTAGAGAATCGGTATCGATATTTCTGGGTGATTATCTATACCAACACGCCCACAGTGGTGAAGGATGCCACTATCGACTATGATGCCGTGAACGGAGCAGGCACAGGTTCGGGACGCGTGCTATAAGACGTTATCAGCAACCGAATCTTTTTGCTACGACGCGTGTGGCACGTGCTATGGTTATATTGGCAGGACAGCCGTAGACGAGATTCTTGTGCTGCCAATGGACGCCGTCATTTTCAGGGAAATGGCGAGATGCGGTTCGGATTTTTGATGAGGGGCTGAGGTACTGAATAAACATCGCCGCCGCGCGTGCATGACGTCTAAAAGGTACTGACTTTATGGCGGTGAGTAACATCGCTTAGGCTCTGTACGCCACTGTAATGTTAGAGCACACAGCAGTCGACTTTTGCTCGATCTGAAATGAAATCGATATTTGGGAAATGAAATCCATAGTTTCACACTTCTCGAAATTGTCCCGGCGATCTCCGCCCGTTGAAGCAATCGGTGCCGCCTTGGGTTGCTTTATTGGCAAAAGTTTTTAAGACTATTGCAAGACTTCAAGTGCTTCTAACTACCCTACTGATCATCAGGCAGCCCAGCCTATTGGCCTCGAATATCAAGTATATGGGCAGTGACGGATATCAAATTATCGGTAGCGTAGCGTGACAGCCACGCTCCGTTTCGGTGGTGAAAGAAGACGACTACCCTGAGGTCTGAAGCTCGCTTGCTGATAGAACGCTGGGCCAGGACTGTTCCCAGACGCCTCAAGAGACCCGGATTCATCAGAGCCCTAACCTCCTTTACTGTGGTTTCTGCGACCGAGAGCGAATTTTCTGCGAATTTTCTTCAAATCAAGTATGCACCAACTCGCCCAAGAAGAAGTGTTATGCAGAGATTGTAACTGGCGATCCATCTAAAAACGGCGCACAGGAAACCCGCAAAACACAGGGAGAACGGACAGGACAAAAGCGCACTAGCAAACTGAAGCTTTGTCGAAAAACACTTCTCACTCGATTAGCATACGCCAGGAAATTCAGCACGTGTCAACAATATAAAACCCAAACAAAAACGTGACGTTGCTGTGCGATAGACAAACGGACTAAACCAAGATAAAAACTTAAAAAAAAACATGTAAGACAAGATTTAATACAAGAGCCTAAACCCCTGTGATGAGCGAAGCACATAATCAGCACTGGCGATGAACAACAGCTATAAAAATAATTGTTTATCAGCACCTCGGCGACACAAACAAAATTCAAATCCACACAGATGCGCCTTCTGCGTGAAAAAAGCTTCGCAGAGTCTTCCACGCGCACAGGTTACGGCGTCGTGCCGGGATCATTTCTGCGAGGGTAAAAGTTTCTTCATCTGATCTGTATTTCAAGCCTTCTATCATGCGTCAAAATTATGCCCCTCAGGATAGGTTCTTCAGTCGGTCAACGTGTATCGTCGCACAGTAACACAAAAAATAAGCTACCTATGATTCTGCGCAAGCTTCTTTCATACGACCAGGATGAATGTTCCGGCAAGCTGGAATCCTTCCGCACACTTTAAGTCCCCTACATCTTTCGCCTCTACGCCATTCAATGTGGCCGTGAAGATGAAATATATTTCATTAACACTTCTTTTTGGGCAAGTTGGTTCATATTTGAAAACTTTAAAAGGGCGCAAACACACACGACCACAAAGTACAAGAGACGAGACACAAGCGCCGATACACTGCGCTTGTGTCTCGTCTCTTGTACTTTGTGGTCGTGTGTGTTTGCGCCCTTTTAAAGTTTTCAAATATGAAATATATCAGTTTATAGATTTTTGCTATCCAGCTTTTTCTGATGCCACTTTTTCTATCGCATTGGTTTCACTAATTTTTTTATCCTTCCAGGCAATCCCCTGCGCGAGATAATCCTCGTGGTGGTACGCACTTTGTTCCAGGGCAGTTCCCTTCCGTGCCCTGCAGCGGATCTGGCGGGGCGAGCTCGTCTCCGTAGAAGTGTCTATCGAATCACCTGCTCGTATTTTTGAGTAGGTATGTCTCAGTATGACGGGAGTTTTCAGTGTATGATGATATTTAAGTTATTCTTCCAGGAGTGCCATTGGAAATCTGAGAATGCGGACTCTGTGAATACAAGGGAAATAACGGCAGCACTTCGCCTGTGCATCGCTTAGCATATTTATGCGAGACATGAGTTCAGCTTATCGGTTATTTGCCATTGGTACCTGAAGGAATGATGGTTGATCCTTGGAGGCACTATATTTCCGACCCTATTGTTATCTCCAAAAATATCTTTAGACAAGGTATAGTCCTTGCAAGCCAATAATGTGGCTGAGCGCATCGTAGGGAGCCTAATGTGGCGAAGCACTCTGAAGAAAAATAACTTGTTCCCCCTGAGCTTATTAACAATGCATCCTACCGGCATTAATGTCTGCAACAAACAAAATGCATTTCATTTTAATTTCCAATTCTGCAATTAGATTGAAAGTTTTGGGCACCGTTCAACAAAAACGCTTGGTATCAGTTGTCGGAATGGAATCAAGTTGTTACATCTTATTTCAGATCAAGACGAAGTGACTGAGTTAGTTGGGACATGGTCCGAAACGTCGCCGGCAATCTTATGAAGCGCACTCTAGAGGAGCTCTCATAAGCTCCTGCTAGTTATTTTCATCTCTCGTTGTCGAATCCTTAATCCCTTTATGAAAGTACTGCTTTTTCGAGACAAGCTCACTAGGAAGTATATGCAACGAGACATGAATTTTATTAATGTTTATGGATTAAGACACCCGAACAGGAGTTCCTTGCGGGGGTGCCTCGGAGTGGGGAGTATATGACCTGCCCAAAGTTCATCTCTGTGTGAAAACGACCACTGTAGCAAATGCGCAAAAAAAATCTGGCTCTAAACAAATGCTGAAACTTATCAGGTCTTTCAAAGAGAGCAGTAATGGCAGACAGAGACTCGATCAGCTCCAGCGTAGCGGGTGGGTATCCTCGATGGGAGTGCTTGACTATTTCTTGCTTATTTCTGTTGCTATATCCATCATAAGACTCATTTTCGTTCTCTGAAAATAGTTCTATGCTACGATTCACCAAAAGCGCAACCTTGAGAGACTGGAGAATGTGCAGGCTACATGTGAGAGACTAATGGCGTTTGCATCGGTTGGGTGGGTTCCTCGCTAGCGCACTCCAGTCCCGCGCAGCTCCTTTCAAGGAGACGGTACTATCTCGGAATTACTAAACGCAAGCTTGTAATTTCCCTACAAAGACGAGGGCTTTCCCTTTAAACTCGGACGCTCTTGCTTTGCAGCCAATCTACACACGATCAAAAATACAACGCCAGCTTCTCTGCTACGGTTGCGGTTGTCCCATGGTTGTGCTTTAAGAGAAGAGAAGGTTATTTTCATGAAATCGGCTTGGTTTGTCTTTTTGTGACTAAGTACTAACGGGGTAACAAAACGCCAGGCCCGAAATATGTGATTTTTTTCTCAACTATCCGGTATAAGCAGGGCACAGAACCGTAAGCTGAGTTATAAACACGGGAGCACGACCTGATGCTTTGCACGCTGTCTCGCACTCAGCGCCAGAAAGTGTTTTTCGGCCACTCGTGAGGCACGTAAACATTCCGCGCCAAGTGTACTTCGCAAAAATTATTTTTCAAAATAATCTGTTCACATTCTTTGCAGGTGTTCACAGGGCGTACGCTGAAGACAAAAGGTCATCGCAGATTTTCACCATACGCACGGGTGGTGTACTTAACCGGCTGCCATTAGACAGGAACAGCTACCCACATAGGTCCTAACAGGAAGTGTCATGGACTTTCAGTTGGAATATGACCTCGACGAAGTGAAAAATGGTGACGAGGAGTGGCGAGTGGAGCTCACGTTCACCGTTTGCAGCCTGGAGAATGGTCACACTCAAAGAAAGGTTCACTGGACATCTCTTTTTACAGTAGAGACAAGATTAAAATATATTACAAATCATTCACAATTGTACAAAACATAGCGACACAGACAGTGCAGTACTCGAGAAAGTCTAGAGCACAAAGAGATATTGCAACAGTACACCAGTAAATCCGTGAGGCGGAGAAACAAAAACAAACATTAGTAACCGTGATCTGCGAAATTCTGACCACCCAGGGATCGCGTTAGACTAGCGCATTTTCTTTGGCTCGTTCGAGGCTGGCGGACAGAGTTGTGGCCGCAGAAGTCGTGCGGTAGCTTTCTTGTAAGCAACCGAACTATGTGTATACGGAGTTCATACGTGAATGCGGAGTTTTTTTTTGCTTAATTTTTAGCAGTGTTTAGTTGTATATTTACAGAAACATCGAGCTTAGAAACTCTTTTTCTAATCACATTTCGGAGAGCTGCACCATCTGTCTTTTCGTTTCTCAGGGGTCTATAGTGCGTTCCTTCCCACACTAAACATTCTCAGCCGTGGATACTGATCTCTGATATTGCACAAAATATTAGCAGCGAATTCCGCACTGCTGGATGTGCGTTTGTGCGGTGCCTTGAATGTTTTATATAAAAGTCTCAAGAATATTTATAACCTCACGAGAAATTGCGGTCATGGATATTATATCTTCTCTGGGCATACCGTAGTTTAGCGAAAACTAATTAGAGATCGGGCATGTACTTCCAAACAGTTAAGTTCAACCAGCCGCACCACTCGCACTTCCGTCATTCATTGTGGCACATGTTCAAGAAGGTGAGGCCTGCAATTGTGGACAAAACGCAAACTTGAGAGCCCTTTATTCTTAGGATGATGTTGAGCAATTACTTTAACTGCAACTAACCTGTTTATGCAGAAAACATAGGCTTGTCCTTTAGCTTGTATGCCATTCACTGGTTAACACCAAAATAACTTTACATATATTTTAACTCAGACAAAATAACGTTTATTCATTGTGCACGCTTCCTTATTTGCTACTCCGTCCATTAATGGTGATAATTTTCATAGTTTTTATAACCAGTCGCACACTGTAATGTCTGGCTCTTACTCATATCGTGAGTGTGCACGTTTCCTTTCACGGGGGAGGGAACCTGGACTCTTAATTTTTTTTTTCATTTCTGTGCTTGTATATTCGTCGCATTTCATACGACTTTCAGACGTCACTTAGTTTTGTGTGAAGTACTTAGACATGTTGATCTGCACAGGTACAATACCAAATTTGAAAGTGGCAATCTGAATTATGGAGTGTTTAATTAGAATGAAGTGCAAGTGCCTTCCTTATAATTGCGCCACCGCGGTTTCACGGTAGTTACGGTGCTCGGCAGCGGCTTCGATTACGGCGGTGCTGGTCGCATTTCGATGGACGAGAAATGCAACAGACCGTAGCGCTGCGTGATGTCAGTGCACGTTAATAAGCCCCACGTGATTGAACTTTTCCATAGCCCTTCACTACGGGGTTCCCCATAACTTGACTCTAACTGGGACATAAACCTCATCAAACAAAACGAAACTTTTGGGCTTCGAAACGTTTCAACCAGTGCATGGTCTAAATTGAAATAGTGGCCAGAAAATAAGGTTAGGGAGTTGTAATAATAATAATCAGCACGACCACGCCAACTACAGGGCAAAGGCCTCTCCCATGTCTCCTCATTAACCCTGTCCTTCGCCAACGGCACTCTCCGTATCCCCGCAAATTTCTTTATCTCATCCGCCCACCTAACTTTCTGCCGCCCCCTGCCACGCTTGCCTTCTCTTGGAATCCACTTCGTTACACTTAAGGACCAGCGGTTATATTGCCGCCGCATTACATGCCCAGCCAAAGCCCATTTCTTCCTCTTGGTTTCGACTAGGATGTCATTAACCCACGTTTATTTCCTCACCCAGTCCTGCCGTTTCCGATCTCTTAACGTTACACCTATCATTTTTCTGTCCATAGCTAGCTGCATATATGCTCATCACTGGATAACGCAGTGATGGGACTATATAAAGCCTAAAGCTACACAGAGTGGGCAAACATCAGACGCCACCTCGATATGGTGGTTGCTTTACGCACAACCGGGTTTTAAAAGCTTTAATAGCGCGCGCGCAATTAAAAGAACTTGCTTTCCGCCGTAAACTTGCCCGTCTTTCACTTTTTCATAAACTTTATCATCACCCATTGCTGTGTCAAGATTTCTTTCAGGAACCTGCCGCCGATTTTCCGCGCCGCGATCATTCTTTTAAATTAAAGCGCACGCCATGCCGCACATCCTTTTTTGCAAAGTCATTAATACCACGCACGATCATCGAATGCAACCGCTTACCATCCAATATCGCTAGCGAATTTAACACATTTAAATTTCAAGAATTGATCTCCGCTTTGGGTGCCATCTAACGACGTCGACAGTTCTAGTAGTGCCAACCTTTGTAATAAGGGAGTAATTACTCATTGGCATCCACCCAAGCGCAGCCATAAGGCTACAAAGGCCTCTCCCATGTCTCCTCATTAACCCTGTCCTTCGCCAACGGCACTCTCCGTATCCCCGCAAATTTCTTTATCTCATCCGCCCACCTAACTGCTAATGAGTAATTACTCCCTTATTACAAATCTACTCCACCTTGGGGGATTCCCCTAAAACATTTGACCAGTGCCAACCTTTGCCATCCCATATGTTATGATGCGCATGTTACTCTATGTAGTTAGATTTAGTAATTCACCTGTTGTTGTTATTGCAGCCGGTATATTTCTTGTTCGTATATGATATTTATTTCCATGACTGCGTATAATAATTTGTTTTATTGTGGGTTTTTTCATGTCACATTGTAAGTGTCCTTTCTATTGCCTACCCCCCCCTTACGTAGTACACTCGAAAGATGACCTTTAAGGGTATTTTCAGTAAAAGAATAAATAAATAAAAAGGCTGTCCACTTCCGAGTGCTATCGAGGTACATTTTCAAGCCAGGCAACACAAATTGAATCAACGACTATTCGCCCACTGTGGCTTAAGAATAAGTCCTCGCTTGAAAATTCTTCTGATAGTTTGATTAATCGTCAACTTGGTGTATTTTCTAAGTATGTACGTGTACCGCATGTTAGTTCGCATCGGATTGTTTTAGTGCAATGAGCCAAATGTTATGGCGTTCTTGAACCATTGCACGAGTAGGTACGAAAATATCCGGTTTTCCCTAACATACACTGGTTAACAACTTTAATTTCAGAGGCAGTATCCAGTCGCGAGCACCTTCCCCTGAATTCTCTTCTACCATCGACGTCGACCACTGAGCTCGAAAATGTGGCCAATACAAATTGGGAGGACTTGGGGCCTTCGCTGGCTACAAGTGAAGAAAATTCTGTTCGGTATCTTGACCCTGAAAGAAAAGGAGAGCCGTTCAGGTGCATCTTCTGCCCGTACACTTCTACAAATTTTCCCGACTTTGTGAGATACATCGAATACCACACGACTTTGAAAAAATTTAAATATCCCCTGTGCCCAGCGGTGTTTGAGGCGCCCTGCGAACCTAAAATGTATATGGCCTCCTCTCACACTGAGGAAAAACCACACAAGTGCGACCAGTGCCATTTTCAGCTCCCTCACCTAGCCAGATGCTTCGAACCAAGCGTACGCACACAGGTGAAAAACCCTACAAGTGCGACCGGTGCCCTTATGCAGCGGCTTTAAAGGTAACGCTGGCTCAGCACAATCGTACACACACAGGTGAAAAGCCCGACAAGTGAGAAAACTGCCTTTTTACAGCACCTACAAATAGTAAACTCATTCGGCACAAGCGTACGTACGCACACAGGTGAAAAACCATACAAGTGTGAAGTGTGCTCTTATTGGGCGAATAGGAAAGACCGTTTAAAACGTCACATGCGTACGCATATGAGAGCAGGGGTCTTTAGCTGTACTCTATGTTCATTGGTGGGTTCAAGCACTGAGAGCCTTCAGGAGCACACGTCCGGACACGGGGAGTGAGTTCTTCATTGATATGCGCAGGTGATGACGATGCTTAATAGTGGCACATGCCTCACCGCAGAAAATAACTGTCCACTTTTTGCGGACAAGCGTGAGGTAACTGTTTATTGTACGGCGGACATACGGTATTTTTGTGCATAATTTTGTGCAGATGTTTCCAGCTGCAGCTGCATGTTCTTATTAATTCGCAGTATGTTAGCAGTAGACACAGCGCATCAGCTGCTTCGGTTGTTACGTGGACAGCCAGATGGTGCCCCTTCCGTGTAATGTCGATACCAATAAAGTGGAGACTGCGAATATAATGTCGTTCAGAGTAAGCTCTTCCTTGCTTCAAAGTGCAACTTGTCTAAAAAACATGAAAGTTGATCACAGGTACAAAAAAAAAACGTGTTTTTTAGACCACCTTTTATAAATTGAAGTTAACTGGTAAATCCGTCGCTTCCTCTGAACTTTTCGCGTTAAAATTATCACAGCATTTTCAGGCTGCGCTTTATGGGTTTGCAACAGTTTTGTTCATTTAGAATTAAACATTTCGTCTTTTTTATTCCGATCTCAGGAACGTCTCGGCAACTTCCATGAATCTTTGATGGAATGCGGATGTCAGTCGTCATCATCAGCCTGACTAAGCCCACTGCAGGCTGATGATGACGTTATCTTCCTCGTTCTTCGCCAGTTGCGGCCACTGTATTCCCGCAAATTTCTAAATCTCATCCGCCCAGCTAACTTCCTGCCACCCCCTGCTGCGCTTGCCTTCTGTTGGAATCCACTCCGTTGCCCTTAAGGACTAGCGGTTATCTTAGCTTACCTGTCTATCCATTATATTGTCGCGTAGTGGTGACTGCAGTACGGCGAACAGGAAAACAGCGAGAACGTCTTCGAAACGAAACGTTTTATTCGGGCTGACTTGCGCCCGCAAAGAACTGAATCACTCGGCGGCGGCGGCGTAGAAAGAGAAGTTTATTTTTTTTTCTAATGTGAACAAAAATACAATGAAAAACTGCTGAACTCAATGCTCTGATCAGTCAAGCACATGCGCAGTGACGCAGCACTGAGCACGTGAGTAAGGCAGTAAGAAAGCCGACACTCGACCGCCGCGCAGGACGATGAAATATGTCGACCATTTGCGCAAGAACTCATCCTCACTCATTGACAGTGCGTCCACGCATGCTTGCTCAAAGAGGCGCGTGCGGAGGCGCTGCAACATTGGAAACATTGCTCTTTGCGGACGCCCATTTAAGGAAGCCGCTCCACGCTGCCGCCACAAAACGAACATGCCGACACACAAGAGCATATTTGTAAACAGTTCGCGTGAACTAGTGCGTGCTTCGAGGCGGGTTAAAAACAACCGTGACACCAGTACCCAAAAGGTGCGCGCCACTACACAGTCGAACATAGCGTGCCGCAACGTTTCTAACAGACCGCATTGCGGGCATCGGGCGGAGGGCGCCACGCCCTACGCCGCAAGGCGGTCTCTTGTGGGCAGGACCCACCAGCCTCGCAGCCAGCCGAAGTCCCTGACATCTGCAGGAAGCGCAGCTGAGGTCAGTTGGCGCCAGCGTGCCCGTCTCGTTTTCTGAAGTTGTTCGCGTGTCAGCTCAGCTACCGTTAGTGCTTCACACATCCTGGAGGGCGGGGTTTCATCAACATCCACATCGGGCACGCTGGCAGACAACGACGCCAGTGTGCGACGCACGTTAACGAAAAATGCCGGCGGCTGCTCGGCTGCAGGGCCAACCACGTGTTCTGTAAAAAACACGTTACGCGCTGTACCCAGAAAGTATGTGAGGAGTGTTCTCCCGGGATAGTCTGGGTTGCGTACAAGATCTCGTACTCCTCGCAAGGCGAGCACATTGCACATGGTGCGGATACAATGTATACCAAACCCACCCATGTACGATGGAAGGCGCATGAACATTCGTGACACAAGTTCGGTTTTGCCCGCCCAAACGAAAGAGCCACAGGCCGAGGTTAGCCTGCGAGCAAACTTGCGCGGTTGGTTTGCGACGCGGGCGACAAAAAAACATGCGGCTAGGATTGTGGACTTAACTAAATAGCAGCGCTCTGCCGGCGGCGTAGCAACAAGCGTGCTCGGCGGTCGACGAACAGAATGCCCGCCGCTGTCGGCCGTGCTCTTTTTAAAGCTGATAGCGAACCTTCCAGATAAAGCGTGGAAAGTTCTAGAACTTTCTGGCACAAAGTATAATCGGATCCGCCTGGATGCGATCAATCGAGATAATTCTAGGCGCGTCTTGCGTCACAGACGAAGCGATAAAGCGGCGTGCCGGCAGCCTTGAAGCATGAACAAATAAACACAACAAACAAACGCTACAAAGATTCGAGGCATTATTCCCCTCTCAAAGAAGCATCGACTCGATGCTTTAGAACATAATGCGGCTATCAACAATCAAAAACGGATTGTGCAAAAATAAGCACCGAATTTGGAAACACGGCGTCCCTTAGCGTGCCTGATAGGGCTTTAGGCGTACAACATGGACTACTTCGGGTCGTACGCGGCGTCGCTGGGATGCAGTCATTTGGTCAGGGACGACTTCGTAGTCCAATTCACCACGCCGACGAAGAACCTTGCACGGGCCGAAATAGCGTCGCAAAAGCTTTTCGCTCAATCCTCGGCGGCGAATGGGCGTCCAAACCCAGACTCGGTCTCCTGGCTTGTATTCCGCATTGCGTCGTCGTAGGTTGTAGCGTGTGGCGTCGGTCTGCTGCTGGTCTTTGATCCTTAATCGGGCAAGTCTTCTGGCTCCTTCTGCGCGTTGTAGGTAGGCAGCGACGTCGACGTTATCTTCCTCGTTAACGTTCGGTAGCATGGCGTCCAGCGTGGTCGTGGCCTCTCTGCCATGGACGAGCCTAAAAGGAGTCATCTGGGTGGTCTCCTGCACTGCAGTGTTGTAGGCGAAAACTACGTAAGGCAAGATGACGTCCCAGGTCTTGTGTTCGGCATCGACATACATGGCGAGCATATCGGCGATGGTTTTGTTGAGGCGCTTGGTCAGTCCGTTGGTCTGCGGGTGGTATGCAGTTGTTCTCCGGTGGCTGGTTTGGCTGTAAAGGAGGATGGTTTGCGTCAGTTAATTGCGTAGTGAATGCTGTTCCTCTGTCAGTGATGAGCACATTGGGGGCGCCGTGTCGCAGAAGAATGTTCTCCACGAAAAATTTGGCGACTTCTGCTTCTGTTCCGTTCGGTAGGGCTTTTGCCTCGGCGTAGCGAGTCAGGTAGTCGGTCGCTATAATGATCCACTTATTTCCAGATGTTTATTTCGAGAACGGGCCAAGGAAGTCCATGCCGATCTGCTGAAAGGGCCTTGAGGGGGGTTCAATGGGGTTCAGAAATCCTGCTGGTCGGGTTGGACGGGTCTTTCGTCGCTGAGAATCTCGGCAGGTTTTCGCATAATGTGCGACATCGGCAGACAGTCGGGGCCAGTAATACTTGTCTTGAATGCGGCGGAGGGTGCGAGAAAACCAGAGATGTCCAGCTGTCGGCTCGTCGTGTGAGGCTTGAAGAGCTTCTCCGCGCAGACTTACAGGTACAACAAGGAGGTAGGCTGTCTTGTTCGCTGCAAAGTTATTCTTCACGACGACATCGTTCTGCAAACAGAACGAAGACAATCCTCGCTTGAACGAGGCGGGGGGTGAAGAAACCTTGCCTTCCAAGTATTCGATGAGGCATTTTATGCCGTGGTCCGCGCGTTGCTGTTGTACAAAGGAGCTGCAGCTGATGGGTCCCAGGAAGGCGTCCTCATCGTCGTCCGGCGGCGGTGCATCTACAGGGCCTCGTGACAGGCAGTCGGCGTCAGAGTGCTTGCGTCCGGACTTGTAAACGACGGTTACATCAAACTCCTGGAGCCGTAGGCTCCATCGAGCGAGGCGGCCGGAGGGGTCCTTCAAACTGGCGAGCCAGCACAGTGCGTGGTGATCGCTGACCACCTTGAACGGTCGTCCGTACAGGTAGGGGCGGAATTTCGACGTAGTCCAGATCATGGCAAGGCACTCCTTCTCAGTTGTCGAATAATTAGCTTCGGCTTTGGACAGGGAACGGCTAGCGTACGCGATGACCTTCTCCATTCAGTCAATTTTCTGAAAGAGAACAGCGCCTAAGCCCAAGCTGCTTGCGTCGGCATGAATTTCAGTCTCGGCGTTTTCATCGAAGTGCGCGAGGATCGGTGGGGACTGCAAACGAAGCTGAAGCTCCTTGAAGGTTTCCACTTGCGGCGCTTCCCATCTAAATGGCACGTCTGCCTTTGTCAGGTGGGTCAGTGGCTCGGCGATGCGCGAAAAGTTCTTCACAAATTGTCGGTAGTACGCACACAGTCCGAGGAATCTGCGCACAGCTTTCGTATCGGCCGGTGGTGGAAACATTGCGATAGCAGCGGTTTTCTGCAGGTCTCTCCGTACTCCCACCTTGCTAACAATGGGGCCTAGAAACAGCAGCTCTTCATAGGCAAAGTGGCACTTCTCTGCTTTCAAAGTTAGGCCGGACGATTTAATCGCGTCTAGTACTGTTTGAAGCCTTTGAAGGTGTTCCTCAAAGTTCGATGCGAAGACAACGACGTGATCTAAATATACTGGACAAATCTGCCACTTCAGGCCTGCCAGCACTGTATCCATTACTCGTTGAAATGTCGCTGGTGCGAAACAGAGACCAAACGGCATCACCTTGAACTCGAAGAGGCCATCTGGAGTGATGAATGCGGTCTTCTCGCGATCTCTTTCATCGACCTCAATTTGCCAGTAGCCGCTCTTGAGGTCCATCGATGAGAAATATCTGGCGTTGCAGAGCCGGTCCAGTGTGTCGTCGATGCGAGGGGGGGGGGGGGGGTAGACGTCCTTCTTTGTGATGTTGTTCAAGCGCCGGTAATCAACGCAGAATCGAAGTGCACCGTCTTTCTTTCTCACTAGAACAACAGGTGCCGCCCAGGAGCTCTTTGAAGGCTGGATAACGTCGTCGCGCAGCATTTCTTCCACTTGGTCTCGGATGGCTTGTCGTTCTCGCGGCGACACTCGGTAGGGGCTCCGGCGGAGAGGTCGGGCGGGCTGGTCGGTTATAATGCGATGTTTGGCAATTGGCGTCTGTCGGACTTTTGGCGACGACGAGAAGCACTGGCTGTAGCTCCCAAGGAGATTGCGGATCTGGTCTTGTCTGGTCCGGGGCAGGGCTGGGTTTATGTCGAAAGTGGGCGAGTTCTCTTGGTCAGGTGAATCTTCTACGGATGGATCGGAGAGGGCGAATGAGTCTCGTACGTCGGATATTTCGTCGAGGAAAGCAATCGTCGTTCCTCTGTTAACGTGCCGGTATTCTTCGCTGAAGTTTGTCAGGAGTACTTCGGCTTGTGTTTTCCGGAAATGTGCGATGCCTCTGGCGATGCCGATTCCTCGGTCGAGAAGCAACTGCATGTTCCCCTCGATAATGGCCTCTGTGTTATTCGCTTCCGTGGCGCCTACGGTGACAATGACACTTGAGCGGGCTCGGACACTGACGTGTTCCTCCAGGACACTAAGTGCAACATGATGTTCCGGAGTTCTCATCGACGGAATGGCCTCGTCCGTGGAAAGTGTGATCATATTGGATCGCAGGTCGATGATCGCCTGATGCTCATTGAGGAAATCCATGCCCAAGATCACTTCGCGGGAACATTAGCGTAGCACTACGAAGGTCGCCGGATAGGTATGTTCCTTCAGAGTCACTCGCGCTGTGCATCGTCCTGATGGCATAATGAGGTGGCCCCCTGCGGTGCGAATATGTGGGCCGTCCCATGCGGTCATTACTTTCCTCAGCTGCGCAGCGAATGGTCCGCTCATCACCGAATAATCGGCTCCTGTGTCGACTAGAGCGGTGACTTTCCGGCCGTCGAGAACCACTTCTAAGTCGGATGTCCTGGCTCTGGAGTTACACGTCGTCCTCGGCGTCGGGTTACGGCTTCGTCGGATATGTGAATCGTGGGTGGGGCGTGTCGTCGGAGCTTTTCTTGATGGCGGCGTAGTTTTGAAGGCGGTTTGCGTCGTCTTCGAGGTTGTTGTATGTGTCGTCGGCGTAGTAGGTGCGGAGTCTTCATACAGCGTGGTCGCTGGAGGATCTTCGTCGTTTCCTCGGCAAGCAACCTGACCTCCACAAGTTGCTTTGTTTAGTTTCCCCTACGGGGGCTAGAGGACCTTCCTCGGACAGCCGCGGCGTAGCTTCGGCCCGGTGATGGAAATCGTGCGGTGGACGGCGACGGGGAGCGGGAAAAACGGCTTGAAGACACGTACTCCTCTCTACGTAGGTAGTCGTCAATCTCCTGTGGTCGCTGGCCGGCGAGCGGTCGAGGGGCTTCGATGGCAAAACCTCGCAGCCCGATGCGTCTGTACGGGCAGTGGCGAAGTATGTGCCCGGCGTGGCCACAATGGAAACACAGTGGGCGGTTGTCGGGAGTCCGCCACTCGTCGCATTTCCTACAGTTGTTGCGTCGGTCGTAATGTGGGCGCGCAGAGCTTGGGGCCGTCCTTCCTGGAGAGCTGGTGCGCGTCGAAGAGGGCTTGGGGGGTCTCGTCGAGGAGCAGGACTGCGTAGTGCGGCGGCGTAGTTCATGGCTACAACTTCCGTTGGTGTCGTCTGTGACGGAGAGCCAAGTGCATGCTGTACTTCTTCGCAGACAATGTCCGTGAACGACGCCACCTGAGTCTGCTGCGTCGGCTGTGTTGGCGATGGCAGCAGTAGGCGAAGTTCTTCGCGAACAATTTCGCGTATGAGATCACGAAGGTTACCTCCACTTGCAGGGGTATCTTCTGGGGGGCTCGCCGACAGTACTTCAAGTGGTCGGTTGTAGTGCCGGGTCCGGGCGTTCAGGGTCTTTTCGATGGTTGAAGCTTCAGCTTCAAACTCGGCGACGGTTGTTGGAGGATACCGGATCAGTCCAGCGAAGAGTTGCTCCTTCACGCCTCGCATTAGGAAGGAGAGTTTCTTTTCTTCGTTCATGTCAGGGGGGTTGGCGCGCTTGAAAAGGCGTTTCATATCTTCCACATACGCAGTCACGGTCTCGTTTGGGCGTTGAAATCGCGACTGCAGCAGGATCTCCGCTCTTTCCTTGCGTACGACGCTAGTGAACGCAGCCAGTAGTTGCTTCTTGAAGGTCGCCCAGGTCGTGAGGGAAGATTCGTGGTTTTCAAACCACGTTTGGCGGAGCCGTTCAATGCAAAATAAACGTTACGAATATTAGCGCTGTCGTTCCAGGCGTTCAGCGCTGCTACACGATCATACATGTCCAGCCAGTCTTCCCCATCTTCGAGTGGTTCTCCACGAAAAGTCGGTGGCTAACGGGGCTGGCGAAGCACGACGGGCGTTGGCTGTGCACCAGGTTCCATCTTGGGGGGGCATAGCTGGCCAGCACCTCCACCAGATGTCACGTAGTGGTGACTGCAGTACGGCGAACAGGAAAACAGCGAGAACGTCTTCGAAACGAAATGTTTTATTCGGGCTGACTTGAGCCCGCAAAGAACTGAATCACTCGGCGGCGGCGGCGTAGCAACAAGCGTGCTCGGCGGTCGACGAACAGACTGCCCGCCGCTGAAGGCCGTGCTCTTTTTAAAGCTGATAGCGAACCTTCCAGATAAAGCGCGGAAGGTTCTAGAACTTTCTGGCACAAAGTAGAATCGGGTCCGCCTTAATGCGATCAATCAAGACAATTCTAGGTTCGTCTTGCGTCACAAACGAAGCGATAAAGCGGCGTGCTGGCAGCCTTAAAGCATGAACAAATAAACACAACAAACAAACGCTTCAAAGATTCGCGGCAATATCATTGCTTAGAGCATGCGCTTAGCTAACGATGCTTTAGAACAAATCGGTTGGTTGGTTTATGGGGTTTAACGTCCCAAAGCAACTAAGGCTATGAGAGACGCCGTGGCGGAGGGCTCCGGAAATTTCGACCACTTGGGGTTCTTTAACGTGCACTGACATCGCACAGTACACGGGCCTCCAGAATTTCTCCTCCAAAGAAATTCTAGCCGCCGCGGCCGGGATCGAACCCGCGTCTTTCGGGTCAGCAGCCGAGCACCATAATCACTGAGCCACCGCGGGGGCTTTTAGAACAAATCATCAAACATTTCGTGTACTTCATGTTTCCCCAAATAAAACTTTTGTCAAGCCGCTAAGCAGTTGACATGGATCCGTCTGCCGTCGCCCAGCCTGGTTAGATTTTTAGATCAAATAAGACGAATAATTAGCAGCTACTTATTTAGATGAATAGATATAGCGGCGGGAAATATTTTTCTTGCCGGGCCAGCCTCGCTTATCGCATGAGTTGGTTGTGGTGGGTCCCCTGACCTTCCCCAACTGGATAATGCATATGAAAACTTTTGTTCGAATACTTAAAACTTGAAAGGCATTGAACGTCGCCATCTTTTTCCGTACCGTTGTATACGTGCATGCATATCATTCACGAGTGCATCGGGTGTACTGCGTGCTGAGGCAACTCTAATCAAGGGAAGGAAGGCAGCGGAAAAATGCTCAAGTACGCGGGGAATGAGCACGGATGCCCGAAAATTGTCAAATGATGTCCGTTTTGTTCTAATCAAGGACTTCCGCATCTATAGATATCGCAAAGTGCGCATTCACGATTATCGTGCGTATAATTTGCGGTCCCGCAGCCAATGCCTATGTTTGGAATCTGACTTCTCCTCATAAGACATCTCAGCTGGCGCGCGGCATCGTCTATGGCCGCCGCCGCTGCTCACTGTTCTCGCAACGCCTTGCGAAAGAACCTTCTCTTGGGACGGCGGCGGTGACCGGGCGGTAGCGGCGAAGGGTAAACCGGTGGCGAGGAGAAGAAGTGGCGACGTAGCGCTCGCCGCGACGGCGCCCAAGGGTGGCCACGCGAAGCGCGGTGTTGACGAGCCTAGTGAAGCTTTTCGCTTCGAAAGGCACAGGAGAACTGTTCGGGTTAGTTCGAGTTAGTTCGAGTTAGTTCGAGTTAGTTCGGGTCACCTGGGCCGTCGTGATGTCGCGTCCGCTGCCTCCGACGTCTCGCTCTCAACTCTCCTGCTCTGTATCCCCTTTGCGCTGCCCGCGCAGCTACCGAAACCGAGAGTGCGGGAAAGGAGGGCTGCCCACGTGATGACGCGTAGACGCGGGCGCTTCCCCCTCGGCAGGGGAAGAGCCGCGGTAGGCCACGATGGAGAGAAGGGTGCATCCGGCGAGTGAGGGGCAACGTGGACCCCCACTAATTCAAGGATGCGGAGTACAAATGAAGGGCTGTACAGCATAATTCAGCCCCGCTGATTTCTTTTACCACATAACTAAAAGGAAAATTCTGACTGACGTAAATCGCGAGTACGCTGATCGCTTCACAAGCGCAGTAGTTCCGGCTTGTAAGACAAGCTTGAAGTATCGAAGCAAAAGAGGGGAAGAAATGTAAACTAGAAGAGCAAAGAAGCAGGCCCTTCCAACGAATTCGGATGACTGCAGATAGGCGACAAGGCAGTAACCTCTTTTTCTCCTCTACCCCTCCTCGGACAGCCCCCCCCCCCTATCCCCTTTATTCAAATGGAAGAGGGAGGAGTGGGTGAACCCTATCGTAAACGCTCCACTGTCCGCTGTTATTACCGCACCCCACCCTCCTCATCCGATCTTTCCCGACTTAAGCTCCCATCCGCCTTCTTCTCCAGCCTTTGTCTTCTCTTCAAATGTTTGAATCTGTTCATCCTCCTGTCTGCTGTTATAGCGTCGGAGGAAGGATCAGCATTGGCTTCCTAACGTAAGCTTGAATTATAAAAAAAAATTAATTGCACTGGACACCGATCTCCTTTAATTTATATTATTATAAAGAAAAGTAAATTCACTTGACACCGATTTCTTTTAATTTATTTAAAAACCTATCTCTCTACTTAAAGACTTAACTGCTGAGCTAGTTCGTTTTCAGACATATTACCGGAATCTTCACCGCAACGAGGACATATACAAGAAAGAGGACGACACGGGCGCTTATTGCTACTGTTTAATCAGGTGAAAGCAGTGGACATATATAGCCTTTCCTGCCGGAGTGCACGTGTACAAGGCGCCAAAAAAACCACCCCAATTTTATCAGAGTAGGCGTGAAAGAAATTCGCCCTCAGCCTCATAAAGAAAAAGTGAAGTGTCAGTGACTCAGCTCGAACCTGCATTTTTGACGCAGAAGGCTTTCGGGGTTTCCCGAGCTGTCTGCTGTCTGCCTCTACCGAGAATCCTCACATCGCGGAACCTTGGTGTACAATGGGTGCAAGCACTACAGTGTTGGACAAGTTTCTCACCCTCAATATTTTCGATATCTTTTGCATGTTTCCTAAGTCGGTCATTCACGCAACGTCCCCTCTGTCCAATACAGGGTTTTCCGCAGGACAACTTAATTTCAGAGACGATGTTAGCGACACACTTTACGAAACACTGCCCATATGTCTTTTGACAGCCGACCTTTTTGCTTTCGGAGGTTATGGGATGGCTTAGCTGACCAAGCTTGCGGCGGGCTGAGGAACCAACGGTACATTAAATCGGTTTGCCAATTTCTTCAGGCCGCGAGTAACTTTGTGAGCGTAAGGTGCCACCACGGGTCTCTCATTTCCCGTCATTTCATTCCTGCTTTCTCTAGCCTTCACCTTCTTCAGAGGCCCTTCTACAGGTATCAAGACCGACTCAGAGAAGCCGGGCTTCAACGAGCTTCTTTCAATTAATTATGAAAGCTAGCTTGCATCTCATGTACGAACGACTTCCAGAGCAAGGACTACAAGAACGTTTGCGATGCCTCGTTTTACAACCTTCTGGTGGGCAGAATTATACGGCAGGAAAGCCTATAGCACACGAGAGGAATAAGCCCAGCAAATGTGTCCATGTCAAAACTTTAAATAAATATAAACCTAAAAACTGAAGTAAAAGTTAGCCCTTTTCTAAGTTGCCTAAAATCATCTAAAACACTGTTTACTGTTATCTGAGTGGACAGAGTCCGTTGCTTGTTTAAAACAATTAACAAGTCGTCTGTGTAGCAAAACGCATTAAGGACCTTGTCAATAAAGGTTGTCATTATCAAAATAAGGACCCTGTCATTATAAAACTTTTACGCGCGCGGGTAAACGGTGTCATCAGAGTTGGCATCGTCAAATGCCCTAGCTGACGTTTGGAGAAGCAAGCATTCCAAGAAGCCGGTCTAAAGAGGTACAACAGCAGCTTCAATTTGCTTACTATATCACCAGGATCATCGATCCGGTGAGGCACTACTTTATTTTTTAATAAAAAGCACCGTCATAAGATCTAACACATCAGTGTGCTCGACTGCTCCTGTAGAGAGGCTCAGTTTATCGGCTTCGCTTATAACACGGCCGCAAGGCGGGCCTCTTCCAAATAGGCTGTTTCAATACGTGCTGTTCCCTAATGCACGTAAGAAAAAGCAAGATTAGAATAACGGCGATTATCAAGGTTTCTTCAGTGCAATAAAAACTTTCACACTTTTTCTTCCTGTTGATATTTTTCTTGGTTCGAAAGCAGGAAGTTAAGCTTCGAACATCTGCAAAACACTCTGCGTGGCAAATAAGTGACTTTCCAAAGCGCATGGGCAGACTTTGAGGCAACCGTCTAAATCCTTCATATTGGTAGTTAAAACGCAAAAGAAACGCAAGACGTACAGAATGAGGACACAGACAACCGAAATGCTTTCATATTTAATTCCCAGTCTTCTAAATAAACATACACAGGCCATAGAAATTATTCAGAAATCTGTTTCCCAAAAGTCATTCAATAGAAATGCTAAAGCTTACCTCCTTTCTCGCCCGAATGATTAAAATTCTTGATGTCCCTGTTTTTCCGTCAACTCTTTGAATTCTCGTGTTTTTCTTGTTGTGATGTGTCTTGTAAATATTTACTTTAATTATGTCATTGCAAAAGTATGCACCTTCCTCCTTCTTTTACCTTGTATAATTATGTGTCTTTTGTAATGAGAGTGTATGAAGCTCTTGCTTCTTTTGCCGCTTGTCGTGAGCATTGTGTCGGGTGCTTGGGCCCCGTCAGGCAGAGTGCATCTGCCTTTTGCCCCTGCATCCGAGACCTTGTTGTCTAAATAAAGATCTATCTATCTATCTAAATTAATTTTTCATTGCGAAAAATTACTCTCTTTATACAACAGAAGCCAAAGCCACAGAAACCAAGGTGCACAGGGGATATTTTTTTAAAATTTATTTATTGAATTTGTGCTGTTGATCAATTTAGAATATTACTGAATATGTTATCGCTTATTGCTAATTGATTAGAAAAGCAGAAGAAAAAACAACCACATGCCGCCGGTGGGATCCGAACCGACGACCTCCGAATTACGCGTCCGGTGCTCTACCTCTGAGCTACGGCGAAGGCTGTCAAATGTTCTGCTTTCGGGGGTATTTATGTTTACAAGTAACCTAACCTTGAGAGTGTTCATCAGCGCCACCCACGTTCATAAGCGGCGGACGTGGAACGTCCTGAGTTACCGCAGGTGTGACGTAGAACGTCATCGAACGAAGAGGTGGAAGCTGCGTGAGAACCCTCTTATGCTTCCTATGGCGTCAAGGCTGCCAGAACCGAGGCCCTCGCTAAGCAATTAAGCAAACAAGGGAAGGGGAATGAGGGGCTCGTTATAAATATGACAGAAGCCAACAGCCACAGAAACCAAGGCGCACATGGATATTTTTTTAAATTTATTTATTGAATTTGTGCTGTTGATCAATTTAGAATATTACTGAATATGTTATCGCTTATTGCTAATTGATTAGAAAAGCAGAAGAAAAAACAACCACATGCCGCCGGTGGGATCCGAACCCACGACCTCCGAATTACGCGTCCGGTGCTCTACCTCTGAGCTACGGCGACGGCTGTCAAATCTTCTGCTTTCGGGGGTATTTATGTTTACAAGTAACCTAACCTTGAGAGTGGTCATCAGCGCCACCCACGTTCATAAGCGGCGGACGTGGAACGTCCTGAGTTACCGCAGGTGTGACGTAGAACGTCACACCACGTCCGCCGGTTATGAACATGGGTGGCGCTGATGAACACTCTCAAGGTTAGGTTACTTGTAAACATAAATACCCCCGAAAGCAGAAGATTTGACAGCCGTCGCCGTAGCTCAGAGGTAGAGCACCGGACGCGTAATTCGGAGGTCGTGGGTTCGGATCCCACCGGCGGCATGTGGTTGTTTTTTCTTCTGCTTTTCTAATCAATTAGCAATAAGCGATAACATATTCAGTAATATTCTAAATTGATCAACAGCACAAATTCAATAAATAAATTAAAAAAAATATCCCCTGTGCGCCTTGGTTTCTGTGGCTGTTGGCTTCTGTCATATTTATAACGAGCCCTCATTCCCCTTCCCTTGTTTGCTTAATTGCTTAGCGAGGGCCTCGGTTCTGGCAGCCTTGACGCCATAGGAAGCATAAGAGGGTTCTCACGCAGCTTCCACCCTCTCCGTTCGATGACGTTCTACGTCACACCTGCGGTAACTCAGGACGCTCCACGTCCGCCGCTTATGAGCGTGGGTGGCGCTGATGAACACTCTCAAGGTTAGGTTACTTGTAAACATAAATACCCCCGAAAGCAGAAGATTTGACAGCCGTCGCCGTAGCTCAGAGGTAGAGCACCGGACGCGTAATTCGGAGGTCGTGGGTTCGGATACCACCGGCGGCATGTGGTTGTTTTTTCTTCTGCTTTTCTAATCAATTAGCAATAAGCGATAACATATTCAGTAATATTCTAAATTGATCAACAGCACAAATGAACGTGGGTGGCGCTGATGAACACTCTCAAGGTTAGGTTACTTGTAAACATAAATACCCCCGAAAGCAGAAGACTTGACAGCCGTCGCCGTAGCTCAGAGGTAGAGCACCGGACGCGTAATTCGGAGGTCGTGGGTTCGGATCCCACCGGCGGCATGTGGTTGTTTTTTCTTCTGCTTTTCTAATCAATTAGCAATAAGCGATAACATATTCAGTAATATTCTAAATTGATCAACAGCACAAGTTCAATAAATAAATTTTAAAAAAATATCCCCTGTGCGCCTTGGTTTCTGTGGCTGTTGGCTTCTTTCATATTTATAACGAGCCCCTCAATCCCCTTCCCTTGTTTGCTTAATCTCTTTATACAACTCTGTCATGTGATAGGACATTCAAGTGCACTCGGGCAGGTACATTCCAAGGGGAAAACCAATATCACCACATTACACCTGATCGAAAAGGATCCCGCCCCCTCCCTTAAACTTAAAGACGAGATTAGGAATTATCAAGGAATGAGACCTGTTTACCAACTAACGTAACAGATGGCTGGCGCACACACTGCAATTCATTTTTCAGAAGTAATTCTCAATCAGTTCTCTTGTTGTTTTATTTTTCTGCCTAAATAAAATCTTTGTTTTAGCAACCAACACTGCCGTGTACCTTTCAATATGAACAGTCACCAACCTGTCCAACCGTCCATCGTTCTTCGACTAAAATTCTACAGTAACAAACGAAATGAATAAATCACAACTTTGAGTTTAATAGTATGTTGTCAACTTCCCACAGAGAAGGTTTCTTACTCAGCTAAAGATACCAACAGTTATATTAATATTCATTATTTCAATAATGTATTAAAGAATCCATGATACAGTATGAGTATCTGCATTAGAAATGAAGTTCGGTTCTATATCTTATATCTCTGTCAGAAATACAATTCTTAAGGGGATTGCGTATAAGTATTGAAGGCTTTCCGCCGTAAACTTGCCCGTCTTTCACTTTTTCATAAACTTTATCATCACCCATCGCTGCTTGAAGATTTCTTTCAGGAACCTGCCGCCTATTTTCCACGCCGCCATCACCCTTTAAAGTGAAGCGCACGCCATGCCGCACATCCCTTTTTGCAAAATCATTCATACCACGCGCGATCATCGAGTGGAACCCCTTACCATCCAATATCGTTACCGAATTTCAAACATTTAAATTTCGAGAACTGATCTCAACTTTCAATACCATCTAACGACATCGACAGTTCTAGTAGTGCCAACCTTTGCCATCTCATATGTTATGATGGGCATGTTACTCTATTTATTTAGATTTAGCAATTCACTTGCTGTTGTAATTGCACCGGTATATTTCTTGTTCGTATATGATATTTATTTGCATAACTGCGTAAAATATTTTTTTTATTGTGGGCTTTTTTCGTGTAACATTGTAAATTTCCTTTCTATTGCCTACCCCCCTTTCTGTAGTACCCTCGAAAGAGGGCTTTTAAGGGTATTTTCAATAAATGAATAAATAAATAAATAGACTGGCCACTTCCGAGTGCTATCGAGGTAAATTTTTATGCCAGGCAACACAAATTAAATCAAAGACTATTCCCACACTGTGGCTTAAGAGTCAGAGTCCTCGCTTGAAAATTGTTCTGATAGTTTGATTAATCGTCAATTTGGTGTATTTTCTCAGTATGTACGTGTACCGTATGTTCGTTCGCATCAGTTTGTTTTAGTACAATGAGCCAAATGTTATGGCGTTCTTGAAGCATTGCACGAGTAGGTACGAAAATATCCGATTTTCCCTAGCATACACTGGTTAACAGTTTTAATTTCAGAGGCAGTATCCAGTCGCGAGCACATTCACATGAATTCTGTTCTACCATCGCCGTCGAACCTCTGAGCTCCGAAATGTGGCCCATACAAATTGGAAGGACTTGGGGCTTTGGCTGGCTGCAAGTGAAGAAAATTATGTTCGCTGTCTGGAGCCTGAAGGAAAAGGAGAACCGTTCAGATGCATCTTCTGCCCGTACACTTCACAGAATTTTGCCGACGTTGTGAGACACATAGAATTGCACGCGACTCAGAAAAGATTTAAATGCTCCCCGTGCCCAGCGGTGTCGGAGGCGTCCTACAAGCTTAAAAGGCATATGACTCCTCCCACACAGAGGAAAACCAGACAAGTGCGCCCAGTGCCGTTATTCAGCTGCCTCACCTAGGAAGCTACTTCGACACAAGCGTACGCACACAGGTAAAAAACCCTACAAGTGCGACAGGTGCCCTTATGCAGCGGCTTTAAATGAAACGCTGGCTCGGCACAAGCGTACACAAACCGGTGTAAAACCCTACAAGGGCGAAAACTGCCTTTATACAGCGGCTACAAATAGCTCGCTCGTTCGGCACAGGCGTACGCGCACAGGCTAAAAACCCTACAGATGTGAAGTGTGCCTATATTCGGCAATCAGAAAGGGCACTTAGACCGTCACAATCGTACGCATTTCAGTCCAGGGGTCTTTAACTGTACTCTATGTACATGCGTGGGTTCAAGCACTGAGAGCCTCCAAGAGCACATGTCCGGACACGGGCAGTGAATTCTTCAGAAACGTGCGCATGTGATGACGATGCCTAATAGTGGCCCATGTTTCTCCACAGAAATAATTATCCACTTTTTGAGGACAAGTGCGAGCTATTACGTTTAATGTATGGCTGACAATAGGTATTTTTGTACTGAATTTTTGTATAGACGTTTGCACTGTGGAGTAATTAACCTTCACCGCTTACTGTTGCAAGTTATTATTAATTAGCGTTATTTTAGCAGTAGACACAACGCATCAGGTGCTTCGGTTTTTACGTGAACATTCATGTGGTGTGCCTTGTTTGTGAAGTTGATACCAGCAAAGTAGAGACTGCGGATACCACGGTCATTCAGCCCAAGCTCTATCTTGCTTCAAAGTGCAACTTGTCGAAAAAACATGAAAGTTGACTAAAGCTAATAAACAACCTCGGTGATACGCCGAACCATTTGTTTGGAGACGGCTTTTTAGTCTTATTTAAATGGCAAATTCGTTGTCATACTTTTACTTGCCGCGTTAAACTTGCCACGACATTCTCGACCTGCGCTACATGGATTTACAAACGGGGCTTCTCAGCTACAGTTAAACATTTTGCCTATTCCATTCCAATCTAAGGAACATGTTACCAACTTCCTTGAATCTTTGATGGAATGTGGATTTCAACCGCTAACCTTCGAGCAATTTCCGCGGTATAGCCAGTACAAAAGAATCTCGAAACAAATCGAAAGAACAGTTATTGACGCAAAACACAAATATTTCAATTGCACTCTGCCCAATCTCTTATAAACAGACCCGAGAAAGTTCTGGAATGTAGTTAGTCATAAGCAAAATCAGTCGGTACCATCCATGTTGGGTACAGATGGCAACGTGCTAACACCAGTCGAGTGTGCCGAGCAATTTAATGCATACTTCGCTGGGGTGTTCACAGATGACCAACCTATCAATTCCGTAACGCCGCCGCCGCAGAGTATCCCGTATCACTTTCCTTCTATTATCATCACCGCACACGGCGTAAAATGGGCCATTGACCGTTTGCCGTTCAAGACCAGTCCAGGACCCGATGACATCAGTGCTAAACTTTTAAAACTAAGCAGTCATTTCTCAGCACAGATACTTTCACTAATATTCCAACAATCACTCGATTCTGGATGCATACCCGAAGACTGGAAAACAGCTCATGTTCTGCCAATACATAAATCTGGTGATAACACTGTCTTCAGTAACTACCGACCTATCTCGCTAACATCAGTTAGTTGCAAACTTCTTGAACATATTCTATACACTCGCATTATGGCCCATCTCAATCAAAATAATTTGCTTGCAAAGAACCAGCATGGTTTTCGCCCAAAGCTTTCTTGCCAAACACAGCTTCATGAGTTGGTAACTGACCTTCATAATTCATGGCACCTTTCTCATTATGTAGATGGTATTTTTATTGATTTTTCAAAAGCCTTCGACAGTGTACCTCATAAACGACTAACACTGAAAATACGCAGCATCGAACTCGACGGCAATACAACTCGATGGCTTGAACAATTTTTAACAAATCGTTCTCAAGCGGTTAAATTAAATGACAATATTTCCAGCCTAACCCTTGTCAAGTCTGGCGTCCCTCAAGGCTCAGTAATAGGACCGCTTTTATTTTTAATATGTATTAACGATATAGCACTAAATATCAATTCGACAGTTCGCCTTTTTGCCGAGGACTGTGTAATTTACAGAGACATATCTAATCCTAACGACGTCATAGCTTTGCAATCTGACCTGAACAAGCTAACAGAGTGGTGCGGAAAATGGCAGATGCAAATAAATAGAGAAAAGACTAAACATTTGAAATTCACATCTGTTTCAAAATCGCAACCAAACACTTACCTAATAAATGACAGCATAGTAGACTCGGCTTCATCGGTTAAATACCTCGGCACTCTGCTAAATTCTAGCTTAACATGGACATAGAAAGAGAAGTTTATTTTTTTCTGTTTTAACATATAAAATACAGAACAAAACAGATGAACTTAATTCTCTGATCAGTCAAGCACATGCGCAGTGACGCAGCACTGAGCACGTCAGAAATGCAGTAAAAATGCAGATACTCGACCGCCGCGCAGGACGATAAAGTATGTCGACCATTTGCGCAAGAACTCAGCCTCGCTCATTGACAGAGCGTCCATGCATGCTTGTTCAAAGAGGCGCGTGCGCAGGCGCTGCAACATTGGGAACATTGTTCTTTGCGGACGCCCATTTAAGGATGCCACTCCACGCTGCCGCCACAAAACGAACATGCCGACACAGAAGAGCATATTTTGAAACACTTCGGGAGAACTAGTGCGCGCTTCCAGGTGGGTTAAAAACATGCGTGACACTAATGTCCAAAAGGTGCGCGCAACTACACACTCAAACATTGCGTGCTGCAAAGTTTCAAGCAGACCGCACTGCGGGCATCGGGCGGAGGGCGCCACGCCCCACGCCGCAAGACGGTCTCTTGTGGGCAGGACCCGCCAGCCTCGCAACCAGCCGAAGTCCCTGACATCTGCAGGAAGCGTAGCTGAGGTCAGTTGGCGCCAGCGTGCCCGTCTCGTTTTCTGGAGTTGTTCGCGGGTCAGCGCAGCGACCGTTAGTGCTTCACACATTCTGGAGGGCGGGGTTTCATCAACATCCAGATCGGGCACGCTGGCAGTCAACGACGTCAGTGTGCGACGCACATTAACGAAAAATGCCGGCGGCTGCTCGGCTGTAGGGCCAACCACGTGTTGTGAAAAAAACACGTTACGCGCTGTACCCAGAAAATATGTGAGGAGTGTTCTCCCGGGATAGTCTGGGATGCGTACAAGATCTCGTACTCCTCGCAAGGCGAGCACATTGCACATGGTGCGGATACAAGGTATACCAAACCCACCCATGTGCGATGGAAGGCGCATGAACATTCGTGACACAAGTTCGGTTTTGCCCGCCCAAACGAAAGAGCCACAGGCCGAGGTTAGCCTGCGAGCAAACGTGCGCGGTAGGTTTGCGACGCGGGCGACAAAAAAACATGCGGCTAGGATTGTAGACTTAACTATGTAGCAGCGCTCTGCCATTGAAAGGCGGAAAGTTGACGCCACCGAGAGGCGTTTCTCAGCATTCGTGCGGAGGTTAGTCCAGGCCGCCGCAGAGTATCCCGTATCACTTTCCTTATATTATCATCACCGCACACGGCGTAAAATGGGCCATTGACCGTTTGCCGTTCAAGACCAGTCCAGGACCCGATGGCATCAGTGCTAAACTTTTAAAACTAAGCAGTCATTTCTCAGCACAGATACTTTCACTAATATTCCAACAATCACTCGATTCTGGATGCATACCCGAAGACTGGAAAACAGCTCATGTTCTGCCAATACATAAATCTGGTGATAACACTGTCTTCAGTAACTACCGACCTATCTCGCTAACATCAGTTAGTTGCAAACTTCTTGAACATATTCTATACACTCACATTATGGCCCATCTCAATCAAAATAATTTGCTTGCAAAGAACCAGCATGGTTTTCGCCCAAAGCTTTCATGCCAAACACAGCTTCATGAGTTGGTAACTGACCTTCATAATTCATGACACCTTTCTCATTATGTAGATGGTATTTTTGTTAGTTAGTTAGTTATATTGATTTTTATGGCGCAAAAGCAACTGAGGCTATGATGCGCCAAACACAAGGTTAGAGTTTTTGTTAATGGTGAAGCTTTTTTAAAAATACTTAGAGTTTGTTTAAAACGTTGGCTTCCTTGAGAAACCTAAAAATACCTGAAATGTCAACCAGTGCTTGATCACCTGAGAGTAGCATGGGGTGTAATGGGATGCTTTCCCTGTAAAATGTTTTGAAATATTTCTTTCTTAGTTCTTCTAGTTTTATGCATGAAATTAAAATGTGGTTCACTGTGAGTTCAGCACCACACATTTCACAGAGAGGTTTCTTTTGTTTGGCTAGCAGAAAGTTGTGCGTGAGGTGGGTGTGTCCAATGCGGAGCCGACATAAAATAACTTCGGTAAAACGTTCTTGATGCCTACATGATTGCCATTCCCCTAAAATTGGCTTCACAGAATGTAATTTGTTGTTTACGTGATCTTGCCATGCGGCCTGCCACTTATTTCTGAGTTTACTGTTGATAAACTTTAAGCAATCCCTGTGCGGTATGTTCACTTGCTTTATTTGGCCATTCCGGGCTTGTGCAGCGCATACATCTGCTTTCTCATTACCTACGATTCCAACATGGCTAGGAACCCAGCAGAATTTAATGTTATGTTTTTGTTTTGTGATTTTAACAATGTTATGTATGATGTTACCTATTATGGGTTCAGCAGCATTTCTGGAGTGCAGTGCTTTGAGCATACTCAGGGAATCGGTGTAAATGATGCTATTTTTGATATTTTCTCTTACTATTTTTTCCACAGCTACAAAGATGGCATAACACTCAGCAGTAAAAACCGATGCGCATTCTGGTAGTCGCATTATCTGTTTGTTTTTTCCTTGGATTACTGCACTTCCAACGTGACTTTCTGTTTTTGAGCCATCGGTATAAAATTGAATGTAAGTGTCATACTTTTCTTGTAGTGCAAAGAATTCCTGTAATATGTACTCATTTGGCGTTTGCTTTTTATCTAAATGTGTCATTGTGAGGTCACATACTGAAGGCAGGCTGTACCATGGTGGTAAATATTCATTCCTTTGTGCAATATTCGGTAGGGCATCTAGTACTGTTAGCTCTTCACATTTATCTTCAAAGCGCAGCAGTAATGGTCTGATAGAATGTGGTTTGTTGATGAATAATCTTTTAGATGGGCACTTGGTGACAACTGGATGGCAGAGATGTTTCGGAAGAGAACGGATTTTTAAGACATATGAGCATGTAAGGGCAATTCTTCGATCCTCAAGAGCGGCTTCATTAGTTTCGATGTAAAGGCTGGCTACTGGTGATGTTCTGTATGCTCCAGATGATAGGCGCAGACCAAGATTATGAATGGGGTCTAATCTTTTTAAGTAGGATGCTCTTGCCGAACCATATATTATGCACCCGTAGTCCAGCTTGGAGCGCACCAGAGAGCGATATATTTGTAAAAGGCTTGCTCTATCGGACCCCCACCGCTTCCGTGAGAGCACTTTTAAGATATTGAGGGCTTGAGAAGCTTTCTTTTTAAGGTTGTTAATGTGTGGTAGAAATGTGAGTTTCTTGTCGAAAGTTACGCCTAAAAATTTGTGTTCTTGTTTAATTGGTAGCGCAGTGTGATTCAAGTATAGATTGGGATCGACCTGTAGGCCTCGTCGCAATGAAAAAAGAACAGCTACTGTTTTTTGAGGAGAAAATTTAAACCCATTTCTGTCTGCCCAAGCACCTAGTTTATTTAGTGTGATTTGTATTCGTCTCTCACAGGTTGATATGCTAGAGGACGTGCATGCTATTTGTAGGTCATCTACATAAACTGAATACATTATGGACTTGGGTATTACTTTAGCTAAGGAATTCATTTTTACTATGAAGAGTGTCGTGCTTAGAATGCACCCCTGGTGTACGCCGTTCTCTTGGGTGAAAGTCATGGAGAGAGTTGCTCCTAGGCGGACTCGGAATGTGCGGTTAGCCAGGAAGTCGTTCAAGCATTTCAACATCCTGCCGCGGATACCTAGCTCTGCTAGGTCACGGAGGATGCCGAACTTCCACGTAGTATCGTAGGCCTTCTCCAAGTCGAAGAAGACCCCAATACAGTGCTGCTTGTGGATGAACGCCTCCCGGATGGTGTTTTCTAGACGGACAAGGTGATCTGTGGTCGAACATGCTTTTTTAAACCCACATTGGTGTGTATCTAGTAGTTGCCGAGATTCAAGTATGAAGGTCAATCTAATGTTTATTACACTTTCGAAAGATTTAGCAATGCAGCTGGTGAGGGCTATTGGTCTGTAACTGCTAGGACTTGTTGGTGGTTTTCCGGGTTTGAGAAAAGGTATTATGACTGCTTTGTTTCCACTCGTCAGGTATATTTCCAGTTATCCAGATTTTATTTAAGAATTTTAACAGTGCCTCTACAGCAGCCTCGGAGAGATGTGCAAGCATAGCGTAATGCACGTTGTCTGGTCCCGGTGCTGTCTTTTTGCCAGAAGATAGTACCTTATTTAATTCTTGTAGTGTGAGAGGCTGGTTATAATCCTCATCAACACCTGCTCCAGATGGAAATTTTTGTTTTTCAGCTATTGCTTTGTGTTTCTGAAATGTGTTTGTGTAGTTGGATGAGCTTGAGATCTCAGCAAAATGCTCGCCCAGTATGTTGGCCTGTTCTTCTAAAGATGTTTGTGTCCCGGGTGCTGTCAAGAGAGGAAGTGTGAAAGGGGTATGGTCACCAGTAAATTTACGAACTTTTTCCCACATTTTCTTTGATGTTATTGAACTATTTATTGAGGAGACATATTTCTGCCAAGAGGTTTTCTCTGCATTTCTTCGCACATACCGCGCTCTGGCTTTTGCCTTCTTAAAGGTAAGTAGGTTCTCTGCTGTGGGATATCGACGCAGAGCGCTCCAGGCTTTGTTTTGTTTGACATGTTTACGCAAAAGGCGTACTGGCGCTAAAAAACGAAGACAACACACACAACAGGACAGGACTGTCGCCAACTTCCAACTAGTTTATTCACAGAAAAAACCACTTAAGAACCACACTGCATGCAAAAAGATACAGACAAACCAGAAACAAGGGGTGATTTAACAAAGATGCACGTGCCAAACGGGCCAAAGGAATGATTATAACGCTGCAAGAGACCCACTCAGAAACCTAATCTCCATCTGTGTCATTGTCAGAAGAAGAGATTAGGTTTCTGAGTGGGTCTCTTGCAGCGTTATAATCATTCCTTTGGTCCGTTTGGCACGTGCATCTTTGTTAAATCACCCCTTGTTTCTGGTTTGTCTGTATCTTTTTGCATGCAGTGTGGTTCTTAAGTGGTTTTTTCTGTGAATAAACTAGTTGGAAGTTGGCGCCAGTCCTGTCCTGTTGTGTGTGTTGTCTTCGTTTTTTAGCGCCAGTACGCCTTTTGCGTAAACATGTCATGCTACAACCAACTAGCTCAAAACAAAGTATTGCTGGAACGTATTTGTTTTGTTGTTTTTTTGCTAATGTGCATTCTTTTGTCCACCACACTTTGTGTTTCTTTTGTGCAAGTCCTGTTGTTTGTGGTATAGCGAGTGTTGCGGCCGATATTATGCATTCAGTAAACTTCTCATTAATTTCATCTGTGCTAAGGTCGTCACAAAATTCCTTTTCCAGAGTGGCACTTTTTGTAAAAAGTGACCAGTCGGCGAGCTGAATTGTCCAGCGCCGTGGCCTTGTGGGGATGATTGGAGTGGACGATGAGAGCCTGATGACGGTAGGTAAGTGATCGCTGCCCATGGGGTCATTTAAAACATCCCATTTAAAATCGTTAAAAAGTAATGGTGATGCGAAAGCTAAATCGAGAGAGCTCATTTTTGCTGAGCTTGGACAGCAATATGTGGCTTTTCCCGTATTTAAAAGACAGATATTATTTGAGAGGATAAAATCTTCGATTATTTGGCCCCTCGAGTCACAGCGTTCGCTTCCCCAGAACGGTGAGTGAGCATTAAAATCGCCAACTACCAGGAATGGCTCCGGTAGTTCATTTATCAAGCCTTCTAAATCTTGTATTGTTAATGTCATGTGCGGGGGAAGATATAGAGAACATATAGTTATGGTTTTGTAGCTCACGACGCTAACCGCAACCGCTTCCAGTTTTGTGTTAAGATTGATTTTTTTAGCAGGGACGCCGCTCTGAGTGACGATTGCGACGCCTCCTGAGAGTCTGTTAGCATGCTCGCGATCACGTCGGAATGTTTGATAATGTCTCAGGATATTCGTATGTTGTGGACCGAGGTTGGTTTCCTGAAGACATAAAGCTACAGGAAACATTGAGCCAAGAAAATGTGTGATATCATTGTAATTCCTGAGCAATCCTCTACAGTTCCATTGAAGTAGGAAAGTCATGTTTATATTTTTGAGTGAGGATTGAAGGGATTTACTTGTTTTCTGGGCCCGTTATTGGGGTCCTGTCTATTCTTCGCTCAAGAGAGCGGTTCCGCCGCTGCAAAGCGGGCGGATCGGGAGTTACCTCCATCACCTCACTAGAGGTGCTGGTGGACCGCGGGGAAGCCGCGGATGTGTTAGTGTCAGGCCTCCCCCGACGGGGGGAAGTCCTGCTGGGTGCCGACCCCTGAGCCGGCGCTCCCTGCTTTGGGGATGGCAGAGCAGCATTCGCTGTCTCTGCCTGGGGCGCAGACGGCTCTGCCATAGCCTCGGTGGAAGTGGCCTGGGCAGATGCCGGAGTGCTGTGTGGTGTGCCGCCCCTGCGCACCACATCAGCAAAGTTTGTTTTTGTGGAAAAGTTGAAGCTGTTCTTTGCGTAAAAGAGTCTTCGCGCTTCCTTAAATGTGATGTTCTGTTTGGTTTTCATTGTAACGATTTCTTTCTCATTTTTCCACGAGGGACACGACCTTGAATAGGCGGGATGATCGCCTTCACAGTTTGCGCAGCGAAGTGCTGCTCCTTGACAGTTGTCGGAAGCGTGTTCTTTTGAGGCACATTTAGCGCAAGTTTCGCGGCCACGGCAGCTTTGAGATCCATGACCGTACCTCTGACATTTGAAACACCGGCGTGGATTTGGGATATAATGCTTGACATTTATTTTGAGGTAGCCTGCTTCTATGGATTCTGGGAGTGTGCTCGAGTTGAAAGTCAGTACTAAGTGCTTTGTAGGTATCTCTTTGTTGTCTTTCCTTATTTTGATTCGATATACACTTACAACATTCTGTTCTCTGAGGCCATCAAGCATTTCTTCCTCGGTCAAGTCAATGAAATCTGATTCAGATATCACACCACGGACGGTGTTGAGAGATCGGTGTGCTGTGATTGATACAGGGATTTCCCCGATGGATACTAGGTTGGAAAGTTTTGTATATTGGGCAATGTCTCTGAGTTCAAGGAGCAGGTCACCACTAGGCATTTTAGAGACTTTGTACCCGGGACCCAAGGCATCAGTTAGACTTTTTGACACTAAGAAAGGGGACATCATTCTTGCGGTTTTTTCCGTTTCTTCACAATGAAGAACGTGGAACTTTGGAAATGATTTTGGTTTTTGGAAAAACTCTGCGGTTGCTTCGTTCCGCCCTCTTTTGTGAGGGCGATCTGGTTTGGAAAAAGGGGGAGCCATGAAAAATATGTGTTGTTCGGCCATGGTGCCAGCCACCCACCATGGAGCCCAACGAGGGGAGGCGACAGGAACTCGCAAGCGAGCCCTGCCCACGCCAGCTGTACACCTTAACTATAACCTAATATGACTCAACTCGGGATAGTTGGTCACACACGGTTAACCCTCGCCGCCAGGAAAAAGAGGAAAAAAAAAGAAAATAGGAGGAGACAGGAGAGTTGTAAGAAAGAGAGAGGAAAGTGAAAGATAGAGGGGAGGACAGGAAAAGGCGACTGCCGATTTCCCCCGGTCGGGTCAGGCCGGAGGTGCCGTCTACAGGAAGCTGGGGCCAAAGTGGTGTGTTGCCTCCGCCGAGGGGCCTTAAGGGTCCAAACGCTCGGCATCGGCTCAACCACCAGGATCCCCTTTTCCCCGGACACGGCGATGCCACGCACGGCTAAGCGCGGAAGCTCGGGTCCGTGGTGACGCATTCTTCACCATCATCCCCCTGCGGGGATGTCCCTGCGGATGCTCGGGTTAACCCCGTGGTGTCGCCACTCACCAACGTCTGCATGCTGCAGACGCCTCCCTGCGGGGATAGATGGTATTTTTATTGATTTTTCAAAAGCCTTCGACAGTGTACCTCATAAACGACTAACACTGAAAATACGCAGCATCGAACTCGACGGCAATACAACCCGATGGCTTGAACAATTTTTAACAAATCGTTCTCAAGCGGTTAAATTAAATGACAATATTTCCAGCCTAACCCTTGTCAAGTCTGGCGTCCCTCAAGGCTCAGTAATAGGACCGCTTTTATTTTTAATATGTATTAACGATATAGCACTAAATATCAATTCGACAGTTCGCCTTTTTGCCGAGGACTGTGTAATTTACAGAGACATATCTAATCCTAACGACGTCATAGCTTTGCAATCTGACCTGAACAAGCTAACAGAGTGGTGCGGAAAATGGCAGATGCAAATAAATAGAGAAAAGACTAAACATTTGAAATTCACATCTGTTTCAAAATCGCAACCAAACACTTACCTAATAAATGACAGCATAGTAGACTCGGCTTCATCGGTTAAATACCTCGGCATTCTGCTAAATTCTAGCTTAACATGGACAGACCACATCGAAAATATTACATCTAAAGCACAAAGAAAACTTGGCTTTCTGAAGCGGCGCCTATATCTAGCCGACAGGGACACCAAGCTTCAAGCATTCAATTCTTTTGTTCGCCCTTCACTGGAGTATGCGTCAATCATTTGGCATCCCTACCAAACCACCCTCACCAATATGCTTGAAGCCGTCCAGAATAAAGCCGCGCGATTCATCTTATCATCGTACTCGAGATTTCAGAGCGTTTCATCTTTGAAGCAAGAGCTCACCATGCCGCCCCTCGCAATGCGCGGAAAATTTGCCAGATTATCTTTTTTTCACACTCTCTTTCACAGAAGTACATCATTTGCCCGGTCGCACATCTTACCGCCACCTCATACTTCACGCCGCACCGATCATATCTACAAAGTTAACCCCATCTTCGCTCGTACAGAAAAGTACAAGAATTCGCCTTTAACCTTGTCAATAAAAGAATGGAATGAGTTGCCCTCCAGTATCGCTACCATAACCCAGTTTTCATTATTTAAATCGGAATTGCTAACATATCTGGAATCCCAGCGCGTTCAGTAACCAGATCTGCTTTTATATCACTTACTTGCAACTAGTAGGTTCTCTTTCTTTGTTATTTGTGCATTTTTTGTAACAGTTTTTACGTTGTGTGCTTTTTTGCCTGTGAAAATTGTGCTCTGATTTGTCCCCCCCTATGTAATGCCCCCAGTGGGCCCTTAGGGTATTTGAATAAATAAATAAATAAATATCATCGGGTAGCGCATGCGGTAAGCCAAAGAAGTTTGAGGTCAAATCAACAAACATTTCAGACACCTCATGTTGAACCGAATAAAACGTTTGGTTGGTTGGTTGGTTTATGGGGTTTAACGTCCCAAAGCGACTGAGGCTATGAGAGACGCCGTAGTGAAGGGCTCCGGAAATTTCGACCACCTGGGGTTCTTTAACGTGCACTGACATCGCACAGTACACGGGCCTCTAGAATTTCTCCTCCAAAGAAATTCCAGCCGCTGCGGCCGGGATCGAACCCGCGTCTTTCGGGTCAGCAGCCGAGCACCATAGCCACTGAGCCACCGCGGCGGCGAATAAAACGTTTGGCCAGCCGCTACGGAGTCGACATGCATCTTTCAGCCGCCGCCGAACCTGGTATGATTTTTCGATCAAATAAGACGAATAAATGACAGCTATTTAATACGAACAAGAAATGCTAACTATATCGCAGCGCTAAATATCTTTCTTGCCAGACCGGCGTAATTTATGGAAAACTCTTTATAGAATGCTGAAAACTTGAAGATCGTTGAGTATTGCCACCTCTTTCCATACTGCTGCATGCATTAATGCGTATCATTCACGATTGCGTCAGGTGCACTGCGTGCTGAGGCGAATCTAATCTAGAAAAGGAAGGGAGATAAAAAAATACTCAACAAGTACGCGGGAAGCAAACACGGATTCCTGAAAATTGTCAACCGATGTCCTATTTTTTATAATCAGATAACGCAGATATATATAGGTATCGCAAATTGTGCATTCAAAATCATGGCACGTCTATTCCGCGGGCTCGCAGCCAATGCCTTTGTTTGGAACCTAACTTCTGCACACATTTTGCACCTGGCTACCTGGACAAACAAAACAAAGAATTGCGGACTGGTAAGAGCAACAAATGAAACGCTGCTGTGCAGTGCACAGACTGCGGAGCACATGAATAAGCATGCACAGTCTGTGTAAAAGGTATATAGTCCAAGGGGTCTGCTTCTGAGCTCTTCAGCGCGGCTCCTCTTTCATTCTCAGGGAACCTAATCTCATGAAGGCAGGAGGAATTTAAGTCCTCAACGATATAAAGCTTAGACCTATCCGTATTGCGAAAGAGCCTCGCCACACGGCTTGGAATCAAACCGTTTGCGCTGTATATTTTTGACAAAGACTGTAGATGCTTATTTCTGTGGTTTAAACAGTGGCAGCCTTAACTAGCCCATGTTGCAACAGTGGTGCGTGAAACGAGCATTGACTGTGCAGCTACTGACGGGTGTCACGTGCCTCATCATTTAAATGAGCGTACTAAATTAGCTGAATGGAAAGGAGTATTAGGAATCTACTTTCGCGGACTGCCAGTATTTTTCCACATATTCCTACTCAGAGACCAATGCAACATCATTATAAACCAAAAAGATGTGTTTTTTTTCTCTAAGTTCACACTGTTGTGTTCTGAATGCCATTTTGTTCTTGTTTGTTGTTTTTAAGTGTATACATTTACCGTCTACAGAGGTGTGTACTTGCAAAACAATATTTCAATTGTCTATTCGCCAGGTAGCTACGTGCAGTGACCGAACGCTCCGCTGTGCTACCTTGGGCGATGAACAGCTGGACGCCCCCACTCCAGTGGTTTTTTGCTTTGTGTCGTGCGCGTGTTATATGTAAATAGATTTATTGCCAGTGTACCTCTCCCCTTGCCCTTTCTACTATCCCCTCAACTCTTTCATTTCACTTCTACACACTGCCTCCTATCCTTTATTTCCGCTGTTCCAGCTCAGGTGCTTCCAGCAGCGATGGCAGATGCCGAGGCGTGCAACAATCTTTTACCTGCCATTTACCATGTTTAACAAAACCACTTACAACTACTACTGTTGTAATGCGTAAGCCTTATTCATCGATATGTTTATAAATGATATTTGTTATAGCTGCGATTCAGTATTGCAAGAACTTAATTGCATGGATCTCAACTACCTTTTGTTTGGGATTCAGATATTAGAGCAGTCATTCCTCTGTAACGATTGTTTGAAATGAAAATAAATCAATCAAACCCTGGACTTTGCGGTCATTCAAAGCTTTCCGGGTATTTTTACATCTTCCACTTGACCCGTGGTATTTTCAGGTTTTGCTGAGTATCTCAGCCCCATCTTTACGGAAAAGCCCGGGTGTGTGAGTTCTACATGGCGTTCGGAGGAAAAAAGGGAATACTACGGGTTCCTTCACCCATCACATCATGTTCCTTACTTCCTGATAATGAGATAATAGCTTTTATCAAAGGATTCTGCACCACTCCGGCTGAGAGACGATGGTCGGCGATGCGACGAATCATTCATGCTTAGGCACTCGTTGGTAAGTTTATGGTTAGGAGATATCGCAGTTTCGCCGCTATAGGCTTGCGGAGAAATCAAGCACAGCACTTTGCTGGTTCTCGCGCAGTATAGCAAACCGCTTTAAGGCCAGACTGATTACAGGGCAAGGAAGGAGTGGTTATGCGTCGCACGTTATGTGCAACGCATGGGCTATCAGAATACAAGAATTTTCAATGCGCTTCCATTTAGATGGGAGCATTTTTAGAATCACCAATACACGCAAAGACTGGACGGCAATCCAGACGCTAGCGTTCACACATTTGGCCTATCTTTACTAAGAGGTACAGGAATTCTGAAATGACAGCTACTAAAGCTACACCAACAAGCAATTCAGAGTGCATGTCGAACCGCCCTTTCCAGCAAAAGCCTATTGACAGGGCCTTTCTGACACCATTCGTAAAAGTTAAACGCATCCGGCGATAACTGGGAACATTTTTACGCGGGACAGCAACATTGCCAAGTTGCTGCGGGAAACAGACAGCGGCGAGAGAAGGCCGCGCATAACAAACGGCGCTAGTATATTGTGTACCCAGAGGAAATGACGCACACGCAGTCATAGGCAGTGTCCAAGACGCATGTAGCTTCAATACTATCGTTTTGCTAATTTTTTTCATCTGTATTACCTATCGCTTGCCAAAAATGGAAGCTTGGACTATTGGTTTACAAAATACATTTTGAGTGTATCCTATATTTTAATGATGACGGATCCTCAGAGCAAACTGCGTCGCACATTTCGAGGTGGCTGTAAGCCAGATTTCTGGCCGGCATCGCTCGTAAAAGAGGTAGCACACTAAAAAAAAGCTATGGAGTACATCTATGAAGACACGATGCGAAGGCTGTCTCCCTGCGTTCGTGTTCTGGTAGATAGACGATGCATACATTTCCCTTCTGCGCCCCCTGTGACAGAAGGAACGAGGAGACAAGCCCAGCATTGTGGTAGAAAGAATACCTCTTCACCCCTATTTCGAGATGCGTTCGTTGCCAATAGAAATTAGACTTCCACCGTAATGCTCAGGAGCATACAGAACATGTAGTGCTTCACTTATGAGCACGATAAAGTTCACGCACTCTTCTACGCACGGTTCAAAGGGGTCATCATCGGCGGTATCGTCAAATGCCATAGCTGACGCATACCTGCCGTTTGGAGAAGCATGCGGTTCCAACAAGCCGTTCTTAAGAGGCGCTAGTGAAACTTCCACTTGCTTATTATATCGCCAAGGTCATCGATCCGACGAGGCAATAGTTTAGTCTCAATATTAGGAAAATGCGCTGTCATGAAATTCAACACATCAACCTGCTCGACTGCTCCTGTACAGACGCTCTATTTATCGGCTTCGCTTTTAGCCCGGCCGCATCGCATTATTCTTCCGGAACAGCGGTTTGAGCGCATTCTAATACCGTTAAGAAAAGGTAACATAAAAATACAGATTATTAAGGTTCCTTCACTGCAATAAAATCTAGAATCCCTTATATTTTTCCTGCTTTGCTTCTAGCTTCTAATTTCAGAATGTTCAGCTTTGAACGTCTCTGAGAGTGCTTGGGAAATAACTGGCTTTCCAAAGTGTATGGAGTTTGTACCAGGTAGCGCCGGGAAAGGGAGAGGCAACAGACTAAATTATGATAGTAACAAACAAAAAGCATTATAAACAGCTTCCAGTTTACTATTACGCATTCAGGTTCTTACAGAGAAGAGTCCTAACTTCGGTAATGGTATTCGTAGAGGTGTTAGTATTGGTGACTTCAATAATGCTTAGAAGAATCCATGATACGCTTTCTTGTAGCTCCATCCCTTAGCAAAAACTAATACGTTTCGAATATACGGTGGGCTATTTAAATTGTATTTTAAACATATTTTGTATTCATGAATGCACTAAAAATATGTAGGAAATACGTTCCTGAAATTTCATGCTTGGTATTCGAAATATATTTTTAAAATGTGCCAAAAATACCTCACTTAAAGCATACTTCGAGCACTTTTCAAATACGTGAAAAAATATGTATGCAGTTTTAGCATCTTGTCAGTGTATTAAAAGTGTATTTTCAGGAATATGAAATTAATTCATCGAAAGTATACTTCAATTCTAGAAAACGGGCAGCCCTTGTAAACGTATATGTATGTAGTTTTAGCATCTTGTCAATGTATTAAAAGTGAACTTTCGTAAATATGAAATTAATTCATCCGAAATATACTTCAATTCTAACAAACGGGCAGTACTTTAAACGTCTTTGCACACTTCTAGCTGCCGTTGAACAGTCGAGTGCTCGAAATGGCGTTTCGGGAAATGGCATTTGCGTGTCGTCAATGTATTTGAAGTGTACTTCCGTATATACGCAATTAATTCGTCCAAAGAACACTGAAATTCTAGCAAATTGGCAGTCCGCATTAGCATGTTTGCAGCGCACTACAAGCTGTCGTTGAACAATCTAATGCTCAAAATCGAGTTTCGGGATCGCATTTTGGTGCTGGCCATCTATTTAAAGTGTACTTTCGTAAATACGCAATTAATCCGTCTGAAGTATACTTAAATTCTAACAAATGGGCTGTCTGCGTAGACATATTTGCATTACACTTCAAGCTACCGTGGAACAATCTAGGGCTCGAAATGACGTTTCAGCGAGGAGTGAAAACTTTCCCTTTTGTGTCATCCTTTCGTTTGTGGTAACTTCTAGCAGGAAGGTGATCACCACTTATGCTCCTGCTACACGGGCGCTTCGAATACCTTCAAACCGAATGTCATCTAACAATGCTACACGTGTTCTGTCTAAGGGAGTGCTTGAAGATAATATTACGCCAATGAATATTAACCGCGTCAGCATGAAATTTCCCCGGGAGTGCGCCGATGAGGACGACTGCACTCATATTGTTGTTTACATCGCTTGTTTACATAACATAAAACGCAATCTGCGCTTTCGTTCTATTAAACAATCTGTTTTCTTTTTTACTGGTTGTACTCGTGCTTGTTTACGCAGTGCGACAAAGTGTGGGAAGCGATGATGCGATCGCACGCCTGAGAAAGCCGGGTTGTTGGCATCGCGCAGGACTGGCGCTTCTCGCTTCTTATCCCGGCTTTCTCCGACGCGACCAGTGCTTTTTTAAACTACTTTATCCAGAAGTATGTCTGGCGACTGTTATCCACAAGCTATAGGGACGGCGACGACGACTGCTGCTGGCCGTAAAGCACGGCTCGGCAGTCTGGGTCACACCGGCGATTCCCGTTCATCGTACGCGTGCCCTGCGATGTAAGCAATAGTTGATTTCAGGTCACTGTTGCCAAAACTACACCTGGTGACTATTTGCATTCGCTAAAGCTTGTGATTCGCTCTTCACAACCGCCGAAATCCCTGCGAACTCGCTGGGCCTAGTCGTCGCGGAAGGGAACAGAGCCGTCGTCGACTGAAATTGATTTGGCAAGCGCTTATCGCTGGTGAGTGTTCAGGTGTGCACACGTGAAATATAGCCGTTCGTTTCGCTCATTTAGAAGCGCGAACATATACACACCGCCCCCTCATCACCGTGCTCTCGCTCAGCCGCCGACAAGGCTGACCGTCCGCCGACCGGATTCGTCGGTGTCGTTGGCCTGAAAAACGTGTCCCTCTAGAATCATATTATAGTAAACTAGATATTTCACTATAATTACATGCTGTTGTTCAGCTTGATATATACTGTCGTTGTCGGACTAGTGTGACCGCCGTCGTCGTCGTCGCTGTACACTGAAAACGAGCTGAGGCTTTCGAATGCGTTTCGAAAGTGTCGTGCAGCACCGCGGCAGTCCGTCGAATCCGAATGTCATTCCTATTCTCGAATGGCATTCCGCTTAATGTCATTCGAACATTTCCGTGTGAGAACGTGATAGCATTATACCAGCAAAAGCGCCTTGGGTACTTCTGGGTCTGAATAAGCCAGCGGGAAGGACCCCATCTGGCAGGGCAGACCGGCTCCCTTAACGCCCATGTATCTGTTGGTTGACAGTTCGACTCCTGACCTGTGTCTGACGCAAGTTTCAACTAGCAATTCCGTTCTCAATTAACCCCAGATTCGAACGCGACCAGTAGGGTACTTCTGCGATAATTTGGCAGCCCACAGTATTTGCGCAAAAAAAGGCCTCACCGCGCAAAATAGTGCGTCGCTTTCGCTGGGTATATAAACTGCAAGCCAAGTATAGCGCTTGTCATGGGATTTGTGGTTTGCGGTGTCGCTGTCGTCTTGGTATGCTGTGTCGTTCCCATTCAATCACGTGACCTTATAATATCAGAGTCCTGTTGATTAATGATAAATGCCCGTGTGCGATTTGTTCTCCAGTTGAAGAATTAACCCGTGTCCTTCCATGGAGCCGCCCAGTAGACTTTTTTTAAGCCCGAGTAAACATATTTTTAATGTATTAAATGTATATTTTTAGTATATTTCTAATGTATATCTTTATTATATTTTTAATGCATTATAAATATGCTAAGCGGGCAAAAATGTACTTTTCACGTATTTTTAAGAACGTTCAAAAAATTATTCCTAGTATACTTAGATAGCATTCGTATTGCAGTTTAAGTATAGGGACAAAAAAATGCGAAATAAATATGAAATTAATACAATACGTTTGAAATGCATTTTTAGCACATCCTCTTTTTCGCTAAGGGATCAGAAATCGATTGCGCTTTTAAATATAATATCTACGTCACAATTCTATTCCTCAAGCGTCAAGTGTTGGTATTGAACGCAGCTTTTTTTTTAAGTATCGTGCTTAGCACTGCACTGAAAGAATATCTTTGTTGGACGAAAGAATGGTTGGTTGGTTTATGGGGTTTAACGTCCCAAAGCGACTAAGGCTATGAGAGACGCCGTAGTGGAGGGCTCCGGAAATTTCGACCACCTGGGGTTCTTTAGCGTGCACTGACATCGCACAGTACACGGGCCTCTAGAATTTCTTCTCCAAAGAAATTCTACCCGCCACGGCCGGGATCGAACCCGCGTCTTTTGGGTCAGCAGCCGAGCACCATAACCGCTGAGCCACCGCGGCGGATGCAAGGAGCGCATTTTATCAACGAAAGGAACTAATCTGCACTTGTGCCGACCCCTACACATGATATAGCGATAAAATACCGCAGCTATGAAAAGAAGACCGGCACATTCAGGCTATCAGCATACAGCCCGTTGTTTAACAGGGCCCGGCAATCTGTTTTCTATAATATTTCAGACATAAAAATATCGATTTTATAAAACACTTGACTTATCCTAACAAAAGCATTTTATCTTAAATGATTTTGTTTTTGTTTTTTTTTTGTAAAAAGTGCAAGGCATCAGGCTTTTTCGTTCAGCGAAGTTACAGCGTGGCCCTTTGGCCACCAAATTTGAAGTTGCACTTCACCTTTAGTTCCAATGCTAGTGCTGCTGGCAACTGCTTTTTGAACGGAATCGAGGTATCAGCATGGAAGCTAACTTTGCTAACCACATGACATGCAACTAATCTCAGAGTTCTGAACCAATTGGTCTGCTGCACTTTTAGAGATGGGCCTTATAGTGATCTCCAGAGAAAGTGCTATCAAGGTTGGCCTACACGCTTCCTTGATTATGGGTTCACGTGGATCCCACTTGGTGGCGTCACATGAAATGCAAAGCAGCGTGGGCGTGGTCATTTGCAGTGCCAGGAGGGTGGCGCAGTCGAACAGGTTCGCTTTTGCAGCCGTGCTAGCCGGACTCTAGCCATTAAGCACTCGCGCAGTTTTGACACGTCGTGAAGCCCTTGTTTCACGTTGAACGACCAGGTGAAATCAAACAACAAGGACCAAAGCACAAGGAGACCGAGTGTGAGTACGTCAGCTCTTCAGAGCTCGCTTGCTTCGGCTTGTTTGCGTTACACTTGCATCCGAATGCATTGAAGTTGTTTCGTACTGCTCTGCGGTGAAATTGCATCCGCAGTTACGATTTCCTTTCAATATCCCCTGCTGCGAAAGTCTGCATAAAGCGGTGGAAGCCACCTCGGCTTCTTGGAAATTCATGCCTCTTGATTCCCCATTGCAGAAGATAATAGCTCATGCGTCTGAAGAGTTGTCTGGCTGGAGAGCGTGTCATTATGGCAGGCCTCTCGAGGTACTCCTTTAAAGACATTGTTATTCTATGTTTAAAAAATCCCTCTCGTGCTTTTTTTTGTTGTTGTTGCCATCTTCGCGTCACCGTTTTCAGAGATGTTCTTTTTTCACATGGTTGTAATTCTACCGCCGTACTGGAGTTGCTGTGATATCACAGCAGCAGTGGTGGGAATTTAATTATTTTTTCTTAGCATTTTATGCAGGGCTTCAATAGTTATTGAAGACATTGTTTCGTCAGAAAATGCGCATTTGGTAATTACCACGAAATCCTTAAGCTAGAGAGTCGCTTTCGATTTTTCTGGCTGATTATCTACCCCAACACGCCCACAGTGGTGAAGCATGCCACTATCGACTATGCCGCCGTGATCGGAGCAGGCACAGGTACCGGATGCGTGCTGTAAAACGTTATCGGCAACCGAATCTTTCTGCTACTAGGCGTGTGGCATGATGTGCTACGGTTATATTGGCAGGACAACCATAGTCGAGATTCTTGTGCTGCCAATGGACGCCGTCATTTTCAGGGCAATGGCGAGATGCGTTGGGGATGTTTGATGAGGGGCTGACGGACTGCAGAAGCATCGCGGCCGCGCGTGCATGATGTCTAAAACGTACTGACTTTATGGCGGTGAGAAACATCGCTTAGGCTCTGTACGCCACTGTAATGTTAGAGCACACATCAGTCGACGTTTGCACGATCTCCCACAAGGACACCTTGTGTAACGAGTTGTTGGTGCTTGGCGCCACCACGGACCCTTAGCCCCCATACCGAAGCTGTCATCCGTACCGTGGCGATAGGTTGAAAGGTGGAGGGAAGAAACCTTGAACGGTGGCGGTAGAGGAAGTGGTCAATCCTCGGCCGATGGGCTCCTCGTCTGTCCACCAGGCGGGGAGTCCCGGGACCTTCCTCTGTGTACAAGGGTGAATCAGAGGCGACAAAGTATGAGGAACCCTTAGCCAGTACATGCCGTATGGAAAAATTTGCAAAAAAATTTGATCGGCCCCCAAAAAGGGGTCCCCTACTGAAAAATCCGGTATGAATTTTAAACCGGAACCGCATACCGGGTTATTGTACAGGATTTGCGATACCGGATTACCGGAATATCCTGTATAAAACAGGACAGTCCTGTATAATACAGGACTCTCCTGTTTTGTACAGGATACTCAGGTAATCCGGTATCGCAAATCCTGTACAATAACCCGGTATGCGGTTCCGGTTTAAAATTCATACCGGCATACAGGACAGTCCTGTATTCTACAGGCTAGGCCCGTATTATACAGGAGGGCCCTGTATCACAGGACAAAGGCAGGAATAAAACGCTTCAAATATATCCCACTTGGACTAAATCTGCCCAAAAACTGGGGCCATAAGTGTACATGCCAAATGCTGCAATATACAGAGCCTCAGAAACTGGTAATCTGCGATTATCAGCGACTCGTATTGCAGTCGATGTGCAATTGTGTTATTTGCTCCCAGCTTTTACCAAGTATCGGTAGCTTGGTGAGTATTATAATGCATCAAAAACTCCAAAAGATGTTTATTTTTTTCGCATGTCTTGAACCAGCTCACTGAGGTAATAATTTAACTCTTTGCGACGATCTACCGGCGCTGGGGTCTCTACAGGGTGCTGGCCAATGAAGTAGTCAAAAGCACCTGCTGAAAAGTAAATATGATTGGTAGTGCATAGTGCCCCCAGCTTATCATTTAATTGGGCACTGACACACAACATAATGCATTGAGAACTGTGACATGCAACTTACGGCCATTATTACTTTATTCATTGCGCAAATGCATAGAATCGCTTCAATTACCTAAATATATTGAGCATTCTTTAGCCAAAACACTACGCACACTAAATATAGTCGAAACGTTGAATCAAGATGCAAGAATATATCTCGTTAGTGTATGTATGCTCTCTGCAAAATTCGATGATATTCATAGGCATATTTATTTAACCATGACATGAACGCCCGCTCTGAACTTGAAAATTTGTATCTTTCAACCACACAAGAACACTGTCTGGTACATAAGAGAAAAAGATATATTTACAGATACCAGCAGTCTAGGGCAAACATCGCGTCCCATGAATTTTAGAACCGCACCTTGTCCATATTTTAGCACCGTGATAAATTATTAGACTTCAACGATTGCTTCGATGCGCAGACACAACGTACAGTACCTTAGAATCTCGCACAGTCCGTATGTCGACGTCGTTGCGGCGAACAGCACGCTCCCACGTAATCCTACGTGAGTCTTTTGGGAACGAAAACACAAGCACTTTTGGTCCGTTGTCATAGTTTACTCTACAGTTGGGCACGCAGCAGCGACCCATTGCTTCAACAGCAGGTCACGACACGCAAAGATTTAGGTATCACGATGACAAGCAATTTCCTAGCCAGCACTCACGAACGCAACAGCAATAAAACGCAGCAGCGCACGCTGACATGTCCGGCTACACGACTACGGAAGGGTGCAGAACTGGTTGAGGGAAGAAAGGAGACGTCTCAGTGTCGGAGGAATGCGGAGGGGTCAACGGCCAAAGTGGCTGACGTCAGAGCGGGGGGAAAGTAAAGCGCGCAGGCCTTGAGAATTCTCAGACCCAGGAAAAGCAGAGAAGGCAGTGATGAGAGAAAAAAAAAGCTTTAAAAAAAATTGCGAAGAGACGGGTTACTCGTGTAAGGTTTCTACAGGTGGTTTTTGCTTTTATTTTGTTCTCTCGAGCGCTGTATCTTTTAGCTAGCACGAAGCGTCGCCCTTAAGGCAACACCCAAGCTGCCGGCTCCGTTGAATTAACCTTTTCTTCGTCGATAGAAATGTTCTGGGCGATTTGTGATTAGTATGTCTTCCTGATGGAGTGAAGGGTGGGGCCGTTCGCGATGGCGCTTGGACAAGTTGCGTTATCAATGGACTATCACTTGATGAAGAAGTGCAAAGAATTCCTGCACGAAAACCAAGAATTTTATTTCTTCACCGATGCGTCGCTACAGACTGCCGCTAGCGAACATTAAGAAAGCTGCTGCAATGAACGCGACAGTAACAAACCTTTTGGAGCCTCTGGCGCAGTCACCGGAGGCTCGCCATGTTTATCAGCCAGTCGTGAAGTTCTGCACTGTGAAACCCAGAGTAATCTGCGCAGGACTTACGAAGACTGCTGGCGGTTGTATACTAGCCGTTTGCCCGCACACAGCAGCCCTGGCTTTGTCAGGGTGCTGCACGGGAAGCCAATATGGCGGTTGCGCTCCATTCACCTTCATGCAGCCCCCGCCTTTCATACACAAACTGCATGTTTTGCCACGCTTAGCCCTTTTGTTTTCCTAACCCTTTCAACAAAACCGTGTATGTGTTGATTATCGCACTTATGCGCACGCTTACCACCCCCCCCCTTCCCCTTCAAAATATCTGCTGGCGTACAACAGTCAATCTGCAGACCAAGCACCAAAACCGCAGCACATATCGCTCTGAATACAGGCTGGTATGTCCGGTTTGAGCTCCGTACCGGACTAGTCTGTCCGGTTTGAGTTCCGTACCGGACTGGTCTGTCCGGTTTGAGCTCCGAACCGGGAATGGACTGTCCGGTATGAGCTCCGTACCGGAGCGGTCTGTCCGGTTTGGGATCAATACCGGACCGGTATGAACCGGTATAGCGATCAAACCGGACGGGTCTCGCCGGTATGAGAGTGATACCGGACCGGTATGAAACCGATATGTTCCGGTAAAATCCGGTTTGCCGCGATACCGGATTTTTCAATAGGGTCGCACCGATGCGAAAAAATTGATGCCACAGAAACCAGAAACGTTTCCAAAGTTTTTCGTGGTTCACTCAAATACAGATGAACCTGTAGCAAACTTGTCTGCATTTGTGATCGCCAACATCCTAAAAAGGTGTGTAGGCAAAGACTAAAAAGCAAAAAAGCAGCGAACCGGAGATCTCCTTGTAGAAATAAACGCAAAAGAACAGAGCACCAAACTGATGGCGTTACAGAATCTTGGACAAACAAGTGTACAGGTAACCCCGCACCGCACCCTGAACCACTCAAAGGGCGTCATATCTGAATATGAACTCCTACAGAGTACCGATGCGGAAATGGAAGAAGAACTATCTGAACAAGGAGTTATAGCAGCCAGACGAATAACCATCAGGAGAAACAATGTTGAAATCAAGACCAAACACATTGTCTTAACCTTCAATACCTCAACTCTGCCTGACTCCATCCACGCCGCATACCTCCATTGTAAAGTCCGCCCATGCATACCAAACCCGAGACGATGTTTCAAGTGCCAGCGCTTTGGACACAGCATGATGGCTTGTCGCGGTAAACCAACTTGTGTCACATGCGCAGAAGACGCACATACAGAGGAAAGATGCGAACGCACACCAAAATGCATCAACTGCAATGGCGCACATGGCGCGTACTCCAGGTCGTGTCCAGTCTCGAAAACCGAAAAACAAATCATAACTTTGAAGACCACAGAAAACCTGTCCTACCTTGAAGCAAAAAAACGCGTCTCTTTCCAACAGAAAGGGACATACTCTGAAGCGGTGACGCGGGGACCGTCGCCGCCTTCTGTTTATGTCGGCACACAGGTCGATCCGAAGGACCTGGGGTCGACAACCAAGTCCCCACCACAGAAGTCGGTGACACAGTCCACAGGGCTGAAAATTTCGCGGGAAGACCAGGCGATCCTCGCCGGAGGCCCTCAGGCCCCACTTTCAGCAGCGGCAACCCTCGGCGACAGACACCCAGAACAGCTCTGCTGAACTGGACCTGTCGCCCCACCCCTCTAAGAAGGCAACTGCTGGCCCAAGAGACTCTGCCCCTGGAGCAGAGCATGGTTCAGTGGTGCCAACAAAAAAGACGAATGCGAAGGCCACGGGCCATCGCAAACAAGAAGCATCCTCCACGTCCACCGTGGAGGAGATGGATGTCAGCGAAAGTCCACTGATATCTAAAACACACGCATCCGCGGATTCTCCGCGGAAATCCCGCGCCATGAAAGTGGCGATGGATACAACTCCTGGTTCGCCACCGCTGCAGCGGCGGCGAGACTCCCTAGAGAAAAAAGGGAAACCACGAATCACTGCTCCTGAGAATAAGTAACTTTCCCCAATCCCCAACTTATCACAATGGCGTATCTAATACAATGGAACTGTAGAGGTCTACACAGAAAATACACAGACATAACAGATATGCTCAAATCAATGGCACCTACAGCTGTGTGCCTGCAATGAACGAACCTTGGGCCACAGCACACGAACATCTTAAAAAAATATAATATTTTCCGGAAAGACCGAGTACAAGCTAGCCGACTCTCAGGAGGCGTCGCTATGATTACGCAAAGCGATGTCCCTGAAAGAGAGGTATCATTAAAGACGAACTTAGAAGCGGTCGCAGTAAACATCATTAGCCATAAAACAGTAACAATATGCTCTGTGTATATACCACCACACAACACAATAGCCATGCATGACCTAGAAGAACTTCTGGAACAGTTGCCAGAGCCATATGTAATAATAGGGGATTTCAACGCACACTCCTCATTCTGGGGAAGTGAGCATACTGATTCCAGGGGTCAGCTCATTGAGGATTTTATTCTTTCGAATAACATATGTTTAATGAATACGGGAAAAGCTACGTACTGCTGCCCCAGCTCTGGAAAAATGACCTCCCTCGATTTAGCATTTGCATCACCATCTGTTTTTAATGATTTTATTTGGGATGTTTTAGATGACACCCTGGGAAGTGACCACTTACCTACGGTTTTAAAACTAACATCAGCTACGTTCATCCTCCCTACGAAGCCACGGCGATGGAAAATTCACCTCGCCGATGGGGCACTTTTCAGAACGAAGGCCACACTAGAAAAAGAATATGCCGAAACCCTTACTATAGAAGAACTAAAGGAAAAATTTGTCACATGCTTAATATCTGCAGCAATAGACGCCATCCCACAAACGTTTGAAATTGCACGAAAAACACAGTTTGGTGGTCAAATGAATGCTCATTGGCTAAAAAGCAGCAAAGCAAGGCTTGGGGCAACCTTCGCAGATATCCCACTGCAAGAAACTTGCTCAACTTCAAAAGGGCCAGAGCAAAAGCACGATACATTAGACGCAACGCAGAAAGGGCATCATGGCAACAGTACATATCCTCCATAAACAGCTCAATATCATCAAAGAAAATGTGGGAGCAGGTGCGGAAATTCACGGGAAATTTTACTCCATTCACATTTCCAATGCTAACAACACCCGGTACTCAAACAACATTAGAAGAGCAGGCCAACATATTGGGTGAGCATTTTTCCACAGTTTCAAGCTCATCCAACTTCACACACACATTTCAAAAGCACAAAACAATAGTAGAAAAACGAAACCTGCCCTTTGGAACATGCATACATGAAAACTACAATCAGCTTATTACAATGCAGGAACTAAACACAGTACTAACATCCGGTAAAAAGACAGCACCAGGCCCAGACAATATACATTATGCCATGCTTGCTCACCTCTCTGCGACTGCCATAGAGGCTCTCCTAAAATATTTCAATAAAATATGGATGAGTGGAGAAATCCCCCAAGCATGGAAGGAAGCATTCATGTACCCTTCCTAAAACCAGGGAAACCACAAACTAGTCCTACCAGTTACAGGCCAATAGCACTCACTAGCTGCATAGCAAAATCATTCGAAAGCATTCTAAACATCAGACTAACCTTCATACTTCAGTCCCAGCAACTTTTAGATATACACCAGTGCGGTTTTAAAAAGACATGTTCCACAACCGATCACCTTGTACGCTTTGAGAACACAGTCCGGGAAGCGTTCATCCACAACCAACACTGTATCGGGGTCTTCTTCGACCTGGAGAAGGCTTACGATACCACGTGGAGGTTCGGTATCCTCCGTGACCTAGCGGACCTAGGTATCCGCGGCAGGATGCTGAGCTGTTTGAGTGACTTCCTGACCAATCGAACGTTCACAGTCCGCCTAGGCGCAACCTTCTCCAAGACTTTTATCCAAGAAACTGGTGTGCCCCAAGGGTGCATCCTCAGCACGACCTTATTTGTCATCAAAATGAACTCCATAGGAAAAGTAATCCCAAAATCCATAATGTACTCAGTTTTCGTAGACGACCTCCAAATAGCATGCACGTCTTCTAGCATACCTACCTGTGAGCGGCAAATACAAATAACAATAAACAAATTGGCTACCTGGGCAGATAGAAACGGATTTATATTTTCCCCTCAGAAAACAGTAGCGGTTCTGTTCTCTTTGAGACGAGGCCTACAGGCCGACCCCACACTATATTTAAACCAAACTCCACTACCTGTCAAGCAAGAGCATAAATTCCTATGGATAACTTTCAATAAAAAGCTCACTTTCTTGCCACATATAAACAGCTTAAAAAAAGGCCGCCGCGGTGGCTCAGTGGTTATGGTGCTCGGCTGCTGACCTAAAAGACGCGGGTTCGATCCCGGCCGCGGCGGCTGGGATATCTTTGGAGGAGAAATTCTAGACGCCCGTGTACTGTGCGATGTCAGTGCACGTTAAAGAACCCCAGGTGGTCGAAATTTCCGGAGCCCTCCACTACGGCGTCTCTCATAGCCTTGATCGCTTTGGGACGTTAAACCCCATAAACCATAAACCATAAACAGCTTAAAGAAAAAAGCTTCCCAGGCCCTCAATGTGCTGAAAATACTATCAAGAAAACGCTGGGGGTCTGATAGAGCTTCCCTGTTACATATATATCGTTCTCTGGTTCGCTCTAAGTTAGACTATGGGTCCATAGTATATGGCTCAGCAAGACCGTCCTACATAAAACGACTGGATCCTGTCCACAATCTTGGTTTAAGGTTGTCTTCCGGTGCTTACAGAACTTCACCAATAGGAAGTCTGTATGCGGAAACTAATGAACCTTCCTTAGAAGATCAAAGAACTACACTAACTTGTACATACATCCTCAAAATCCTTTCTCAGCCCAAACATTTCTGTTACCCAATTGTCACGAAATGCCCATCCCGAATACTCTTCAACAACAAGCCCCATGCTATTAAGCCGTTGCTGTTGCGCTTAGAAGAAAAATGTCAAATCTGAACATACTAAACGAAATCAAAAATATTGCCCGAAGACACGAAGCGCTACCACCATGGTACACTCTCCCCACAGTGTGTGGCGTCACACTTAGATGCCTCAGGAAAACCTGTACACCACACGACCATATAATACAAGAATATCTAGAACTACAACAAAAATACAGAAATTATACTGCCTTTTATACTGATGGGTCAAAAACTCATACAAGGAAAAAATGAAAATGCAGTACGCCTGCCCTCATGTGCTACAGTTTTCACCGCGGAGTGTTATGCCATTAGTGTTGCGGTACAGAAAATAACAACTGCAAACATCAAAAACAGCATCATTGATACAGATTCACTGAGTGTCCTTGCAGCATTAAACTCCAAAAATGCCACGGAGCCACTGATTGGAAGCATCATACACAATATAGTAAAGGTCACAACACAAAAACATGTTATAAAATTCTGCTGGGTTCCCAGTCACATTGGCATTAGGGACAATGAGAGAGCCGACATGTGTGCTGCACAAACCAGAACCATTGAAATAAAACATGTGAATTTGCCTCCTAGAGATTATATGAAGTTAGTGCATAGCAGACGAAGAGCCAAGTGGCAAGCTTCTTGGGAGAATGAAGGACACAACAAGCTGCATACCACAAAGCCCATATTAAAAGCCCATATTACCACAAAGCCCATACCACAAAGCTCACAGTAAATCACTTTGGGACCCTCGCCTGTATACTGAATTTATGTAACCGATTTGTACTCAATAAATTCTTATCTTATCTTAAAAAAAATTGAAATCATGCCGCCATAAAGAGCGTTTATCGAAGTAATTTTAGGTCGTTTACGCATAGGTCACACACACATCACCCATAACTTCTTATTAACAAAAAAGACAAACCTCTGTGTGAAATGTGTGGTGAGGAGCTCACAGTAAATCACATTTTAATTTCTTGTTCGCGTCTCGAAGAACTCAGAAAAATTTTTTTACGGTATTTTACAATGAACACATTCCATTTCATCCCGCATTGCTTTTAGGCGAGCAAACACTTGTCGAGTTTTCACTTGTTTGTAAGTTTCTAAAGAAAGCCAATGTTTTAAATCTATTATAATGTAACCTCTGTATACTTGACATAACATCATCTAACCTTGTGTTTGGCGCATGATAGCCATAGTTGCTTATGCGCCATAAAACCCCATATAACTAACTAAGTTTGCACGATCTGAAATGAAATCGTTATTTGGGAAATGAAATGCGTAGTTTCACACTTGTCGCAATTGTCCCGGCGATCTCCGCCTGTTCACGCAATCGTTGCCGCCTTGGGTTGCTTTATGGGCAAAAGTTTTTAAGACAATTGCAAGACTTCAATTGCTTCGAACTACCCTTCTGATTATCAGGCAACCCAGCCTATTGGCCTCGAATATCAGGAATATGGGCAGTGACTGATATCAAATTATCTCTAGCTTAGCGTGGCAGCCACGCTCCGTTTCGGTGGTGAAAGAAGACGACGACTACCCTGAGGTCTGAAGCTGGCTCGCTGATAGAACGCTGGGCCAGGACTGTTCCCAGACGCCTCAAGAGACTCGGATTCAACTGAGCCCTAAACTCCATTACTGTGCTTTCTGCGAACCAGAGATTGTAACTGGCGATGCATCTAAAGACTGCGCACAGAAAACACGCAAAACAAAGAAAGAACGGAAAGGACAAGAGCGCCTAGCAACTGAAGCTTGGTCGAAAAACACTTCTCAATCGATAAGCATGCGCCACGAAATTCAGCACGTGCCAACAATATAAAACTCAAACAAAAACGTGACGTTGCTGTACGATAGACAAACTGACTAAACCAAGATAAAAAAATTTAAAGAAATGTAAGACAACAGTAAATACAAGAACGTATTCCCCTGTGTTGACCGAAGCACATAATCAGCACTGGCGATGAACAACAGCTATAAAAGTATTTCTCGATCAGCACCTCTGCGACACAAACAAAATTCACCTCCACACAGATGCCCCTTCTGCCTGGAACAAACTTCGCAGAGTCGCCCACGCGCACAGGTTATGGCGTCGTGCCGGGTACATTTCTGCGAGGGTAAAAGTTTCTTCATCTCATCTGTATTTCAAGCCTCCAATCATTCGTCAAAATTATGCCGCTCAGGATAGGTTCTTCAGTCGGTCAACGGGTATCGTCGCACTGTAACATAAAAAATAAGCTACCTTTGATTCTGCGCAAGCTTATCTTTTATACGACCAGGATGAATCTTTCTGCAAGCTGAAATCCTCCCTGATGCTTTAAGTGCCCTACATCTTCCGCCTCTACTCCTTTCAATGTGCACACGACGATGAAATATATCACTTCACAGTATGTTGCTATCCAGATTTTTTGATGCCCTGTCTGATTATTTTCAGCAATTTTTTTTTTGCGTCCAGGTAATCCCCTACGCAAGATAATCCACGGAGTGGTGCACACACTGTTCCAGTACAGTTCCATTCAGTGCCTTGCAGCGGATCAGGCGGGGCGAGCTCGTGTCTATCGAATCACCTGCTCGTATTTTTGAGTTGGTATGTCTCAGTATGACGGGAGTTTTCAGTGTATGATGACATTTAATTCTTCCAGGGGTGCCATCGTAAATCTGAGAGTGCGAACTCTGTGACTACAAAGGAAATAACGCAACACTTCGCCTCTCCACCGCTTACCATATTTCTGCGAGACATGAGTCCAGATTATCGTTTCTTTGCCATTGGTACAGGCGCCCAAATCTTTAACTGGCCTGCGCGAGCGGCGACTTTTCTGTGCGTCAGCGCCATATGACGGGGCGAAGTTGGAAACAGGATGAGGCTAAGCGCACGCTCACAAAGCACGCTCGGCTGGGCCCGTCGTCTGCCAGGCTATTCCTTCTTAAGGACGTCACCCCTTATTATCGCGTTTCGGCGAGCAGGCAGCGTGAGTAGGCGAATGATTTCGCTCGCATTTAACGTTCCGAAGAACAGCGTTTTAGCAACCAAGCGAGGAAATAAAACTGAAAGATAGGCCGAACACTCCCAATTATGCGATAAGCCGGAGAACATGGATCGTTCATGCGTTACTTGCTGACGCGAAAGCTTTTTTTCATCTGCACGAAGGACGCTTATCAACACTCTGCGTGCTTTATGCTTCAGCGTGGCGACGAAACTAAAAGGCCGCTGTGAAACTGAAGTGAAGCTGATCTGCAGCCGGGCTGGCAGCAGTTCGGAACAGGTATCATGATGCCACTCCGTGTATGTCAAGCGACAAGACTCCGAATTATAGGGATGTCATTCGGCGGCTCATTGCAGAAGGAGATGCTGAAGCAACTGGAGTGGCTGGGGCTTCAGTTGGCAGAATCATACGTGCCTACTGGGACGAAGGTCGGATCGAAGATGCTCCTCGCTACCTCACCAGGAAAACCAAAGAAGAAGACTTTCAGATTGTTGCCTGAGCTAGTGATAACCCTTTCATAACGATAATGACCGATGTTCTCCATTCATAATGATAACGGCCCATGTTATCCGGCTTATCGCATGATTGGGCGTATTCGGCATATCTTTCAGTTTTATTTCCTCGCTTGGTTGCTACAACGCTGTTCTTCGGAACGTAAAATGCGAGCAAAACCATTGGCCTACTCACGCTGCCTGCTCGTCGAAACACGAGCCTAGCAGACGACGGCTCCAGCTGAGCGGGCTTTGTGAGCATGCGCTTAGCCTCATCCTATTTCCAACTTCGCTCCGTCATATGGCGCTGACGAACAGAAAAGTCGCCGCTCGCGCACGCCAGCTAAAAATTTGGGCGCCTGTTCCTGAAGGAATGATGGTTGATCCTTGGAGGCACTGTATTTCCAACCCTATTGTTAGCTCCAAAAATAACCGAAGACAAGGTATAGTCCTTGCAAGCCAATAATGTGGTTCAGCGCATGGTAGGGAACATAATGTGGTGAAGCACTCTGAAGAAAATTAACTTGTTCCCCCTGAGCTTATTAACAATGAATCCTACCGGCATTAATGTCTGCAACAAAGAAAATGCATTTCATTTTAATTTCCAATTCTGAAATTAGATTGAAAGTTTTGTGCACCGTTCAACAAAAATGCATCATATCAGTTGTCGGAATGGAATCGAGTTATTACATCTGATTTCAGATCAAGACGAAGTGACTGACTTAGTTGGGGCATGGTCCGAAACGACCCTGGCAATTTTATGAAATGTACTCGAGAGGAGCTATTATAAGCTCCTGCTAGTTATTTTTATCTCTCGTTGTCGAATCCTTAATGCCTTTATGAAAGTACTGCTTTTCCGAGACAAGGTCACTAGGAAGTATATACAACGAGACGAGACATGAATTTTATTAATGCTTATGGATTAAGACACCCGAACAGGAGTTCTTTGCGGGGGTGCCTCGGAGTGGGCAGTGTATGACCTGCCCAAAGTTGATCTCTGTGTGAAAACGACCACTGTAGCAAATGCGCAAAAAAAATCTGGCTCTAAACAAATGCTGAAACTTATCAGGTCTTTCAAAGAGAGCAGTAATGGCAGGCAGAGACTCGGATCAGCTCCAGCGTAGCGGGTGGGTATCCTCGATGGGAGTGCTTGACTATTTCTTGCTTATTTCTGTTGCTGTATTCATCACAAGGCTCATTTTCGTTCTCTGAAAATAGTTCTATGCTGCGATTCACCACTTGCGCAACCTTGAGAGACTGGAGAATGTGCAGGGTACATGTGAGAGACTAATGGCGTTTGCATCGGTTGGGTGGGGTGCGTTCCCGGCTAGCGTACTCGAGGCCCGCGTAGCTGCTTTCAAAGAAGCGTCACTATCTCGGAGTTTCTAAATGCACGCTTCTAATTTCTCTACAAAGACGAGGGCTTTCCCTTTAAACTAGGACGCTCTTCATTTGCAGCCTATCCACACACGATCAAAAGTACGACAGCTTCTCTGCTACGGTTGCGGTTGTCCCACGGGAGCACGACCAGGTGCTTTGCACGCTGTCTCGCACGCAACGCGAGAAAATGTTTTTCCGCCACTCGTGTGACACGTAAACATTTCGCGCCAAGTGTACTTCGCAAAAATTCACTTTTTTAAAATATTCTATTTTCATTCTCTGCAGGTGTTCACGTGGCGTAAGCTGCAGAAAAAAGGTCATCGCAGATTTTCATCGTACGCACGGGTGGTGTACTTAACCAGCTGCCATCCGACCGGCACAGCTACCCACATATGTCCTGACAGGAAGTGTCATGGACTTTCAGTCGCAATCTGATCTCGACGAAGTGACACATGGTGAGGAGGAGTGGCGAGGGGAGGTCGCGTGCACCATTTGCAGCCTGGAGATTGCTCACACTCATACAAAGGTTCACTGGACATCACTTTTTACAGTAGAGACACGATTGAAATATATTACAAATCATTCACAATTGTGCAAAACAGAGCGACACACACAGTGCAGTACTCGAGAAAGCCTAGAGCACAAAGAGATGTTACAACAGTACACCAGTAAATCAGTAAGGCGAAAAAACAAAGAAACATTAGTAACCGTGTTCTGCGAAATTCTGACGACCGAAGGATGACGGAAGACTAGCGCATTTTCTCTCGCTCGTTCGTGGCTGGCGGACAAAGTTGTGGCCGCAGAAGTCGTGCGTTAGCGCTTTCTTGTAAGCAACCGAACTACGTGTATACGGAGTTCATACGTGTATGCGGAGTTTTTTTAGTAGCTTAATTTTTAGCAGTGTTTAGTAGTATATTTACAGAAACATCGAGCTTAGCAACTCTTTTTGTGGTGGCAATTTCGAAAGTTGCACCGTCTTTTCTTTTCGTTTTTCAGGGGTCTGTAGTGGGTTCCTTGCCCCACTCAACATTCTCCGCCGTGGATACTGATCTCTGATGTTGCACAAAATATTATCTTTGAATTCCGCACTGTTGGATGTGCTTTTGTGCGGTGCCTTCAATGCTTTATATAAGACTCTCAAGAATATTTATAACCTCACTGGAAATTGAGGTCATAGATAATATATATTTTATTGGCATATCGTAGTTTAGCGAAAACTAATTAGAGATCGAGTATGTACTATCAGCGTCAATTGAAACGCGAACAAGCCAATTGAAACGCGAGCAGCACAACTCCAGGATATTATACTAGGAAGGCAAAATACATGAGCAGTTGATTTTGCCATTGAAGCCGAAAAGACTGCTCTTCTGGAATGTTAATAGCCCACCACTGTATTACACCTCCAGCCTCTAATATGCTTGATTTTTTGTGCTCGCGTTTCAGTTGTTTTTTTCGCATTTCGTTTGACGCTGATAGTACTTCCACCCAGTTAAGTACAACCAGTCGCGCTTCCGTCGTTCGTTGACACACATGTTCACAAAGCTGAGGACTGCAATTGTAGACAAAACGCAAACTTGAGAGCACTTTTTTCTTAGGATGATGTTGTGCAAATACTTTAACTGCAACTGACCTGTTTACGCAGAAAAAATATGCTTGCCCTTTAGGTGGTATACCATTCACTGGTTAACACAAAAATAAACTTGACACATAGTTTAGAACTCACGCGTATTCATTGTGTACGCTTCCTTCTTTACTTCTTCTTGCGTGAGTGGTGATAATTTCTGTGGTTTATACATTCACTCGTGCAGTGTATTTTCGGCCTGTGACTCCATTGTGAGTGGGCGCACATCACTTTTATGGGGGGGGGGGGCTTGCCTGCCAATTTTTTTTGCATTGCTTGTATGTTCGTCTTATTTCATACAAATTTCAGACGTCACTTAGTTTTGTCTGAAGCCTTTAGACATATTGATCTGCTCAGGTACGATACTGATTTGGAAAGTGGCAACCTGTTTTATGAGGTGTGTAATTAGAGTGAAGTGCAAGTGCATTCCTTATAAGTGCACCGCCGTGTTTGCACAGTAGTTAAAGTGGTCGGCTGGGACTTCAAGCACAGCAATGTTAGTCGCATTTCGATGGAGGCGGAATGCTACAGACCGTAGGGCTGCGAGATGTCAGCTCACGTTAATAAGACCCAGGTGATCGAACTTATCTGTAGACCTCCACTACGGCGTCCCTCATAACCTGAGTCGCGTCGGGACATGAGCTTCATCAAACAAAACGAAACATGTACTTCGAAACGATGCAACCAGTTTACGGTCTACATTTAAAGAGTAGCCAGAAAATAGGGTGAGGGCGTTGTAATGACCATCGTCATCATCAGCCTGACTACACCCACTGGAGGGCAAAGGTCTCTCCCATGTCTGCCCAATTGACCCTGTCCTTTGCCAACTGCGCCCACCGTATCCCCGGAAACTTCTTAATCTCGTCCGCCCACCTAACTTTTTGCCGCGCACTGCTACTCTTGCCTTCTCTTGGAAGCCACTCTGTTACCCTTAAGGACCAGCGGTTATCTTGCCTTCACATTACATGCCCTGCCCAAGCCCACTTCTTCTTGATTTCGACGAGGATGTCATTAACCCGGGTTTGTTCCCTCACCCACTCTGCCCGCTCCCGGTCTCTTAGCGTTACACTTATCATTTCTCTTTCAATAGCTCGCCGCATATATGCCCATAACTGGACAACGCAGTGATGGGCATATATAAAGCCCAAAGTTACACAGAGTTCGCAAACATCTGACCCCACAACGATATGCTGCTTGCTTTACGCACAACCGGTCGAAAAAGGCTGGCCACTTCCGAATGTTAGCGAAGTGCATTTGCTAGCCAGGCAACACAAATTGGATCAATGGCTGTCCGCACAATGCGACTTAAGATTCAAAGTCCTCGCTTGAAAATTCTGCTAATTGTTTCGTTACTCGCCGGCGTGGTGCATTTTCTCAGAATGCACGTTTGCCGTGTGTTCGTTAGCATCAGTTTGTTTCAGTGCAATGAGCCGAATAAAATGGCATTCTTGAATTGCACGAAAACGTTGCCGAACGAGAAGGTACGAAAATATCCGACTTTCCCTAACGTACACTGTTATCAACTTTGATTTCAGAGGCAGTATCCAGTCCCGAGAACCTTCCCATGAATTCTCTTCTACCATCGCCGTCGACCTCTGGGCTCGGAAATGCGGCCCATACAAATTGGGACGACCTTCCTATAAATTCTCTTCTACCATCGCCGTCGACCTCTGAGCTCGGAAATGCGGCCCATATAAATTGGAACGACCTTCCTATGAATTCTCTTCTACCATCGCCGTCGACCTCTGAGCTCGGAAATGCGGCCCATACAAATTGGAACGACCTTTCTATGAATTATCTTCTACCATCGCCGTCGACCTCTGAGCTCGGAAATGCGGCCCATACAAATTGGGACTTGGGTCCTCCACTGGGTATGAGTGACGAAAATCCTGTCTGGTATGAGAACGCTGACATAAGAGGACTGCCGTTGAGATGCAACTTCTGCCCACACACTTCTGCGAACTTAGCCGAGGCTTTGAGACACCTAGAATTGCACGAACCAGAAGAGGAATTTAAATGCTCCCTGTGCTCAACGGTGTTTTCTACGCCCTCCAATCTTAAAAGACACATGAACTCCCACACTGATGAAAAACCACACTAGTGCGAGCAGTGCCTTTTTTGCAACAGATAGAACGGACACGCTAAATAAGCACAAGCGTACGCACACAGGCGAAAAACCCTACAAATGTGAAGTGTGCGCTTATTGGGCGAATCAGAAAGGCAACTTAGACCGTCGCATTCGTACGCATATCAGTGCAGAGGTCTTTAACTGTACTCTATGTACATTCGTGGGTTCAAGCACTGATAGCCTCAAAGAGCACATGTCCGGACACGAGCAGTGAATTCTTCATAAATACGTGCATGTGAATATCGATGCCTAATGGTGGCACATGTTTCGTCACAGAAATAATTATCCACTTTTTGAGGACAAGTTCGAGCTATTATGTTTATTGTGTGGCGGACATCAGGCATTTTTGTGCATAATTTTTTACAGACTTTTGCAGCTTCGAGTCATTAACGTTCACCGCTCACCGTTGCATGTTCTTATTAATTCATGTCATTTTAGCAGTAGACACAGTGCATCACGTGCTTCAGTTTTTACGTGGACAGCCAGATGGTGCGTCTTCTGTGTAATGTCGATACCAATAAAGTGGAGACTGCGAATATAGTGTCGTTCACCGTAAGCTCCTCCTTGCTTTAAAGTGCAACTTGTCGAACAAAGATGAAAGTTGATCATAGGTACAAAAAAAACTCTATTTTATAAACTACCTTTTATAAGCCGGAGTCAACTGGCAAATCCGTCGCATGCTCTTAGCTTTTCGCATTACATTTTCCACAGCATTTTCACCCTGCGCTCTATGGATTTACAACAGTGTTGTTCATTTAGAGTTAATCATTTTGTCTTTTATTCCAATCTCAGGAACGTCTTAGCAACTTCCATGAATCTTTGATAGAATGCGGATGTCAATCCGTTATATTTAAGCATGCTTATCTGTCTATGCATTATATCATCGCTGAGAGCATGCGGTTAAATAACGAAGTTTAAGAAGAAATCATCAAACATTTCATTTATCTCATGTTTCCCCAAATAAAATGTTTGCCAAGCCACTACGCAGTATACATGCATCTCTCTGCCGTCGCCTAGCCTTGTTAGATGGTTACATCACCAGTAGAATAACATACGCACTACCGTATCTCCCTCTCTTAGCGAAATATAGAGAACGCTTAGACAGCCTCATTGGGAGCAGTACGCGCACAGCTTTACGCCTTCTCCCATGGACTTCCATAGAGCTCCTTCTTCGACTAGGAATACATAACACTTTCGAGGAACTCTGTGAGGCCACCAAAACGGCACAACTAGCCAGAGTCAAATGCCCCTGGCTCCCCTGGACGAGTTCTGTAGTCTCTTCGCATATCGCCTGTCGGCATTATACCCGGCACTGACACAATCCCCACTTACATAAAAGCTGCAGTTCAGATACCCCCTTCCTAAACACATGCACCCGGAGCGCGATCAAATGCGCAGGGAGGCCCGGGCCTTATCACTACACAGAGGTTACGGAGACGATCCCAATGTGGCATATACTGATGCCTCGCTCAACGCATCAGACACACAGGCAGCCATAGTGACAGGATGCCACCCCATCACGGCAGGAACCATTCTTACCTCATCCATAATCATGGCTGAGGAAACAGCGATCGCTCTAGCCATCTCTTCTTCAGCCGCCACCAAAACTATACCTGATTCGCAAACAGCAATCCTAAATTACAGCACTGGTCGTATCTCTCGGCAAGCCAGCACCATACTCCGACGTTGGAATCCCTCCAGAACCATAACGCTCATCTGGGCGCCAGCACATGCCGGACTATACGGAAACGAGGAGGCGCATGCCCTCGCCCGAGATCTTACCCTCCGTACGGGAGAGCACACCACCTCCTCCATCGAATGGGAGTGTCTGTTAAATTTCAGTGGCATCCTACAGCACTGTCGCTCCAACAGACAGACATACGCACATCCTCACCCTTCGCTATCAACCGCGCAATAAACTTTCTGCCGCAGGCTCCAAACTCGCACACTCCCATACCTGATAGTCATGCACGGACGTTTCCCTGACCTATTCTCCTCCTCCTGTCGAGTATGCGGCAAACCAGGCGACTTTCTGCATGTACTGCTCACCTGTTCTTCTTACCCGCCCCCCCTCCCCCCCTCCCCCAGAGGTGGTACTCACTTACTGTGGAACAGCTGATTTCCAGTTCAGCACTCCAAGACCAACGAGTCACCATCACCAGTGACTCTAACAGGCTGGCCTTCAGTGGTCTGGCCTACCATTTTTAAGGGAGGAACCCTCTGTGTGGGCCCCTCCCGCAGGCCATGAGGGGAGTTCTGCCCCCCACCTGTAATTATTCATGGCCAATAAAGTTTACACCACCGCCACCTTCCTCTTCAAGCACAGGAGCTTACAGAACATTGGCTGTTTGCTTGATCAGCAATATAAAAATTCGCTGTGGCTTAGCTTGGGCGAAAGGAATATCCGTATCTACGCCATGGTTCAGCTGGTTGTGTAGCTGGTGGTGGTGCTTGTGGTTAGACTTGTGGCGATGCATCGGTTATGCAATCCAATCTAATCCAGTCCAGTCCTGTCCAGTCCAATCCAGTCCAGTCAGGCCGCCGTTCATGTGCACCGCCGTCGCACACGGACGGCACGAGTTGGTCGCCCAGCTATTCGGCGTGACGTCACAACACCTGTGGCGCTCCTGGAGGAGAGAGCGGGAGTTAGGCCGCCGTTCATGAGCACAGCCGTCGCACAAGGACAGCTCGAGATGGTCCCCCAACTCTTCGGCGTGACGTCACAACACCTGTGGCGCGCCTGGCGGAGAGAGCGGGAGTTAGGCTGCCGTTAATGTGCACCGCCGTCACACACGGACGGCGCGAGATGATCGCCCAGCTCTTCGGCGTGACGTCACAACACCTGTGGCGCTCCTGGCGGAGAGAGCGGGAGTTAGGCCGCTGTTCATGTGCACCGCCGTCACACACGGACGGCGCGAGATGATCGCCCAGCTCTTCGGCGTGACGTCACAACACCTGTGGCGATCCTGGCGGAGAGAGCGGGAGTTAGGCCGCTGTTCATGTGCACCGCCGTCGCACACGGACGGCGCGAGATGGTCGCCCAACTCTTCGGCGTGACGTCACACAGAGGTATGCGAAAGGTCATTTCATGTGCACCGCCGTTGCACCGCAAAGGCTTGAAAGTGAAAGTAGTATTGCGTTCGCAATAAAACTTCAAGCACTCTTTCAAACGCATGTCAGTGAGGTTCCCAGCGCCGACAGCGTCAAATCAATCATTTTCAAGAGAGAGAGAGAGAAAAACTTTATTTCAACAGGAATTCTGAGCACGACCCCAATGCACTAAAGTGTTTATGTTCCTAAGGTCCATAACACTGGTAGCCCGGCCCAACGTAATGGAACTAAACTAAGTTGCCAAACTCTCCGCCTTCTCCATGCGGCTGAAGCGGCCCGCAAATTTTAGCGTGAGGGGGCGCTGCCGTCGACACAGGCTCCCGCTGGCCGCCGCTAGCAGACGCCGCAGGCCCGACCGCCCAGCGTCGTAGCATGCAGCCTTCGGGAATGTTGAGCAACTGGCGTCCCAAATATCTCTCTTACCGATGTTTATCGTAAAGACACCAGTCAGTTCTGAACCCTGTGCGGCGAGTATGCCACATATCTTTGCTGCAGCATCTGGAGTGATAGATCATAGCTGCCTAGCCAATGCCACCGTTGGCCGAAATTGCGGGCGGTAATGATTTTTGAAAGGATCGTGGTTATTAGAGTTTCTTCACCAAAGTAGCATATTAGACATCTACATTAAAGGTGGAGATCAGATCATCGCAAGGCTCATCGTAAGTTCACTTACCAGCTTATCTAAACGCGAATACTGCTACTGTGCGCGCATGTCGTAGAGTGATTTCGCGACGCGATTGCCGCTGTGATCGTTGTCTCTGTGCTACGTGCGCTTGCATGCAGAGTTTCAGGTGCTGTATCTGCGTTGCCGACGTGCTGTGCGCCGGGCTGCACGAGCGGCTACAGAAAAAACAAGACTGCGAGGAATTTTTTCGCGGCTCTTCGTGACGCGGATCTCCGTGCGGCATGCGATCGAGCCATTGCCCGTGTTGACAGAAAACTCTCCGACAAATCACGTGTGTGCGACCTTCATTTTCACGAAGAAGACATACTGAAGACGTACACCCATGTTATTAATGGGGAAGCAGCAAAAATCGAGAGGAGTAAGTGGAGCCTCGTCGAGGGGTGCGTGCGCAAAATGTGTTGAGAGCAAAATGTAAAAGTATTTCTGTATTTGTGTCCACCTGTAATGCACTGCGTGAAGGATCGAAAAATATTGTTGGAACGGTAGCGCACGCTAGGGACAATACACGGAGAGCGGTAAACTCAAAATACTGAAATTCCTTTTCTGGAGTTGGCGTCAGGCATCCTCGCTGTTGCAGGGAAAGAGAGACTGACGACTCAGGAACCCGAGGAAGTTCACTGCCTTCGCAGGTCGGGTTGTGAGCAGCGCGCGGAGTCATTCACGAAGTGAACGCTGTGCGTAAAATCTGCTTATATCGGAAAACTGCACCACAGAAATCGTAGGTACTTGTGGTCTGCTTTCGAATGCCGTAAATGCGGGGCTTTGCGCTCTAAAGCTATTGTTAATTTATGTTTAAAACACACTGTACCAATCAATGTCTTCCAGACATTCGCGTTTAGATAAGCTGGTAAGTGATCTTACGATGAGCCTTGCGATGATCTGATCTCCACCTTTAAAGAATTGTCTAATATGCTACTTTGGTGAAGAAACGCTTATAACCACGCTCCTTTCAAAATGGAAATGAAGATCGCACACACGTGATTTGTCGGAGAGTTTTCTGTCAACACGGAATGGCTCGATCCCATGCCGCACGGAGATCCGCGCGTCACGATGAGCCGCGAAAAAATGCCTCGCAGTCTTGTTGTTTCTGTAACCGCTCGTGCAGCCCGGCGCACAGCACATTGGCATGGCAGATACAGCACCTGAAACTCTGCCTGCAAGCTCACGAAACACAAAGACAACGATCACAGCAGCAATCGCGTCGCGAAAGCACTCTACGACATGCGCGCAGTACAGCAACTGATCGGACCGGCTGAAGCCTGGTACGACTGCAGCGCCACTGAAAGCAGCCAGTGGTGGCGGCGCCGCGAAAACGCTCTCGGTTTGGCAACTGAGTTTAGTTCCATGAACGTTGGCCCGGCCGGTGGCGATGGTCTGCACGGCCGGGTCCTCCGAGCGCAGAAGGGTTTCCCAGTCCTCCCAGGTTTTGAGGTTCTCTAGGTCCCGCGGGGGAGGGTCCGCCGGGCAGAGGGAAAGGATCTGGAGGGAAGAAGCGAAGGGTTCAGGGCATAGGGCACATGCGGGAGTGGGAAAGGATGGATGATAGTGGGCTAGGTTAAGGGGGTGGGGAGAGTGTCTGTAGTGTGCACCCTAGTGTTGCGTGTTTGTTATCTAGGGAGGGGTGGGGCAATCATTTTCAAGCATTCCTTTCGTTTGCAGAAGCAAGCACAAGCCGTTCTCAACAGGCGCTAGTCAAAATTTTACTTTTTTAGAGCGTAGCTCTTTGGCGCCCGTTTCTGCGTTCGCGGCTTCGCCGTCGCCGTTCTCCGTTTGTGAGGGGAAAAGGTCCCCCAGCAGGTTCGAGCATCCTCCGAGGTGGGCCCCCGAGGATCCAGAAAACTGTCCCAGACCGAGCACTTCCAAAGGGAGAACAAAACTAGTTTTACTTAAAAGAAAGCAGTCAGTGATGGGTAGGGAACTGTGCGGACGAGGGTCGAAGAGTGGTGCCGGCGTGGCAATCCGCTGCCCGTCGCCTCACAGGCGCCGGGGCCAAGCACCTCCGCAGGCCTGTTTTTCCTGCGGCCGGAAATCAGCGGCGAAGCACTAGCAGCAGTGGCCTTGACGACGCACCAGAGGGAAGAGGCGGCCGCCCAGGACTGGACACCCGGGCATGGCCAGGGAGGCACCTTGTCACGGCAGCAGGTCCCAGCAACGGGAAGGCGGGCAAGAACCGACAGCAAGGCCGGCAGGATCTCCGGGCAGGCGGCACCTGCCTGTGCCCGGCACGGCGCCCACTCTCCGAGGCAGCGAGAGGCAGGCGGGAGGCAGGAGACAGCAGGCTCCTGGTTGCGCTCAGCTGGGTGAGGATGGCTTCCCCAGGCCTGGTGACCCGGGTTCAAGAAGCCGTTCAGCCCTGACCTCGCCTGCTCCGTTTACCGAGCTCGTCGCCTCGCGCCGCTTGCGCCACGCCCCGCGTCTCTCCTTTTCTTCTCTTTCTTCCAAGCGAGCGTCAGGCCGCCGCCAATGCTGCAGGGCGCTTGTGGTATCACAAATATGCCCCCCCTTCGAGAAGTTTTTTTTTTCAAAAAAAAAAACTTCTCCACGAAGTACTGTTCGGAGCACTGCAGCACACCACACTGAACACTTTCTCACGCACTGCACCAACCACTGGCTTTTGTCAGTCTCTCTCACGCGCTGATGGGAAGAAAAAATGCACCGATATACAAATTCTAATTTGACAATTCTATATACACGGCAAGGTTATACACAGAGCACACCGCCTAAAGACAGAAAGGACAGGAAAATTACCCCCCAAAAAAAACACAAAACGCTGTCCACATGGCACAATATCAGCGGAAACGACCAAAAAAACACACAACAGAAACCACAAAAAAAGGTTTGCCATTAAGGTGAAATCTGATTAGAATATCGAACACTGGACTCTACATAAGGTGATTCCATCCCACACTAGCCTGAAAACGCACCTATGAAATGGGAGGGGAAAACCACCAATGGGCACTCCAAAGATCCGACAGAACAAGCTAGTTTTCACAACTACACACGGCGGAAAAACAAGACACAGCGGCTTCTGCACAGATATCTCTTCTATATTGTAGTGAGCCGAGGGCTTGATACCTCGTGCCATTTTTTCAAGTTCAACCCCTGAACCCCCGCGAGATTCAGAACAATGCCCTTGCTCTATCGCCTTTTCAACGAATGAACCGAATTCGCAGGAGAGAGGATTCGCTCCAGCCTTTCCATGAGCTTGAATAAAACCATTCTGTCGGGCAAGAATATTCATGAGAACAGGTTCTGGAAGCACATCAGCGGCTTCCGCTACTTTTACAATGAAGCACCACTCACTGCAGCCTGATATTTTGGTCTCTTTCAACCATTTCGTCACAGCAAGGACTGGCGCCATTGCATGCTCTGGTTGGCACGAAATCACTGCAGTAACAAGCTCGATTTTCTCGCAAATATCGCCTTCCGAGCTAGAATGGATGCCTACTCTGCATGCTTGAGCCAATCCATATTTACTAGCAGAGTCCTGTGTGGTGCTGAATTCTGGAACCATGTGATCTGAATCGGCATGTTTTTTCGATGCGCCGATAGAACCAAATGCATGAACTTATGTACTTCATCCGCGAACGAATCCCAAATCGAAGTAAGCATCACGTGCTATTTCAACGGGTTGCTACTTGGAAACACCTTCAGTGAGCGGCCATCACATCTGGCGCCGCCAGTTACCTCCGCAGACTCACACTGAAATACACCAAACGCCTGAAGCCCATCTGTCCGAGCACAAATGAAATCAGCGGGGCAGGAATCACACACACTGCCTCCACGGTCATCTGCTTGCTTGACACTTCCAGCTCTGCTGAGCATCTCGAAGCCACTTTGCTCGCAAGTTCTAACCCGATGGAGTTCACATTTGTGGTCGTCTACACCCTTTTGATTCAAGACACCGTCCCCAAGAATTTCTCTCCTAGCACACGAAAAACCAACAATCTCCTATACGAATGCTGTGTCCTGTCCTGTTAGAATAACCTCTACTTTTTCTAGAGGCAGTCTGATTCTTTTTCTCTTCATACATCGCTTGAAGGGCACGCTCCTCGCCACTGTCGGCCTGCGTTGAGCGACGTTTTACTTCAAGACAGCCTTCTAGGCAAGATGCTGCTACTTCGGTACTATACACTGACCATACTTGTGAGGTCCGCGAAAGCGCTCCAATAAGAGATGCCCGATTAATGTTCTGTTGGCAATGGGACTTTTGTGCCATGTGAGAGCTCAACACTGTCCACGATCCTAAGAGCCTTCTTTGCATCTAAGCAAGGCACATGCAACTCGAGCACACGAGGCTCTTCCTCAAGACGCGATAATTCCTCCTTACGATGAGATATCTCTGTCATACGGCATGCTATCTCCGCTCGCCATTGAGCTGCACGGTCCTCACGCGCGCTGCGCAGTGCGTCACTGACATACGCCCGTAGCGCGGCTAACTGAAGTCCCATACGCTCTCCTGCAGCAACCAGCTCGAGCGCACTCATCTTGTCTCACAAACTCAGTTAACTGGCAAACGCTGCTCGGCCTGGTCCTATCGTAGAGAACGCCAAATTTGTGAGAGGAAAAGGTCCCCCAGCAGGTTCGAGCGTCCTCCGAGGTGGGGCCCCAGATGATCGAGAAAACTGTCCCAGACCGAGCACTTCCAAAGGGAGAACAAAACTAGTTTTACTTAAAAGAAAGCAGTCAGTGATGGGTAGGGAACTGTGCGGACAAGGGTCGAAGAGTGGTTCCGGCGTGGCAATCCGCGGCCCGTCTCCAGACAGGCGCCGGGGCCAAGCACCTCCGCAGGCCTGTTTTCCCTGCGGCCTGAAATTGGGCGCGAAGCACTAGCAGCAGCGGCCTTGACGACGCACCAGAGGGAAGAGGCGGCCGCCCAGGTCTGGACACCCGGGCACGGCCAGGGAGGCACCTTGTCACGGGAGCAGGTTCCAGCAACGGGACGGCGGGCACGAACCGACAGCAAGGCCGGCAGGATCTCCGGGCAGGCAGCACCTGCCTGTGCCCGTCACGGCGCCCACTCTCCGAGGCAGCGAGAGGCAGGAGACAGCAGGCTCTTGCTTGCGCTGAGCTGGGCAAAGATGGCTTCCCCAGGCCTGGTCGCCCGGGTTCAAGAAGCCGTTCAGCCCTGACCTCGCCTGCTCCGTTGCCCAAGCTCGTCTCCTCGCGCCGCTTGCGCCACGCCCCGCGTCTCTCCTTTTCTTCTTCTCTTTTTTCCAAGCGAGCGTCAGGCCGCCGCTAGTGCTGCCGGGCGCTTGTGGCATCACTCCGTTGTAACCAGGAGTTGACACCCTAGTCGCGTTTTAGGCTGCCAAACCAATGGAGTGGGAGGTTGGAAAGAGAAACGCAAGAGGCGCCCTTCTGCTATGCGATGTCGGTGCGCGTTGAAAATCCCCAGGTGGTTGAAATTATTCCGGAGACCTCCACTGCGGCACCTCTTTCTCACTTTCTTCTTTCGCTGCTGCCTTCCTCTCTTCCCTTACGGCGCGGTTCAGGTGTCCGCCACATGTGAGACAGATACTGCGCCACTTCCTTTCCTCAAAAACCAATTTACCAAAGCAGAGGGTAAGATTGCTAAAACGAATTTTGAGGAAAGGAAATATCGCAGTATCTGTCTCGCACATCTCGATAGAAACTTGAACCAGAGGGAAGGCGCATAACTGCCGTCTAGAAACAGTGGACACCTCAATCATGCTTTAAGATACCTGGCGGCAGTGACAGATGTGCGCTGCATGCTTTGGCATTGACAATGTTGTGCCAGAAACGCGGCGCTGAAGCCATAACCCTTCGGCGTTCATTGCTTTCATTGGCGTTGGCGTTCAGAACGTTTTACGCTCCGATCATTTCAAGGAAAGGAAGTGCGCATAACTGTCCTACCTTGGTCAGGTGACTGCTGAAACGCGCTTATAAATACGTGGGGTGATGAGAGAGAGATGTGGTGCGTTAGCGCTGACAATGTTGAGTGAAGTCTCGAGATATACCATTAGCTGCCATATGCTAGGGTGGCAGGGTGGGTAGGGTCTTCAATGTAGATATAAAGGCAAACAGAAATTTCTTACCACTTATGCGGGAGAACATCTCGTTCCTCTGGCTTGTAACGGCTCCCACGGCTGTGGCAACGTCGCGAAATACTTGCATAGACCTCGTCTTTGAGAATCAGGCATTGGTGCAGGAAGTTGAGCTGATATCTATCTATTTCTCCGACCACAAAGCTTCCTTCATGACAGTCAAGAACTATTAGTGGAGTGTTTCTTGGAGAATGAATATGCAAAATAAGTTCTCGGTATTTGTACATGCATGTCTTTCTCGAATTCCTTGCCTCACTATATCGAAAAGCTGGAACGGTTGATGCGCTGCGATGAAATTTCGCATTAAGAAGTAGCGTAATAGTCCGCAATTTTTTACTGTACCTCCCCAAGCAGCACATGTAATCGGCCCAATACTGTAAATGGCTGTTTTCACTCCGGATCTTTGCTGGACCGGCCTTTGGCAATACGTTTCCAACCTTGGGCCAATTACCTGTGCTGCTTGGGTACAGGATCTTCCAGCCGACTACGCAGTACCTCCCTCTCCTGCGTTGAGAAAATGCAGCGTCATTAAATGGAACAAGCAATGTGTCTGTTTCTTTAGCGAGGCTTTTGAAGCGAAAAGCTTCACCACGCGGGTCAGAGGCGAGCTTCGCGTGAGCCGAACTGGTGAGTTATGCGCATGCGCGAAACCGAGTGACGTCACGTGCGGCGCAGGTGGTCGCTCCTCGCCGCTGTCGCCGCCGCCGACTCCGTCGCCTGACCTTTCGGGGCAGCCGCGCGCTACTGCTCATGTGCGTCGCCTCCTCGCTGTCGTTACAACTGCGCGCTTCGCCTCCTCGCCCACCGTTTGACCTTTCGTTGCAGCCACGTGTTGCCCGCCTCCCAGCTGGCAACCGTCCTCTCCGCATTCCTGCGGGCAGTTTCAACCGCACCGATTTCCGCCTCCGTACAGCCAGTGTGTGGACGGCCGAACGCCTCCACCGTTATTGGGGCGCTCCCAGTGCATTGTGCGCGAACTGCGACAGCCATGACGTCAAAGCAAGCATAACTGAAGCTTTTCGCTTCTATATCCAGGCTTAACCAGAGCTCAGCCACTGCCTATTTTTTTTTATCTGCTTCCCTTATCACACGCTCTCATTACGAGGCTCTTCGGCCCACCGGTTTGAGCACATGCTCTTAATACCGTTGAGACAAAGAAGCATGTAAAATCATCGAGATTAACAAGATAACTTCTCCGTAATAAAAAGTTTCACTCTTTTCATTTTTCTAGGTTTCCTTCCAGCTTTTAGCGCAGGATGTTGAACTTCGACCATCTGTAATTTACAATGAGTGGGAAATAACTGTTTCGCTTTCCAAAGCCGAGGGAGCTAGTGCCATTTAGCAAAGGACAAAGACAGAGGCAACCAAACAAATACTGCAGTCACAAACCAAAACTATTAAAAAAGCCTTAATATTACCCTTATGTAGTCAGATAGTCAGAGAGCGGATAGTATGAAGAACATTAGCATCAAGAACATAAAAGTCTGGGAAGCTGCTTACGCGTGTAGCAGTTTAAACATCACCGTGGCTTCCATCCTAAGCTGAAGCACTAACTAGCGAATGAGCTGCACTGGAGTTAAAAGAAATCGGACCTTCAAAAATTCTGTGATAGTCTGTGTTAAACCGTTTAAGAAACTGGGCTCTATATCGAATTCACTAAACATTCCGTAGGTCACGGAAAAATTCCTAGCTTAACTAATGATAAGTGTAGTGCCATTATTATCGGCGGCTTCACTGATGTACACAAGAATCAACGATGCAGTGTGGAGCATATGCATCAGAAATCAATTTCTGTTCTGTATCTTGTATCTTCTTTCGTTCAAATTTGAGCAGCGCTAACTTTTCGGGCGAATACAAAGAGGACATGACCGGACGGGCGCTGCTTAAATTTGTATTCGTCCTCTGTGTATTCGTCCTCTGCGTGATGTCCTCTGTGTATTCGTCCTAAAAGTTAGCGTTGCTTAAATTTGAACGAAAGAAAATGCATAACCAACTAGCCCCGCAACGTGTTTTACTCAGCTATTTTGTATCGATACCGGAAAAAGAAAATTTAGAGCATATGTACTGACCAGTTTTTTTTAAGTATCTTGCCCATCCCTGCACTCAACCAAACAGTATCTTCTGCCAAAGAGTCGCCACCAACGCATGTTCTCAAGCAAAAATCTAAACTTTTCTGAAGCCATACAATTTTTGATAAGCGCCGGAGCACCGTTGCCATAAAAATAACACCTGCAAACTCGCGGTAGAAATATAAAGCTCCTGGTTGAAGAGCGGCACGGAAATCTATTTCCTATAATATAACAGAAAGCAAAATATTAGAATCAAAAAAGCATTTGACTTATGTTAATGAAAGAATATTATTTTAAAGTTCCGTTTTTTTTTTGTAAAAGGTGCAAGGCAACTGGCTCTTTCGTTTAAAGAACTTACAGCGGGGCTCATCCGAACCAGCATAAGCATAACGTCCGAACCAGCATAAGCTTACCCACTATACTGTTGTGAAACGCTTTAATAACGCGAGAGAATTATATGGCTCTGTGGCGTCAACAAGAAGTGTCCGTAGTTTTGACCGCACGATTACGTCGTTAAGATAAATGTGTGAAAGTGGGATTGTGACAGATAGTATGTGATAAAATGCTGCTGCGGGAAAAATTTCCTTGATGAGGTGCAATTACTTAATTGAACACGAAAAAAAAACTTAGACGTCAAAACAGCCGTGGACGTCGATATAGCACGGCGACGTGAGAACAGCCACAGACGTCGATATAGTATGTGGACTTTTCCTTTCGCATTCCTCCAGTGCGCGTCGCTATGGTGATATCAAATTTTTTTCGCAATTAGGAGGCATAATCAATTTCCTATCTGCGTCATTACACCTTTCGAGAATAGTGTGGGACCAATATTAAAAACTGACAGATATCAAATCCCGTACAACAAAAGATTGAGATTTCTAGTACACCAATGACTGCAAGGCAAGTGATGAAATGTGCACGTAAAAACCGGATTGCTTAAAAGTGTGCAAATAAAGAAGTGCTTATACATTAGAATAACTGACACCGCTGTTCACTGAGCCGCCCCAAACGACGAATTTTTTTCGCTTGGATATTCTCGCGGATGCTTTTTTCTGCTCACTGCGGATGACATGGAACGAGTTTCATGCTGTGCAGGCCTTTCTTCTATCTATTTTATACTGGGTCAAACCAAGAGCAGAGGAGCCTTTCGGTGTTGTTAACGAATACAGAAGCACGTATGCAAAAGCAAATGATCCAGCAATAGCGTGCTAGCTTACGTAAAAATTGTACGAATACGAGGTCTGTTAGAAAAGTATCCGACTTTTTTATTTTTATTTTTTTACGAACACCTCATGGATTTGAAACAAGCACGCTTGCACCAGCTTACCTTGATCCTTCGTGCGCATGCACAATTTTTTTCTCGCCTGCGGATAGCGTCAGTCACTGGCACGCAGCGTTTGAGTGAGGAAGTGCGCAGTGCTCTCGTCGGTTTTTTATTGCAAGGAAAATGGCGGAGCGACAGGAGCAGCGCTACTGCATCAGATTTTGCCAGAAACTAGGCGACAGCCAAGTGGAAACCATTCGGAATATTCAAACGGCTTTCGGTGAAGATGCTATCAGAAGCACAAAGATTAAGCAGTGGTACAATTGATTTAAAGATGGTCGCACATCGGTGGAGAGCGAGCCACACTCCGGTCGTCCATCAACATGCCGAAATGACCAGGTCACTCCCGAAGTGAACGCTGTGGTGACGCGGGACCATCGTGTGACTATCCGAGAAATTGTGGAAGAGGTGGACATCACCAATTTTTCTGCACATTACATTATCACCGAAAATTTGGCCATGGAGAAAGGTGCGGCGAAATTCGCGCCGAAGCTGCTCACGGTGCAGCAAAAGCAGCTTCGTGTTGAAGTCTCACAGGATATGCTGGATTCCACAAACAGTGACCCCGACTACATCAGCATCATAATCACTGCATGGTGACGAGACTTCGGTGTACAGGTGCGACCCGGAAACCAAATCCCGGTCGTTACAATGGCAGCATTCCACGTCACCAAGACCAAAGAAGGCCCGCCAAGTGCGCAGCAATGTCAGAATGATGCTGACTGCTTTCTTTGACTCCCTCTGTGTGGCGCACCACGCGTACGCACCCCACAACGTAAACATTGACCAAAAGAATACTACAGAGATGTCCTCCGTCGCCTGCGTGTTGCTGTGCGGCGCAAGAGGCCGAAGTTGAGGTCAACAGGAAATTGGAGCATCCACCATGACAATGCTCCTGCACATTCCTCACACTAAATTCACACTTTTTTTGCGGAAACCCAGACTGCTGTAGTTCAACAGACTCCTTACTCTCCTGATATGGCCTCCTGCGACTTCTGGCTGTTTCCCAAAATCAAGAGGTCATTGAAAGGAGCGCGATTTCAGACAAGAGAGGACATTATGGCTGCAACGACAGCTGTGCTAAACTCGATTCCGAAGGGGGCCTTTTCGGAATACTTCCAACAATGGCAGCACCACTGGGAGAAGTATGTGGAGTCCCAAGGAGACTACTTTGAAGGTGACTAGGTTTCCAACGCTTTAGTTATGCCAGTTTTTTTTCTTCGACAAAAGGTCGGATACTTTTCTAACAGACCTCGTATACGTTGAAATAGGTAGGAACACATTTTAAAATGCGGAGTGTTAACACATTACTTTAACCAACGTCATAAAATAGCAGAAGTCTTGCCTGGATGCTATTTTTGCTTCCACATGCGCAATCTAAGATAACTAATTCCCGCCAGGTGGTATCATTAGCTAATAATACCTGTGCGAGGGTAGTGCTACAGTGGAACCTCGTTACAACGGAATGGTTTATAACGAAGGAATGACGATTCCCCTTGGTAGCTCGGTCAACATGGCCTATAATGAAAATACGGCTATAACGAGGTAATCGCCGAGCCCCTTCAACTTGGTTACAAGGAGGTTCAACTGAAGCTTCTTTATGCCCGAGGTCGTTTATTAGTAGAACATGGTTCTGGACCAGTCGATTCAGTTTTATATTGGCAACGTGCTGTTTTTTTTTTTCCACGGCAATTTAAAAACGCTTGGAACATGTCAAGCAAATTTCGTGTACTCTGCGCTACAGTATTTTAGCCTAAACAACTGAGTTTTGAATGAATGAAGCAGGTGTGCTGTCCGCGTCGATGTTAGCGTTCGTCACATACTTCGAAGTGGAGCTCAGTGGTATAGTATAAAAAAGATACTACGGCAGGCTTGAACAACTTCACTTCACCCATTTACCTTATCCTTTCTTTTCATTTCTGTGTATGCAATGACCGAATGAAATCTACGTTTCAGCCGGCTTTAGGCTGTCTTGAAGTAGTACTTGTTGAAGGGCTAGCTGATTCATAATATGAGAGAGCGCCTCTTTCTGTCTGCCTTGCATTTCCTGTGGCCGTGTAACTTGCGCCGTTAAAATTTGAAGGTTGCCTACTTGTCATTTGTCATAGACACCGACACGTGTTGTCATTGTTCCTGAGGAAGGAGCTGAATCGTCTTGTCGGTTATGCTTATGGTATCAGCTGCTCATTTTTGCATAGTCAGCGCGTATACAATAGATACGGCTTACTACGGTACAGCGGTGCTGGACATGGGTGCAGTCATGCCGTTTGTTTTCATATATCGTGGGCGTCTTCTCAGTGCTGCAAAAAAGAAACTAAGGGGGCCCCACTGAAACTCTACAAAACACTCGTGCTGAACATATAAATTATACAAAACGTGCATAATTATTCTTAGTTGGTAAATAATTACGTGCAATGTAAAAACACTCTGCGGCGCTCAAGACGACGTCCAGGGGCATATAAAAAAACATTGGTTATGTTAGGGAAAAGTCCCCGTATATCTTAGGTGCGATGAGCATGGAATCTAGAATTCATATAGTCAAGCTTATCTCCTGATGCTAAAAATTTTCCCACGCATCAACAAATCCTTCTGCCAGCATGACTGTCTAAAAACGTAATTTCAGATCCGATATTTAGATATGCTAATTTCTTATCGAAGCCTATTTCTCATGCGTTTCAGTCACGGACATGGTTCTTTATGATGGCCCACTTTGCCAGGCAACCAAAGGCTGCCCAGCCGACCCGCCTCCAATATCAGGGATATGCGCAGTGACGGATATCTAATTAGTGGTCCTTCTTAGTTGAAAGGAAATAACTGGCGGTGTGTCCGACAGCTCACGCGAAAATGCCACGTGTAGCGACGCACATCTCCGATAAAAAGGAAATATACGCATTCATAGACGCCTGTTCTGCCCACGACGGTCTTCGTAGAGTCGCATACGCCTACAGAGAGTAAGGAGCCGAAAGTAGGTGCGTGCCGGGAGCATTTCTGTGAGGCCAAAATATTCCGAGCCTGGTCTATATTTTATACCGCCTGTCCGGCGTCAAAATTAAGCCACTCGGGATAGGTTTTAAGCAGGCGAAGGTTTATCATGGCACTCTATAATAAAACGTAAGCTATGCATGATTTTGCTTGAGCTTATCCTTCATACCGCCAGGATGCATAGTCCTGCATGCAGAAATCCGTCCGCAGGCTTTATGTGCCCTCCCATTTGGCCATTATGCCTTTCAAACTTTGGAAGACAATGAAATAACAATCTTATTTCGTTAGTTACATTTGTGCTCTTTCGACTGTGCTTTTTCTGACGCATTGCTTTCAGCACTATTGAATGTTTCCTGCGCAAGATAGTCTATGGAGTTCAAGACACGCGGCACCGATAGCATTCCATTTCATGTCCTCCAGCGAATCTGGCAACGCGTGCTCGTTTCATTAGAAGTTTATATCGAACTACCTGCTTGAACTTTTTAGTGAGCATTTATTAGCATGACAGGAGTTGTCAGTGTATGATGACCTTTACGAAATTCTAACAGTGACGCTATCCTTATTCTGAGAGTGCGCATTCTGTTAAAAGGGAATAACTGCAGGAAATGGCCTCCCCATTGCCTGCCCTATTTCTGCGAGACATAAGTGTAGATTATAATTTCTTTGCATTGGTACCTTAAAAATAATGATGGTTCATCTTTTGAAGGACTACGTTTCCACCCATTAAGTTAGGTCAACAAAAAAAAACGTAGTAAGGATATTCCTTCCAAGCATGTAATGCAGCTGAGAGCATTTTAGGGACTTTAATATGTCTCAGCGCTTCGGAGCAAGTTAACTCGTTGCTCGTGAACTTATTAGCGAGATATTCTGCCGCTATTAACATCTGCTACTTAAACTTGGAGCGCAAGAGAATGCATTTCGTTTCATAGTCTAAGTCTGCAATTAAATTGAAAGTGTTTTGCGCCGTAAAGCAGAAATGGATAACATGTAATAAATCACAGCAAAAAACCGCGGCAGTTGGGGAAATAGAAGCGAGTTAAAACATCTGGATTCAAGTCAGGAGGAAGTAAATGATTTTGTTGGGATGTACCCCGAAGCGACGGCAAAAGTCTTATGAAGCCTAATCGTGAGGAGAGCCGGCTGTTATAAGCTCCTGCTACTTATTTTTATCCTCCGCTGTCGAATCCTTAATGCCTTTATGTAAGTACTGCTTTCCCGAGATAAGCTCACTGCGAAGTGTATACAACGAGACATGAATTTTATTAGATGTTTATAGATTAAGACACCCGAACAGGAGTTCCTTGCGGGGGTGCCTCAGAGTGGGCAGTGTTTTACATGAGAAATGTAGATCTCGGTGTGAAAAGCCCACAGTAACAAATCTTCAGGGAAAAATCTGGCTCTAAACTAAAGTTAAAGCTTTTTGGAGCTTTCTGAAAGAGAACGTCAGTGATGGTGGCCGGCGACTAAACCAGTTCAGCACAGCGGGTGGGAATCCTCCATGCAAATGCTTAACTATTTATTTCTTGTATTTTTTGCTACACCCGTGATAAGGCTCATTCCCTTTAACTGCAAATACTCTTTCTCCCCGATTCTCCACCAGCGCAACTCTGGTAGACTGGAGAATGTGAAGGCTACATATTCGAGACTGATGGTGCTAACATATGACGGTGCAAGCCTGGGATACGTTCCCAGGCAAGCGCGCTGGTGGAAAGACTGCCCCCGTGGATGTTTTCAAAGCGGCGTCAGTCTCTCAGAGTTAGTGAATGCATGCTTCTTTTTCGCCTATAAAGTCGGAGGCTTTCTTTTTGGACAAGAACGCGCTCGCTTTGCAGCCTTTCTACACACGATCAGAAGTACCTCTACAATGACAGATGTTCTCCTATGGTTGCGGTGGACCCAAGCTTTTCCTTTAAGAGAGAAGGTTATTCTTATAAAATTGGCGTGGCTTTTCCTCTTTTGACTAAGTAACTACGGGGTCACAAAACACCAGACCCGAAAGAGATTATTTTGTCTCAACTATCACGTATAAGCAGGACTCGGAACCGTAAGCTCAGACATAAACGCGGGAACAGGACCAGGCGATTTGCAGGCTGTCTCGCAGGCAACGCGTGAAAATGTTTTTCAGGAACTGGAGTGCCGCGTAAACGATTCGTGGCCAGCTGTACGTCGAAAAAATTGTCCATTTTCAAAGTAATCCATTTTCATTTTTTGCAGGTTTTCACAGAGCGTAACCTGATAACAAGATACGTTCGCAGATTTTCACCATAAGCACGGGTGGTGTTCTTAACCAGCCACCCTTAGTCCGGAATAGCTGTCCCCCACAGGACCGAACAGGTAGTGGCATTGAGTTTAAGCAGGAATCTAACCAACAAGTGACAAACGGTGAGGAGGGTACGTGAGGGAAGCGGGAGGTTACTTTCGCCGTTTCCAGCCTAGAGATTAAGTTACTGTTCTGTTCTAAGCAGCAGACAGACGCTTCGGTGGCAGCAACACAAAAAGCTCTTTATTCGAGGCAGCAGCGTCCTTTTATAGGTAACGCTGCATGCCGGTCAGGCACACGTCATTTCTGCTACAATGTTATCAGACCGACTGGCTGATACAGAACATTCCTTCCTCCTTAATCAAAGCTACACGCGTTTCTTTCCGTGTTCATAACTGGAGGTTTGATAGCGATCAGGAGGACGTCTTGTGGGATTACTTCTTCGCAAATGAGCCTCTTCGGGTGTAGCCGTGGTTGATGCGGTGGAACTTGAAGGTTTCGCTGCCATATGTCTTGCTTCAGGCTGCGATGCCGGTTCCTCATTTGAAGTGGCGTCATCTAAGCGAACATCCTCAAGCTTGTCCGCAGTGGGACCACTAATCACGGAGCCAGCAGGGGAATCTTTTTCCGAGGGAGCTGATGGCAAGTCTCGCTGAACAGCGGCACTTGGAGTGGACTCAGGATGCGCTTCTTTTGCGACGTCCGGATGGAGTGATGACTTTGCACCCGATATCCAGCTGGGTCTCAAGTGGTCGATATGCACAAATCGAAACTGGTCACCGACTTTGACTACAAACCTAGAGTCGCTTACACGTTGCATTAAGGCCGCTTCATCCCCTGACAGGGTTTCCCCTCTCGTAGTCTTGACGAGAACTGCATCACCGGCTTCCATCTGCAGGTCGATTCCTCGGCCCTCGTTGCAATGAGTGGCGTCTCTGGCTTGGCGGCTGCGCATGTCCTGCACAAAACTTGGCTTCAGGAGCGAAAGCTTCACTCGGGGTTGTCGTTTCAGGAACAGCTCAGCCGGCGTTCTTCCTGTTACGGAGTTCGGGGTGTTCCTGCACTATAAAAAAAGTCCGTGACTTTACGGAGACTTACTACGTGGAAAAAAAGGACGATTTGCATTTTTAGAAAACACGGAGGAGGAGACCGTACTTCAGTTCAATAACGGAGGAATCATCATTATTCGCCCGTAGGCGTTGCAGGGAAGAAAATTTGAACATTCTGTTAGGCAGCAAAGCTTAACACCACACAGCCGTTGAATCCTTCGGCATTGTGTTACCACCAAACGCATTAATAACTTAATTAACGACAACAGAAACAGAGCAAAGGTTGTCATGATTTGACGCCGCTGCTTACTTTCATGCCTGCATGATCAATAACAACTTGTATTGGAATTCAAATTCAAATTCAAATTTTATTTGCCACCATGGTACAGATGATGGCGGGGACCCGTAGTAAAAGCTGCCGTTTGACAGCTTGACAAGGCCACGGGCCCCCACTTTGACAGCAATGCAGTGGTTTTTTTTTTTCACACACACACACACACAAGAAAAGAAAATACAGGAAATACAGATAACAAAGGAAAAAAAAGATACATATAGCAGAGCTGTTATCAGGTTACAGTAGTCAGCATAAAATCAACAGCATTGTCCTGGCTGGAAAGAAAATTTACAATGATGGTGAAAGAAAGAATTAGGTAAACAAATCACAGAAAAAAAAAAGGTTAGGTGTAGTGTAAAAAATATTCGAACAGTTTGTGGCGTGTTGTGTTTTGGAGATCAATATCGTTTTGTGCGAGTTTGTTAAGAAGTCGTGGTAGTTTATTTTCTAATGTTTGATTACCATAGAAAGTTCTGTATGTTTTTACGTTCCATTGTGCTGTATTTCTTGTGTTGTACATTGCATCTCGTTTTTCTAAACCAGCTAATTTGGATAGAAAAGATATATTCTTCAACTCCTCGTTTTTCACACACTTGCTCAGACGATGGTCATAAAGCTTAGTAATTGGAAGTAAGTTATACTTTAAGAAAAGTGCGGCCGTATGGTAGGTATGCGAAACATTTTCAACAATTCTTAGAAATTTTTTCTGTAACAAGTGTAGTTTCTGAAGATTGCCTGCTGTTGTTGCACCCCAGGTTAAATGGCAATAGCTGAAATGAGATTGTATCAATGAATTATATAGCATTAGCATTACATTTCGCGGCAGTATCTCACGGTTCTTGTAAAGAAGACCAATAATACGTGAACATTTATTTATTACAAAGCTAACATGATCATCCCATGACATTCTTTCATTAAATATTATACCTAATGTTTTAAATGAAGGCACAACTTCTAAGGGTACGGACTGAAGGAATATATTCTCAGTGAGACAGACCTTCTTGTTTCTACCTCTGAAAACAACGACTTTAGTCTTTGCTGTGTTAATCAGCAACGCATTTCTGCTACTCCAGTTTTCTATTTGCTTCAGTGCATTGTTTGCAGTATCTGTGAGTTCAGCTGCATTATCTCCGGCAAGAAAAATTCTGGTGTCATCAGCATAGATGATAAATTTAACGAATGGAGTTGCATGTACAATGTCATTGATGTAGACATTAAACAGAAATGGACCCAAAATGCTACCTTGTGGAACGCCACAACCTACAGATTGCATATCTGAGAGGAGACCATTTATTGCTACTGCCTGTTTGCGATCCATGAGGTATGACTGCACAAGCGATAGTGCATGGCCGCGGAAGCCACAACGCTCAAGTTTACGAAGAAGTATTGTATGGTTCAATAAGTCGAATGCCTTCGAAAAATCAAGAAAAATACCAATGACTATCCTATTATGTTCGAGTTCGTTCAATATATATTCTCGTTGATCTAATAGTGCAAGTTCAGTAGAGCGGTGCTTACGGAAGCCATACTGTGCCGCTGTTATAATTTTGTGTTTTTCTTCAAACTGCAAAAAGTTTCTAAGTATTACTTTTTCTAATAGCTTAGAGAACACGGGTAAGATGGATATTGGCCTGTAATTTCCGAGCTGGTTTTTATCACCCTTTTTAAAGATAACTGTTACACGTGCAATCTGCATTTTACGAGGAAATACAGCGGTACTGACACAAAGGTTTAAGATATGCGTGATGTATGGTAAAATAAGGTCAAAAATATACCGTATAGGTTTTATCTGGAGGCCATCAATATCAATGGATGTGCTATTGTTTAGTTCGTGGAAGGCTGCCGTTACATCTGCTTCTTTAACCGGTTTGAGAAACACAGTGTCGCTTATATGAACAACATCACTGAGATTGTTATGGGGTACTTGATTTCTAGAAGCACAAAGTGCGTATTAAACGTATCTGCTAATTCTTTTCCAGTTATACTTACACCATCAATATTTAGCATATTTAATTCACCTGATTTGCTATTTCTCCCCAAAATTGCGTTTAGCCGCTTCCACATAATATCGACACGACCACAAGTTGGCGTGAATTGATTTGTGTAATAGGCGTTTCTGGCTTTCTTGAGTTCAGTATTCAAGCGGTTTCGATATTTTTTAAACGCTGTCAGATCACATTCAGCTCTCGATTTAATAAACTTATGGTATAGGATGTTCTTTGTGTTTATCTTTGTCACCAACTCCGGTGTGACCCATGGTTTGCGACTGTGACGCCTTTGTTTTTTTGTTAATATTGGGAAACAGGCCTCGTAAATCGGCTTCAGAATGAAAGGGGGCAATATCTGTCTCACTGTTTCGGTGGGCCCCTGAGCCGTCCCAGCTAATACGGGAACCATCACAGCAGCGTTACTTTTTTGTTTTGGTCAAACGTTAATGACATTGCTGCTAAATTCTTTTTATAGCATTTGCCAAACGCTGCAAATGAGTGGAGAGAAGTCACTGGCGCGCTTTTTTAATATTCGCTTCGGTTCAGGGCTGCCTACAGAGTCGAAATACTCCAGGCCGTAGCACCTACTAAGACTTTTGAAAAGTGGTGTTTGGGTTACAGCACATTCAATTAAATTTCAATTCTATTTTGCAAATGCAATACTGCCTCTGAAATCGATAATTATAACTTGAAGCATTTTTGTTAACTGACCGCCTTTTTTTGCACGGTGCCGCATTTCCAGGGGGTGCCAAGCGTTACGGTCTGACAGCAGATGTGAAAATGGGCTTACGCAACACCCTTTCTTTGCAAAATTGGTGCAGAAACAAATTGCATGTCTGCTACACTTGCGATCTCTGGGAACGAAAGGGGGGAGGCCAGGGGCATGTGCGCAGCCAAGCAAGTTGTGCTGGTGCTCATACACCCTTCATCCCACTCCCGCCTCCTCCCCCGAAATTTTAGAGATACTCGCTTTGAACTCGGTCGGTGCCTTGGGGTCACCTTTATACCCCTACGCCACTGAGTGCGCTGCTGTGGTGGCGGCTCCACTTCGCTTCTCTTTTCAACGACAATTTGCGTTCTTGTAGACGCAGTGGCGCAAGTACGCTTTGACGCACGGAAGACCGATGTGTGAAATGTAAGTGTAATTTCACTGCTCTGCATCAAACGATTTGTCGTGCCGGAGTCGTATTTCACCTTTCGCTGCGAAGACAGGTGCTGTCCCAAGCGCGCACAGCGACATTCCAGGTCCCAGGTATGCAAAAGCGTTGTCACTAGCTCACAAGAATCTCGCGTTCATTTAGTGCTTACTACGGAATGCCCTAATGCGTCGCGTAGATCACCGAGCAGAGTGCAGCAGCTTCCGGAGAGAGAGAAACAACTTTATTTTGCAGCCGCTTCCAGTAACCTTCGAAAAACGACCCGTTTTGTTCGTAAAGCAAAGATGTTTCGTTCGCTTTAGGTCAATTATAAATACGACTAAACTTTAGTTGCTTATGCACCATAAAACCCCATATAACTAACTAACTGACTAAGCTTTAACAAACTGATTTAATTAACGCATTGGAAAACAAGAAAGCAGTACGCAGTGAATTGCTCACTACAACTGCTCTTTGAGGCGTCTCGCAGCGATTAGCATGTAACTACATGGAGGGTGTGCGTCCATTTCCTTTCTGCTTCTCCTTGGGTAAAGTTTTTTTCGCAGGGGTAGAGGCTGTTTAGAAGGGAGGAATGCGCCCATTGTGAAAAGGAACGTTTCCAACCAGACAGCACGCCGACCGTGCCGTTCGGGAGAGGGCATCATCCTCTCAACCTCGGCGTGAATGTCGGCGGTCTGTTTTTTTTTCCTACCTTCCCCTGCATTCCAAGGTTGACCATACCATGCGACTTCCTCTATTGTCGAATGTCGCGTTCGTTGAGCAAGCCAAGCTAAGCCAAGCACTGTATATGTTTGGCTAGCGGTCATGGCTGGCGGTGGACGGTGATTGTTTTCGGGCGTTGTGGTGCACGCCGGCGTACGCCAGCCATTGCGCCACTTTGGTCGTTCCACGCGCAACCAGAGTAACCCTCAACTGTTTTTGCGCGCGTCTTACGCCGACAACGTTTCACCGCAGCTCCTGTAGTGGCCCGAGTGGCCCTTCTTCCTGCCGGGTGTTCGGCTGCCCCACACAACGTCGGCCATGGCGGTACGTCTCTCAAAGCGCTCGCCTCCCTCCCCGTGCCTCTGCCGCGGTTCTTCTCTCTTCTCGACATGTTCTCAGCGCACTCTTCTGCGTCTTTGGATTTTGTCCGTGCTGTGCTTAGCGTGCCAGCTCGAGCTTCTGCCTACTTCAGCCATCGTCGCCTCGATTATCGCCGTAGGGTATCGTTTTCAGGAGGGACCTTTGGCGTGCGCGCCTTTCGCGCTCCTTTCCGTTTCACGCGCGCCTTAGTGCGCCCGTTTTCATAATCTAGGTTGCTCATCGGCTGCTGCATGTGCTTGGCTGCATCTGCCTTGTGCTCACTTGGATACACTGCTTGCTCGTGTTTTTTGGTAGCGTCGCATACTCGGTGCAAACTATCATGTACCGTGATCCAAGAGTTGGCGTTGACTGGCGGCCTGGTGCAGAGCGCGTGTGAATCGTTTACGTTATAATGACACCGTGGTAAATTAACTCTTATATCGTTGGCATTCGAACCTCCGTGTATTTGTGTCGCTTCACTGGCGGGGAGGCTTGCATTCCAGCATTAAAGGCTGTCGTAAAAGGAATGACGAGAGGCTGCATGACTGGCATTGCTTATTTCATTGTTTGTTCAGAGAAAGCGTTTGTTTTTAAGTGAGCAGAAGCCGCTATTTTTCATTGTTAAAGTAGCAACATCTGCCAGCATGCATTATCATTTTTACTCCTGAATGACAGAAAGAGTATCACAGCATTGCCTTCATTTTTTTTTTCTTCTTGCTTGCACAGCATGACTTGTTGTGCCTACAGATTGCACTTTTGCATGTGTTCTGCATTTTCGCGAGCAAATTTTAGGCAAGAAGTTTCAAAGGCACCGTGTATTGACCTGAAGTGCTCGCTATTAATGTAGCAGTATTTGCCGTGCTGAATATCGAATCTGCATACTTCAAAGCGTGTTTAGCATCTTGTCTGCATAGACTGTTTCCTTCAAGGAGGGCTTGGAGGTTTCACTTATTTGCTTAGTGTTGGAAGTAACAGCCATCACTGATAATAATACTTATTACAGACATGTTCTGCATGTACAGTCAGGCCGGAATGAAATGCAAACACACATATGTCATACTTTTCTACTTTACAGCGAGATATTCATTTAGAAAAGGCTTGTAAATTAGTACTTCGGTAGATTCTTTACCCTGAAACATGAATTAAGCTAGCTGTATACTGCAGTTTAAAGCGCCCTGGCAAAATAATTTGTTTTGTTCATCCGTGTGGCTCATATTTCATTCCAGCCTGACTGTACACTACTCTCCCAGCAGGTACCCCAACTGAAGCATGTACTGTCTTGTGAAAAATGCTGCACATATGCTTTAGAAGGGTGCGTGAAACAATGCGCAGCTGCCAATATTGAACTATTAGTATCTGAGACCTGATATTCAACTGAATCGTCAATCTGTCTCCCTCTAGGAAGGCACAAGCATCACGCCCATGGCTAATTCGCTGCCCTTCACCCCTGTATTGGTTTCACTCCTTGAGTTATGGTATTAATAATCACCAATTTTACTACAAGGATATATGAGAGCACATTGTGAGTTAAGTATGGTAAATGAAAGTCTTCCACTCTGTACACTGATGTGGTTGGTCTTGTACATCTTTACTAATGTCTTAATTTTGCTTTATGAAAGCCTTGCCTTCCTATTGTATCCTATGTCCTCCATCTCCTCCTATGCTATCTTCCTTCCTCCTGGTCCTCTCTTCGGCCATTTCTCCCGTTTCCTTTGCACTGGCTATTGGTCAGTTGCCTGCTGTGAAAATGACAGCCAACACTAAGTCCCTTCCTTTATTTCCATGAAATCTTCACTGCTACTACTAATGCTGACAGTACTATATCAGTATTTCCGTGATAATAATGTGCTAGATAGTAGCTAAGCCAATGGTAGCTGAGTTGAATGTCATGCATATCTTGCATGCGATATATTAACATATTCACTATTACAATACCCTCAATTTCTTTCAGTTCAGACATTTGGCCATAGATATTTTATGCTTTCTTTCTAGTTTCGTCCACTCAAACAAACTGCTTTTTGCGTTGCAGGTAGAATGTCCAATGAGTGCCGCTCTGTCTTATGAGCAGGAAGCACCGTTTGTGGATCCATGACCTTTTCATGGAAATGACAAACCTTCTTTCGCCTTATTATGTGCTGAGCGTCATCATGGGGGAAGCAAATGTCATGACTTGGATTTCTACAGAGGTGAGACATCACACCCAGCCTCATTTTTTCTGCGACGTGCTTAGGGGATTAGCAAACCTTCATTTAGTACTTCTTTCACCTTTTTTAAGTGCTCCGACATGGTGAATAGATATGGTACTCTGGCTGTAACATGTCATAATGATATATGGCCACATTATAAAGGCGTATGAATTGCTGAACTTATAGTATTTTGCATGTCCCTCTTTTAATGCTTTTTCAGCCTTGGTTTGTTGAAACGAGTAGCAAAAAATGAACACAAGAACGAGAGAGAACTAGGACTTCCCATATTTTACACACATTTTCTGGCTTCAGCGAATTAATACCAAATAGCCCAGTTGTGCACAATAGTTCTTTCAGTTAAGCACAGCTGTATCTGTATTAACAATTTTATGCAGGGACAAAAGGCATTTTGCATTTATATTCTGTACCTCCTCAGTAGCTCAGGCAATGTGAAAAATTAATTTGATATGTTGGGGTTTAACGTCCCAAAGCGACTGAGGCTATCAGAGACGCCGTAGTGAAGGGCTCCGGAAATTTCGACCACCTGGAAAATTTCATTTTTTTTGTTTTATACTACAAGACGTCATATAGAGAGCAAAGCTATCAAAACTGAATGTAAAACGTGCACAGTTTGCGTGTACTTGCAGAGGCTGGTGAACAGAGCCCATAGGAATTTTTCCTTTATGCAGAATGGAAGGTTGAAAATTTTTTGCATAATTAGATCGTGATTGGAGCATGAAGTTACATGTTAGAAGATGAAACCTGCCATATTGTATAGGGTCGTTCACTCTTAGTGCGAACACGCGAGCGCATGGCTGTGCTCTTTGAAAGGCTCATTGGAAGGCCATCGAAACGAGTTGGCAGATGAGGCGAAACACCACATTCAGCTCCTTCTCCAGCGCCACACTGCTGCAATGAGCAGCTGTGTCACTTGCAGTGGCTGTCTGAAAAGAGCGGCCATGTGTTCACAGTAAGAGTGGATGACCCTTTACATTTTGTACGCTAGAGTGCCGACTCTTGCATCCATCTAAAAAACATTAATGGAGGTTATCTGGTTAGCCTCCTTCCTTGGTATCACATTTCTAGAAATGATACTTAACTATGTCAGCTTTATTTTGATCAGAATTTATAAGAGTGTATCACATACACCAAATTTTGTGATCATATATGACAAAATTCGAAATGTGATTCATCATTGGTATTGTTTAGTCTAGGGCAGTAAAATGCCATGTACCCAGTGCAAAGTAAAATTAAATATGACCAGTCTAACAAAACAAACTCCTTTTTTTTAGAGGGAAATCTTTCGACCGAAATACTGGAGTGGCTTGACGTGATGAAGACTGACAGGAGTGCACTCAAAAGTACCCATATTTGGGATGGCACGAGGACTGGCAGACAGCTCTTCAAGCAATTGGTGAGTACCTTGGTGCTCTGCTTCAGCTGTTTCGTATGTGACCAGCTTTTGTTTTTCACCTAATAAGAGTGCATATCATTGAAAATATCAGCACAAATTGAGGAGAATTTCGATATTCTTGCATGAGATGCCACTGCGAGAACTTGAAAATAATGATATCTCGCATGTACACTCCACTGCTGAATACAGTAAGCATTGCTTGATAGCTGAGTGCCTCTGACGTATGAGAAAATAGCCAGGTTGCTGCACAACGTGTGGAACAGCCCTGTCTAGCACTTTGTCTTCAGGAAGTGGAGGATGAGGTAGTAATTTCTTAAAGAATTTCTAGAAAATAGCACAAACCACACGACCAGGAAGAAATAGCTGATGCAACACACTGACTCGAATGACACCATGTGCATGAAGGACCTTATGGAGTTGCCTGCTATGTTGCACGAGAAGAAGGTCATGCAGGATGGGTGTCAAAGACTAGCTGATGCAGGTGCCTTCTTTCTGTCCCTAGTACTCACTGCAGAACTCAATGAACAAGCAGCAAAGGTTACAGCTGAGCATGGCCAGACTCTTGCGCTTCCCTCCGCAAGCAAGCTGGAAGCACAATCGTTCGATACCTTAATGCTTTTGCTCACAACATACATTGTTGCAGCACGTGGCGAGGAAAGGTACACATCCTTGATTTTAGTGCCAGTGCACTCACAGGCCCCAGTAACAGATCATTGAGGTATCCTGTCATATCAACAGGCATATCTCAGGAGGAATGAATTCTCAGGCTTCAGAACTTAGTGCTCTTTGCAGAAAATGTCCCAAAGTTTGTTGCCACATGAACGTTTTCGAAATAATGGCCCAGAAACGCGAGCCTTCCTTATGTAATTTGTGAAAAAATACCTAAGACGTGGGAATTTCTGCTTCTTCATGTGAGCTGAAATGTTTGTGAGGGAGATGTTTTGCTGATATAGAACGGTTCTGCAAAAAGACAAAAAAAGAGACTGTGAGGCTGTGCGAAGCAGCAGGAATAAAGAACATTCCACAGCTGATGAAGAAGCAGAAAGACTCATGTTTTAGCCCTTTTTTGCACCAGACACATGAGGACACTTCATCTTTTTGGGTCATTTCAATAAGGTCCACATGGCAACGGCATTTGGTTAGATTCCTGCAAAGAGCCCATTCTGAAAGCATGAGGATGCGCTCCTTGTAAGGCGTACTGCACACTTATTGGAATACCTCAATGGGCAGTGACCGGCATTTATGACTGCATTTTCATTCGAAATCGGACATCTGTACATTTTCTTGCCCGTGCTGAGGTAAATGAAGCTGTGAGCGAGCATAAGATTTGGGGAAGTGCACTTGCACATTGCTTGTGGGCAAGTTTTCGGCCATACTAAGATGTTGCCATGGTTCCTTGCTCACTAAGGTTTGCAGTGAGTACTATGGACAGCAAGAAGATATCTGCATTGAATTGTTTTTGGCACCCATCCTGAGCTACCTTCTTTTCGGCAGCTCAGGGCATTCATGCACACTGTGTTGTCCAGGTAAGCGCATTGTGTGTTTTTTCCTGGTCCTGTGGATTTTACTTTCTTTCCTGTAAAGAAAAAATGAATTTGGTCAACGAAACGTAATGGTTTGGTTCTCATTAAATATTTTTGCAAGACCCTACAAAAGCCAGTTGGTCAATAATGAATAATTTGATTGTGTTTGCTAAGTGAGGTCTTTCTTATGCTTTTCAGATGAATCTGACAGCAATATGCAAAAGTACAATGTATGCAATTTGTCATGAAAATAAAACGCATGTGCCTTTACTCACCCAAACACTCTTCTTTCATTCTAAGCCACATGCTTTGTATGTACGCAATGCACAACATGCATAAAAGAAGAGCTTGTGTGTAATAGTACTTCATTTCTTCTGCACCTGCACTGCTACTGTACATGATTGAACGTGAGTCAAGACATGTTGATCAGTCACACAAATTAAGTATCTGGATGCGGTTGACAGCTTATATTCAACATAACACTCCACGCCATCATTCTGGCCGCACCATGCATCAGCAGTGTCAGTATGACTTCAGAGGGCCTGCCAGTATGGTCGTCTTACTTTAAAGTTTTGTTCAAGCCATTGGCGACAAGCCGCATCACTTGAGTACACAGAAAAGGGTCCAAGAGAGGTTAAACAATTTTATACGGTTGGCTTACGTACGAGTACACAGTTTACGTACGAGTACACAGAGAAGGGTCCGAAAGAGGTTAAAAGTAGGAAGACGTAAACCATTTTTTACGGTTGGTGTACGCACTAAACTCTGCGTAATATCCGTGATTAAGAGCACTGAGTCCTTCTTAAGGACTGGCTGTGTTTCTTAAAGTGTCCGTTTATGAATTGCGGAAAGTGCTCGGCAACGCATTGCCTTCAGGTTTCTACGTAAACTTGAGCAAATTTTTTTACAGTGTAGGGTGGCGTACGCGTGTGGCGAATCCCGTGAGAAGAGGTGGAATTGGAGAACTCCTGCGCAGTAAACTGAGGTTCACCTCTGATCAGTTCCTCCGGGTAGCCATACGCGCCAAAAAACTCCATGAGACAGTTGATCGTTTTCGACGTCGTCGTAGTGCGGAGGTATTTTACTTCTATCCACTTTGAGTAAAAATCTACTAGAAGGAACAAGTTCGAGCCATCCTTCATGGCAAAATCGACATGGACTCTCTCCCAAACACGAGTTGGATAAGTTCATGAATGCAATGCAATGAATGCAAACGACCATGCCTTCGCAGGCATGGTCGTTTGGCACACTGTACATTGACGGACAGTGTCTTCAGTGTTCTTCTCAATCAACGGCCACCAAACAAACGACCCAGCAAGCATTTTCATTCTTTGCATTCCCGGGTTTTCTTCATGTAGCAATGTTAGTACTGCTTCTCGAAGTTCGTCCGGAATGATCACTCGCTGCCCCCACGTGATGCAGCCTTGCTCATACGATAGGTCGTTTCGACGAACGTAAAAGGGCTGAAATTTATCATCGTGGTGCGCGAGGCGGCCAGATAAGGTGAACTGCACGACTTTAGAAAGAAGGCGATCCCCTTTAGTCGCAGCAGCAACCTGGCTCGCAGTGAGAGGCGTTGACTCAAACACTGCAAGCCATTCTTCAGTGTCGTCGTTATGCTTGACCAGAAGTGGAAGCCTTGAAAGAGCGTCGGCAACTTCCATTTTTTTGCCGTTCCTGTAGCGCAGTGTGTTCTGATAAGCTGCTAAGGTGATAGCCCAACGCTGAATCCTAGCTGCAGCCAAAGAAGGAATTGATTTATCTGATGCCAAGATCCCCAACGGTGGTTGGTGGTCTGTATACAGCATGAATTTGCGCCCGTACAGGTATCTATGAAACCTGCTCAGACCGAAAATTAATGTTAGGGCTTCCTTCTCGCCTTGCGCATAGTTGCGCTCCGCTGCACTCAATGTTCTGGAGGCAAATGAAATGAGTCTTTCCGAACCATCAGGCATGACGTGAAAAATTACTGCCCCAAGACCGTAGGCCGACGCGTCGCAGCTTAAACCGATTGGATTTTTCACGTCGTAAAAAGTGAGAACTTAACTGTCTACGAGGCGCTGCTTGGCTTCCACGAATGATCTTAAACATTCGTCCGTCCACGCACAACTCGTCTTTTTTTAGCAGATCGTACATTGGTGCAGCTACTGTGGCTAAATCTTTGATGAATTTGGCGTAGGAATTCAGCAGACCCAAGAAGCCTCGTACTCAGTTACGTTGCTTGGCTGAGGCGCTTCCGCGATGGCTTTTATCTTTGTTGATGTTGTAAAAATGCCATCAGCTGTCACTTTGTGTCCAAGATAAACGACGGACTGCTTGAAAAATACACATTTCTGTTCAATTACTGCGATATTGTGCTTTGCCAGTCGTTGAAGTACCTTTTCCACAGTTTCTTGACAGTCGTCTATATTGTCGCCTACGACGACGACGTCGTCGATATAGCAACCCACTTTTGGAATCCCTTTTAAGACTTCGTCTATTAACGACTGAAATATAGCAGGTGCGTTAGAGATGCCGAATGATAGGCGCTGAAACTGGAATAATCTGAGATGAGTGTTAACAGTGAGATGAGTGTTAACAGTGAGATGAGATGGTTAACAGTGTTTTGCTTTCCTCAGCAAGCGGCACTTGCTGATAGGCTTATGATAGATTCAGAACGCAAAATATTTTACCTCCTGCGAGCATGGAATACAAATCTTCGGGCAATGGCAAAGGGTAATGGTCAGTTTTTAGAACAGGATTAACCGTGACTTTGTAGTCGCCGCATAACCTTAATCCTGCGCCGCCTTTCTTCGCGACCACTACCAGAGGCGTTGCCCAGTCAATTTTCGTGACCCTCTTTAGTATTCCGGCTTGCTTGAGCTTTTCCAGCTCCTTTGCTACTTCCTCTTTGATGGCAAATGGTATTGGCCGTGCTTTTGAGAACACTGGTTGAGCCCCTTCCTTTACAAAGATGCGAGCTTCGAAGTTTTTGACGACTCCCGGGGTGCTCTTGAAAATTCTCGGGATACTTTTTCCGTAAGGCTTCTACCCTCTGCTCCAATGACTTATCCGTGGACAGGCTGTATACTGCTTTCCAGTTTATCTGCAGTTTTTCCAGCCAGTCTCTTCCCGTGAGAGCGGGCATCGGCGTTCCGTTTCCCTTCACTACCACAACAGGCAAAGAGATTTCGCTTGCGTCCTGCTTGACTAAGACGTTTGCTTTTCCAATTGCCTTCAGCTTTTCTCCGGTGTAAGTGCGCAACGACACATTGGATTCTACACATTCAACATGCGGGAAACACTGCTTATAGAACTGCTCTGGTACGATCGTGACCGCTGCACCTGTGTCAATTATCATCGAAACAGTCTTCCCTTCAATGTTCAGGTCGACGCTGTAGCCCCTTAAACTTTTTCCCGAGAAGAACAACACAGTCTGACAAGTAAAGTCTTCGGATTCGTTGTCCGTGGTGTCAACGTATCTGACAGCTTTTGCTTTGGCTCTGCTTTTGCAGACGGCTTGCAAATGCCCTTTTTTGTTACAATTTCTGCAGGTGTGGTAGCGATACCAACATTTTTCTCCCGCCTGACGCTTTCCGCAATGCTTGCAAGCACTTCGCCGCTCTTCCTCGCGTTTATCTTTTGGCCATGCAACCGTCCTCGATTTCTTTTCCTTATCACGGCGACGTTCGCCCTGAATGGCGTTGACGCTGCACGGTTTTGTGTCAAACTCATGCATTTGCTTCGCCTGTAGTGCCGCTAGCTCTTTTTCAAGCGCCGTTTGGCACGCCAGCTCGAACGTCAAGTCAGGCTGTGCAAAAAGAGCCCGTTGCGTTTCCTCGTCACGCAAACCAGCTACAAGCCTGTCCCTCAAGGCATCATTTAAAAACGTGACGAAATTGCAATCTCTTGCAAGATGCTTCAGTTCAGTGATGAAATCTTTGACGCTTTCATTTTCTTGCGGCATTCGGCGATTAAATTTACAACGTTCTGCGATAATTGAATGAGCTGGGCTGAAATGAGCTTCCAGAAGCTGTTTAATTTCTTCGAAAGTCTTCTGAGAAGGCAAACGAGGCACAATTATCTTCTTTAGCTCTTCGTATTCTTGCGCACCGAGTACGTTCAGAAACAACTTCAGTTTCTTGTCTGCAGAGACATCATTTATGTCTACGACAGTTCTCGAAGCGTTCAAAATACGAGCGTATGTTGTCGATTTTCGGGTTGAATTCGGGCATTCTGCCGAGCTTAGGACCATGTCCAGGTTCTGCCATAATGAGCAAATTTCACTTATCTGCGTTCCTGCGCTCCTCCGGCATTCCTGCGCTCCTCCGGCGTTCCTGCGCTCCTCCGGCGTTCTTGCGTTACTCCTGGCCGCCGATGAAATCGTGGTTGCAAGGGCTCCATGTCGCCTTGCACCGTAGGCGGTTCAGCCTCGTGACTGCTGCTGGCCGGCGGCGGTTTACTGCGCACCGGATCCCATCCTCGTCGCCAGATGTTCTGTTCTAAGCAGCAGACAGACGCTTCGGTAGCAGCAACGCAAAAAGCTCTTTATTGTGTTGTTGTTGTTGAGACTGAGAGAAAGATGAAAAGGAAATTGCACGGGCCTGCCTACTGGCCACCACCGCTGCCACGTGCAGATAGAGGAGAGTTAAAAGTTCAGAGGAAAGAGAAAAAGGAAAGAAAAGACGCGCGTCGCAGCAACAACTGCGTCCGCCGGAGCGGACGCTGCTGAAAAAAAATCTGTTGCTTAGCTTGGTTAAGCCCGGTAATTGAGAAAGCAATATCCGTACGTACGCCATGGTACAGCTGGTAGTGTAGCTGGTGGTGGTGCTTGTGGTTAGACTTCTGGTGATGCATCGGTTATACCCTATTGTGCGTTTCTATCGTAAATACTTTCATAAATTTTCCCGCCTCAACCGCTCGCTCGTTTGTGGTGAAACTGCGCACAGAGCTTGCGCAATATGGTAACTTTTGTATCGTAGCAAGTTTTTCAACGGTACTTACTTAGTTGAGCTGTGCATGATGCGAAATCGTAGTTGTCTGCGTAGGGATCGTCGAACCAAAACCCTCAGACGTCGTTTTTCCGCTGAAAGGCCGCAGTGGCGCCATCTGTTTTCAGCAGTGAAAAGCGTCACGACAAGGTGCCGACGTAGCCGAGGTAAGCGTTGCATGAGCGCGTGCCTACACTTTACGCGTGCCCTTTGAATATGCCGTTTTTTTCAGCTACCTGAGCGAAAGGAAATATCAGAACAACTGATTTAACGAGGCTTTACCTTTCAGATGATATTATTTGCAAAATCGCCTCGGCGTCTTGTCGTGACGCTTTTCACTGCTGAAAACAGATGGCGCCACTGCCGCCTATCATATCTGCTGTTCATGCTTTACGTGATATATATGGAAAGAAGGCAAGAAGAAAGTAATATAGGTTATAATCTGTCGTACAGATTAGGCGGAAATGTAGTTGAGCAGCGACTCCCGGGTTTAATGTATGCGGAGGATATTGTACTGTTAGTAGATAGGCAGGAAGATTTACAAACTTTGGTTAATTGCTGTGGAGACGAAGGAGACGCTCTAGGATTCAGTTTTAGCGCAACTAAATCAGGTATGATGGTTTTTAACGATACAACTGACCAGGTGCTTACAATACGAGGCCACGAAATACCCAAAGTGGCCGCATACAAATACCTCGGGATATGGCTAAACGAAGGGCAGATATACACCGAAAAGCACGAATAGGCTCTTAGGGCAAAAGGACGATGAGACGCCGGGATAATGAAACATAGGGCATTATGGGGATACAACAAATATGAAGTACTAAGAGGTATTTGGAAAGGAGTAATGGTGCCGGGACTTACTTTCGGCAATGCGGTTCTGTTCTTAAGGGCAGAAGTTCAGTCGAGATTAGACGTAAATCAGAGAGCTGTTGGAAGATTAGCACTAGGTGCCCACGGCAAAACCACAAACGAGGCAGTATAAGGGGTTATGGGCTGGGCATCGTTCGAAGCACGGGAAGCTAAGAGTAAAATGCTATATGAAGAACGCCTGAGGAAATTGGACGATAACAGGTGGGCAGCTAAGGCATTTAAATATTTCTACAGAAAGAGCGTTGACTCACAGTGGCGGAAAAGGACTAGAAAACTAACCAGTAAGTATGCAGGTCATGAGGACGGAGAAAGAAAGAGCATTAAACGACAGGTTAAAAACGCGGAAGTTAAAAATTGGATGCATTCAATCGAAAAGAAACATAGTGTAGAACTATATCGATACTGGAAAAGGCAGATCAGGAAAGAATTTTTCTATGATAACTCAAGAGGCAGTGCCCTACTTTTTGAAGCTAGGTCAGGGTGTTTTAGAACGCGCAGCTACAAAAAGAAATTTAACGACGAAGATGACACATGTGCAGTGTGTGGTAGTTCTGTGGAAACAATTGAACACCTCATAATCAAATGTGACGGTATCCAACTGGATGTCGATGAAGGCGCAGTCACTCTTCCTGAGGCCCTAGGGTTTAAAGATAACAATGGTCATGTAAATAAATCTGCAGTGGAAGTCAGCAAAAAGTGATTGGAGGATTGGTGGCTGAAAAGCAGAGATGTGGCATAGGGTTAGAATTGCAGGAAACCGTAGGTAAAGATGGTGGCCATTCTTAATGAGAATTGTCAACACAATAAACAAAAAAAATAAAGAAGAAAAGCTGAGCATGGTGGCAATTGCCACCACGCCGTTTCAAAGGGTGCGCTCCTATCCGTCCCGTCCGTCCCGTCCGTCCGTCCGTCCGTCCGTCCGTCCGTCCGTCCGTCCGTCCGTCCGTCCGTCCGTCCGTCCGTCCGTCCGTCCGTCCGTCCGTCCGTCCGTCCGTCCGTCCGTCCGTCCGTCCGTCCGTCCGTCCGTCCGTCCGTCCGTCCGTCCGTCCGTCCGTCCGTCCGTCCGTCCGTCCGTCCGTCCGTCCGTCCGTCCGTCCGTCCGTCCGTCCGTCCGTCCGTCCGTCCGTCCGTCCGTCCGTCCGTCCGTCCGTCCGTCCGTCCGTCCGTCCGTCCGTCCGTCCGTCCGTCCGTCCGTCCGTCCGTCCGTCCGTCCGTCCGTCCGTCCGTCCGTCCGTCCGTCCGTCCGTCCGTCCGTCCGTCCGTCCGTCCGTCCGTCCGTCCGTCCGTCCGTCCGTCCGTCCGTCCGTCCGTCCGTCCGTCCGTCCGTCCGTCCGTCCGTCCGTCCGTCCGTCCGTCCGTCCGTCCGTCCGTCCGTCCGTCCGTCCGTCCGTCCGTCCGTCCGTCCGTCCGTCCGTCCGTCCGTCCGTCCGTCCGTCCGTCCGTCCGTCCGTCCGTCCGTCCGTCCGTCCGTCCGTCCGTCCGTCCGTCCGTCCGTCCGTCCGTCCGTCCGTCCGTCCGTCCGTCCGTCCGTCCGTCCGTCCGTCCGTCCGTCCGTCCGTCCGTCCGTCCGTCCGTCCGTCCGTCCGTCCGTCCGTCCGTCCGTCCGTCCGTCCGTCCGTCCGTCCGTCCGTCCGTCCGTCCGTCCGTCCGTCCGTCCGTCCGTCCGTCCGTCCGTCCGTCCGTCCGTCCGTCCGTCCGTCCGTCCGTCCGTGTCTGCGGATTTTGGTTCGAAGATCTCTACGCAGACAACTACGATTTCGTATCATGCACGGCTCAACTAAGTAAGTACCGTCGTAAAACTTGCTACGATACAAAAGTTACCGTATTGCGCAAGCTCTGTGTGCAGTTTCACCGCAAACGATCGAGCGGTTGAGGCGGGAAAATTTTTGCAAGTCCTTACGATAAAATCACACGATACGGTACAACCCAATCCAATGCAATACAATCCAATGCTATCCAAACCAATCCAATCCAATAGAATTCATTCCAATCCAATCTAATCCAATTCATTCCACGCCACTCCAATGCAATCCACTCGAATCCAGTGCACTCCACTCCACTCCAATCCAATTCAATCTAATCAAATCCAATGTAATGTAATCTAATGTAATCTAATCCAATCCAGTCCAGTTCAATACAATCCAATGCAATTCAATCCACTCGAATCCAATCCATTCCATTCCAATCCAATCCACTCCACTCCTATCCTATCCAACCCAATGTAATCTAATCCAATGCAATCCAGTCCAATACAATCTAATCCAATCTGATTCAATCTAATTCAATGTAATGCAATCAAGGTGAAATGATGGTCAACGGTGGTCACCGCCACGGCGCGATGGTGGCCACCGGCCGCGGCACGATGGTGGTCACCGGCCGCGGCACGCAACGGCGTGAAAGTGCAAGTAGTATTGATTTTCTTGGCGCATGATAGCCTTAGCTGCTTATGCGCCAATAAACCCAACACAACACAACACAGTATTGCTCTCGCAATAAAACAGATATGCGGCCGAAGCCGCGCTCGCCGAAGCGAGGACATATCTACTAGGCTACGTGAATCATTTCTGGTACAATGTTATCAGACCGACTGGCTGATACAGAAGAGTCACACTAAAAGAAAAGTTCACTGGACCACGCTTTTTACAGCAGTGACGCTTTTCAGGAATTTTACCAATTGCTCATAATTCTGCAAAACAGCGACGTACATGAAGCAGTACTCGAGAAAGGCTAGAGTAAAAACAGATATTGCAGCAATGCACTGGTAAACTAGTTAGGCAAAGAAACAAACACAAAAATTGTGAACCATTTTTTCCGGCATTCTAACGACCGGAGGACGCGGAGGTGGACATGCCGAAGACTTGTAAGTGCTTGTACTTTCGTCGCATTTGATACGAATTTTGGAAGTCCCTTAGTTTTCTGTGGATTCACAAGCAAGACAGGTTTCACAATTGAACAGAAAGTGATTACCTGAATTATGAAATGTTTAATTAGAATGAGGTGCAAGGGCCTTCCTTATAAGTGCGCCGCCGAGGTTGCACTGTAAATATATGGCGATCGACTGCGGCGTCGATCACGGCGTTGTCTGTCGCATTTCAATGGAGCGAAATACTCCAGGCCCTTGAACTGTGCGATGTTCATTGCAAGTCCAAAAACCCCAGGTGATCGAAATTACCCAGAGCCCTAATGTACGGCGTCCCTCGTAACGCAAGTTTCTTCTGAACGTAAATCCCATAAAACAAAACGAAACTTATGTGCTTCGAAACGATGTAACCAGTGTACGGTCTAAATGTAAAGGGCGGCCAGAAAATACGCCATGCGCGTTGTGAGGGGCATATATGCAGTCTAGAACAATACAAACAGTGCACAAACATCACACCCCGCCACAGATATCGTAGTTGCTTTGCGCAAATGGGGTCAGAACTGTTGTCCACTTCCGAATGCTGTCAGAGCTGCCTTTATAAGCCAGGCAGCACAAAGCGCATCAACGATTGTGCGCACATCGAGGCCTAAGATTCAAACCCTTCCTTGAAAATTATTCGGATAGTTTAAGCAGTCGTCGATGTTATGTATTTTGTCAGCATTTTGATGCGAAGCACTGTGCGTTTTTTAGCACCAGTTTGTATGAGTGCAACGAGCCTAATGGTATGGCATTCTTGAACTGTTGCACGAGAACGTTCCGGAACAAGTAGGTACGAAAGTAACCGTTTTTTCCTTACGTACACTGTTTATAAACTTTGATTCCAGGTGCTGTGTCCAGTCCCGAATACCCTCCCGCAAATCCTGTTCTACTACCGTCGTCGATCTCTGAGCTCGGAAATGTGACCCATACAAATTTGAAGGACAAGGGGTCTTCGCTGGCTACTGGTGAAGAAAATTCTGTCCGGTGTCAAAACCGTGAAGGAAGAGGAGGGCCGTTGCGATGCAACCTCTGTCCGTACACTTGTGCGAACTTTTCCGACGTTGTGATACACATCGAATTGCACGCGACTGAGAAGGAATTTAAATGCTCCCCGTGCCCAGCTGTGCTTGAGGCGTCCTACAAACTTAAATTGCCTATGACATCCGCCAACACTGAGGAAAAGCCACACAAGTGCGACCAGTGCCGTTTTTCAGCTGCATCACCTAGCAAGCTTCTTCGACACAACCGTACGCAATCAGACGAAAAACCCTACAAATGTGAAGTGTGCCCATATTCCGCGAATCAGAAAGGCCACTAAACCTTCACATTCGTGCGCATATCAGAGCAGGGGTCTTTAACTGTACTCTATGTACATTCGTGGGCTCAAGCACTGAGAGCTTCAAAGAGCACATGTCCGGGCACGGGGAGTGAATTCTTAATAAATACGCGCATGTGACAACTATGCTTAATAGTGGCACATGTTTCTCCACAGAAAAAATTACCCACTTTTTGAGCACAAGTGCAAGCTATTATGTTTAATGTATGGCGAACATCCGGTATTCTTCTACAGATGTTTGCAGGTTTAAGCCGCTAACATTCACCGCTTATTGATGCATGTTCTTATTAATTCGAATTATTTTAGCAGTAGACCCAGCATCAGGTGCTTCGGCTTTTTCGTGGACAGTCAGGTGGTGTGCCTTGTTGGTGAAGTTGATGGCAGTAAAGTAGAGACTGCGGATACCTCGATTATTCAGCGTAAGCTCTTTCTTGCTTCAAAGCACAACTAGTCAAAAAAACATCAAAGTTGACTACAGCTAATAAACAACCTCGGTGATACGCCGAACCCTTTGTTTGGAGACGGCCTTTTAGTCTAAGTTAAATGGCAAATTCGTTGCCTTACTTTTACTTGCCGCGTTAAAACTCCCACAACATTCTCGACCTGCGCTACATGGATTTACAACGGGGCTTCTCATCTACAGTTAAAAATTTTGCCTATTTCATTCCAATCTAAGGAACATCTTAGCAACTTCCTTGAATCTTTGATACAATGTGGATTTCAGTCGCTAACCTTCGAGCAATTCCCACGGTCTAGCTAGCATATCATCGGCTAGCGCATGCGGTAAGGACACGAAGTTTTAGATCAAATCAACAAACATTTCGGACACCTCATGTTGAACCGAATAAAACGTTTGGCAAGCCGCTACGCAGTCGACCTGCATCTTTCAGCCGCCGACGATCCTGGTTTGATTTTTCTATCAAATAAGACCAATAAATGACAACTCCTTAATTCTACCAAGGAATGGTAACTGTATTGCAGCGTTAAATATCTTTCTTGCCAGACCAGCGTTATTTATCGAACACTCTTCCTAGAATGCTGAAAACTTGATGATCGTGTAGCATTGGCACCTTTCTCGATACTGGCGCCTGCGTTCATGCGTATCATTCACGAATGCGTCAAGTGCACTGCGTGCTGAGGCGACTCTAATCTGGAAAAGGAAGGCAGGGAAAAAAATACCGGACAAGTACGAGGGAAGCAAACACGGACTGCTGAAATTTTTAACTGATGTCCTATTTTTTATAATCAGATATCGCAGATATATACAGATATAAATATGCTCAAATGGCAGCAATTCTCAAAAGGCAGCAACAAAGCAACAGCAACTAAAGCTACAGCAATAAACAAATCAGAGTGCATGTCGAACGCCCTTTACCGAAAACGCCTGCTACCGAAAACGCCGAAAACGCCTGTACCCAGAGGAAATGACTCACAACCAGTGATAGGCAGTATCGAAGGTACAGCCTTTGTCAAAAGTTTAGACCACAGGGGGTTTCTTCTAAGCACTATTGTGGCGTTCCTGCAGCACTTGTGGAAGTCCTATGCATCGGAGGGAGCAGGACCAAAAATCTTCTTACCTTCAGGAGATTTGGGACGCTGAGGTTGCATTACGAGCAAAGCAATGCAGCCCAGAAGCAACCCCCTGGGCTATAAACATTTGACAAAGGCTGTACATGTAGCTTCGATACTATCCTTCTGCTTATTTTGTTTTTCTCTTACCGAACGCTTGCCAGATATGGAAGCATTGGAGATATGGAAGCATTGGAGTTATTGGTTTGCAGAATACATTTTGAGTGTATCCTATATTTTAGTGATGCTCGATCCTCAAAACACACTGTGTGGCATATTTTGAGGTGGCTGTAAGCCAGATTTCCGGCCGGCATCGCTCGATCAAGAGGGAGCACCCTGAAAAAAAGCTATGGAGTACAAGTATGAAGAGAAGATGCGAAGGCTGTAAGCCACGTCTTTCTTCTCTCTTCCTGCGTTCGTTGTTTGGTAGATATACGACGCATACATTTCCTTCTGCACACTTTATGAAGGAAGGGTCCAGAAGACAGGCTGAAGATTTTAACATTACAAAAAAATGCAGTCAGCAATTGCAGGTGCTACATACTTAGCACCTACGAGTACTCTATTTGTAAAATACCGCATTAGGAATACAAGGGTTATTCATCAGTACCGTGTAATTCATCAGTACAAATCTCAGGTACATTGTGACACCACATTTTTTGCTGACCTTGCGAATCTACGCGAAAATACCGCTGCTCACAACACAAAACACAACGAATATTGGTATGTACCTTGTCCACGCACAAAGTACTGTTTTCAAGCTCTCAGGTATGTGTTGCCGTCCTTCCTTAATAGAACCACTTTCACTAATCTATCCATCCTTTCTGTTTCATATAACGCTGTCAGAAGTATGTTCTTACGAAAGAATAAATAATATCCAACTGTAAAATAAACAAAGTATCCATGGGCTGTGATTAAACTATCATTTGCGTGTGTGTAACAGTACAGAGACTATTCTGGTGATCTGTTATGAATACATTGTGCATATTTGTTACTTTACGCATTTTCTTGTTATTGTTTTACTGCTGTCTGTCATCGCCGTGCCAAACCGCTCCAGGAGCTCAGAGCTTTGTCAAGCCGCGTTCGCGGCTTTTTTTCCTTTCACCTCACCCATTGTACATGACTGAAAAAAATGAACTGAACTGAACTGTTGTGGTAGAAACTATACCTCTTCACCCCTATTTCTAGTTGCGATTGTTGCCAGTAGAAATAGTTTGGTTTGGTTTATTGGGGTTAAACGTCCCAAAGCAACTAAGGCTATGAGCGACGCCGTAGTAACAAACAAAAAGCATTATAAACAGCTTCAAGTTTATTATTTTATTACATATTCAGGTTCTTACTGCGAAGTGTCCTAACTTAGCTGATGGTATTCGAACAAATGTTAACATTGGTGACTTCAATAATGTTTAGAAGAATCCATGATACGCTTTCTTGTAGCTCCATCAGAAATCGATTGCGCTTTTAAAAAAAAGTCTACGTCACAATTCTATTCCTCAGCGCGTCGAGTGTCGGTATTGAACGCAGCTTTTTTTTAAGTATCATGACTAGCACTGCACTGAAAGAATATCCGTGTTGGACGAAAGAATGGCCAGCAGCGCATTTCATCAATGAAAAGAACTAATCTCCACTTGTGCCGACCCCTATACATGATATAGCGATAAAATACCGCAGCTATGAAAAGAAGACCGGCACATTCAGGCTATCAGTATACAGCCCGTTGTTTAACAGGGGCCCGGCAATCTGTTTTCTATAATATTCCAGACATAAAAATATCGATTTTATCACACACTTGACTTATCCTAACAAAATCATTTTATCTTAATTGATTTTCTTTTTTTTTGTAAAAAGTCCAAGGCATCAGGCTTTTTCGTTCAGCGAAGTTACAGCGTCGCCCTTTGGCCACCCAATTTCAAGTTGCACTTCGTCATTAGTTCCAAAGCTAGGGCTGCTGGCAGCTGCTTTTTGAACGGAATCGAGGTATCAGCATGGAAGCTAACTTTGCTAACCACATGACATGCAACTAATCTGAGAGTTCTGAACCAATCGGTCTGCTGCATTTTTAGAGATGGGCGTTATACTGAGCTCCGGAAAAGCTGCGATCAAGGTTGGCATACACGCTTCCCCACCTTTAAGTTCACGTGGATCCCACTTGGTGGCGTCGCATGAAATGCAAAGCAGCGTGGGCGTGGTCATTTGCTGTGCCAGGAGGGTGGCGCATTCGAACAGCTTCGCTTTTGCGGATGTGCTAGCCGGACTATAGCTATTACGCACTCGTGCAGTTTTGACACGTCGTGAAGCCCTTGTTTCACGTTGAACAAACAGGTGAGATAAAACAACAAGGATCAAAGCTCAAGGAGACCGAGTGTGAGTACCTCAGCTCTTCAGAGCTCGCTTGCTTCGCCTTTTTTGCGTTACACTTGCATCCGAATACATTGAAGTTGTTTCGTACAGCTCTGCGGTGAAATTGCATCCGCAGTTACGATTTCCTGTCAATATCCCCTGCTGCCAAAGGCTGCATAAAGCGGTGGAAGCCACCCCCGCTTCTGGTAAATTTATGCCTCTTGATTCCCTGTTGCAGAAGATAATAGCTCAAGCGTCTGAAGAATTGTCTGGCTCGAGAGCATGTCATTATGACAGGGCTTTCGAGGTACTCCTTTGGAGTTATTGTTATGCGATGTTTAAAAATTCCCTCTCGTACTTTTTTTGTTGTTGTTGCCATCTCTGCGCCATCGTTTTCGGAGCTTTTCTTTTCTCACGTGGTTTTCATTCTGGCGCCATAATGGAGGAGCAGTGATATCACTGTAGCAGTGGTGTGATTGTAATTATTTTTTTCTTAGCACTTCATGCACGGCTTGAATAGTTACGGAAGAGGATGTTTTGTCGGAAAATGCGCATTTGGTAATTACAACGCAACCCTTAAGCTAGAGAATCGGTTTCGATTTTTCTGGGTGATTATCTACCCCAGCACGCCCACAGTGCTGAAGCATGCCACTATCGACTATGATGCCGTGATCGGAGCCGGCACAGGTACGGGATGCGTGCTGTAAGACGTTATCAGCAACCGAATCTTTTTGCTACTACGCGTGTGGCATGTGCTACGGATATACTGGCAGGACAGCCGTAGACGAGATTCTTGTGCTGCCAATGGGTGCCGTCATTTACAGGGCAATGGCGAGATGCGGTGCGGATGTTTGATGAGGGGCTGAGGGACTGCAGAAACATCGCGGCCGCGCGTGCATGATGTCTAAAACGTACTGACTTTATGGCGGTGAGAAACATCGCTTGGGCTCTGTACGCCACTGTAATGTTACAGCACACAGCAGTCGACTTTTGCACGATCTGAAATGAAATCGATATTTGTGAAATGAAATCCATAGTTTCACACTTCTCGAAATTGTCCCGGCGATCTCCGCCCGTTCACGCAATCGTTGCCGCCTTGGGTTGCTTTATTGGCAAAAGTTTTTAAGACAAATTTCAAGACTTCAAGTGCGTCTAACTACCTTACTGATCATCATGCAGCCCAGCCTATTGCCCTCGAATATCAAGTATATGGGGAGTGACGGATGTCAAATTATCGGTAGTGTAGCGTGGCAGCCACGCTCCGTTTCGGTCGTGAAAGAAGACGAAGACTACCCTGAGGTCTGAATCTCGCTTGCTGATGGAACGCTGGGCCAGGACTGTTCCCAGACGCCTCAAGAGACCCGGATTAAATTTAGCCCTAACCTCTTTTACTGTGGTTTCTGCGAACCAGAGTTTGCAACTTGCGATGCATCTAAAAACGGCGCACAGAAAACACCCAAACACAGGGAGAACGGACAGGGTAGGAGCGCACTAGGAAACTGAAGCTTGGTTGAAAAACACTTCTCACTCGGTAAGCATACGCCAGGAAATTCAGCACGTGTCAACAATATAAAACCCAAACAAAAACGTGACGTTGCTGTGCGATAGACAAACGGACTAAACCAAGATAAAAACTAAAAAAAAACATGTAAGACAAGAATTAATACAAGAACCTAAACCCCTGGGATGAGCGAAGCACATAATCAGCACTGGCGATGAACAACAGCTATAAAAGTATTTGTTGATCAGCACCTCGGCGACACAAACAAAATTCAAATCCACACAGATGCCCCTTCTGCCTGAAACAAGCTTCGCAGAGTCGCCCACGCGCACAGGTTACGGCGTCGTGCCGGGATCATTTCTGCGAGGGTAAAAGTTTCTTCATCTGATCTGTATTTCAAGCCTTCTATCATGCGTCAAAATTATGGCCCTCAGGATAGGTTCTTCAGTCGGTCAACGTGTATCGTCACACAGTAACATAAAAAATAAGCTATGATTCTGCGCAAGCTTGTTTCATACGACCAGGATGAATCTTCCTGCAAGCTGGAATCCTTTCGCATGCCTTAAGTCTCCTACATCTTTCGCCTCTACGCCTTTCAATGTGGGCGTGACAATGAAATATATCATTTTATTGTTTTTTGCTATCCAGTTTTTTTTTATGCCACTTTTTCTATCGCATTGGTTTCACTAATTTTTTTATCCTTCCAGGCAATCCCCTGCGCGGGATAATCCTCGTGGTGGTACGTACACCGTTCCAGTGCCGTTCCATTCCGTGCCCTGCAGCGGATCTGGCGGGGCGAGCTCGTCTCCGTAGAAGTTTCTGTCGAATCACCTGCTCGTATTTTTGAGTAGGTATGTCTCAGTATGACGGGAGTTTTCAGTGTATGATGACATTTAAGCAATTCTTCCAGGGGTGCCATTGTAAATCTGAGAATGCGGACTCTGTCAATACAAAGGAAACAACGGCAGCACTTCGCCTCTCCATCGCTTACCATATTTCTGCTAGACATGAGTGCAGGTTATCCTTTCTTTGCCATTGGTACCTGAAGGAATGATGGTTGATCCTTGTAGGCACTATATTTCCGACCCTATTGTTATCTCCAAAAATATCCTTAGACATGGTATAGTCCTTGCAAGCCAATATTGTGGATGAGCGCATCGTGGGGAACATAATGTGGCGAAGCACTCTGAAGAAAATTAATTTGTTCCCCCTGAGCTTATTCACAATACATCCTTCATGGCATTAATGTCTGCAACAAACAAAATGCGTTTCATTTTAATTTCCAATTCTGAAATTAGATTGAAAGTTTTCGGCAGCGTTCAACAAAAATGCATCGTATCAGTTGTCGGAATGTAATCGAGTTATTACATCTGATTTCAGATCAAGACGAAGTGACTGACTTAGTTAGGACATGGTCCGAAACGTCGCCGGCAATCTTATGAAGCGCACTCTAGAGGAGCTGATATAAGCTCCTGCTAGTTATTTTTAGCTCCCATTGTCGAGCTCCAGCGTAGCGGGTGGGGATCCTCGATGGGAGTGCTGAACTATTCCTTGCTTATTTCTGTTGCTATATCCATCATAAGACTCATTTTCGTTCTCTGAAAATAGTTCTATGCTGCGATTCACCACAAGCGCAACCTTGAGAGACTGGAGAATGTGCAGGCTACATGTGAGAGACTAAGGGCGTTTGCATCGGTTGGGTGCGTTCCTCGCTAGAGTACTCGAGGCCCGCGTAGCTGCTTTCAAAGAGACGTCACTGTCTCGGATTTTCTAAACGCACGCTTCTAATTTCCGTGCCAAGACGAGGGCTTTCCCTTTCAGCAAGGATGCTCTTGCTTTGCAGCCCATCTACACACTATCAAAAGTACGACAGCTTTTCTGCTACGGTTGCGGTTGTCCCATGGTTGTCCTTTAAAAGAAGAGAAGACTATCTTCATGAAATCGGCTTGGTTTGTCTTTTTGTGACTAAGTACTACCGGGGTAACAAAACGCCAGGCCCGAAATATGTTATTTTATCTCAACTATCCGGTATAAGCAATGCACAGAACGGTAAGCTGAGGCATAAACACGGGAGCACGACCAGGTTCTTTGCACGCTGTCTCGCACGCAACGTCAGAAAATGTTTTTCGACCACTCGTGTGACGCGTAAACATTTCGCGCCAACTGTACTTCGCAAAAATTCTTTTTTTCAAAATATTCTATTGTCACGTTGTAGTGACGTCAGTCCAGTGGTCAGGAAGACACCAGCCAGTCTTGGAAACGAAGCTTTTTATTTGGGCTGACTTGCGCCCGCAAAAGGACTGAATCACTCGGCGGCGGCGTAAGCAACAAATGTGCTCGTCGGTCGTCGAACTACGAATGTCCGCCGCTCGCGGCATCGCTCAATTTAAAGCCGGCAAGGAACTTTCCAGATAACAGGTCAAGATCATCTACGGTAATCTGGAAAAACCTAGATGCAGCCTTTCATGGCTGCGAACAATCGAGATTAGTCTGGTCGCTTCTCGCGCCACGAACAAAAGTGATAACGACCCTTTCCTGCTGCCTTGAGCGTGAACGAACAAACACTGCAATGATACGTGGCATTACCCCCCTTCCAAAGAAGCATCGTCTCGATGCTTTAAAATGAAAATAAACATGGACAATGAAAACTTCCAGTCCTTTAGCGTTCATAATATGGCTTCAGGCGTACGACATGTACGACTTCCGGGCGTGTGCGGCGTCGCTGAGATGCTGTCGTGCCGTCGGGAATGACTTCGTAGTCGAGGTCACCGATGCGACGGAGAACCTTGTACGGGCCAAAGTAGCGTCGCAACAACTTTTCACTCAATCCACGGCGGCGAACTGGCGTCCATATCCAAACACGATCACCTGGCTTGTAATGCGTGTCTCGTCGGCGCAGATTGTAGCGTCGGGCGTCGGTGTGCTGCTGGTCTTGAATGCGAAGCCGCGCAAGTCTTCGGGCTTCCTCGGCGCGATTAAGGTAGGCGGCGACGTCGAGGTTGTCTTCGTCAGAAACGTGCGGGAGCATTGCGTCGAGTGTTGTCGTGGGCTTCCTGCCGTATACCAGCTGGAATGGGGTAAACCTGGTTGTCTCCTGGACGGCAGTATTATAAGCGAAGATCACGTAGGGCAGAATGGAGTCCCACGTCTTGTGTTCGGCGTCGATGTACATGGAGAGCATGTCTGCGATGGTCTTGTTCAGACGCTCTGTGAGTCCGTTGGTTTGTGGATGATAGGCAGTGGTCCTCCGATGGCTTGTCTGGCTGTAGTTTAAAATGGCTTGCGTCAGCTCCGCTGTAAACGCCGTTCCTCTGTCTGTGATGAGCACTTCCGGGGCGCCGTGTCGCAGCAGAATTTGTTCGACAAAAAATTTTGCGACTTCTGTTGCGGTACCACTAGGCAACGCTTTTGCTTCGGCGTAGCGGGTCATGTAGTCGGTGGCCACGATGATCCACTTGTTTCCTGATGAAGAGGTCGGAAAGGGGCCGAGGAGGTCCATCCCTATTTGCTGAAAGGGCTTAGTTGGCGGTGGTATGGGGTTCAGGAGTCCGGCTGGTCTAGTCGGAGGCGTTTTGCGTCGCTGACACTCACGGCACGTTTTCACGTAATGGGAAACGTCGGTAGCTAGCCGTGGCCAATAGTACTTCTCCTGGATGCGGTGCAACGTGCGAGCAATCCCGAGATGCCCTGCAGTCGGCTCATCATGACATGCCTGCATAATTTCTTGCCTAAGATTCTTGGGCACGACAAGAAGATGTACTGTCCTGTTGGGCGCGAAGTTCTTCTTCAGGAGGACATTATTGTTAAGGACGAAGGACGACAGTTGGCGCTTGAACCCCCGGGGAGGCGAGGTGGTCTTGCCTTTCAAATAATCAACTAGGCTTCAGGATCCGAGCGCTGCTGCTGCGCGAAACTGCTGGCGCTTACCGGTCCTAGGAAAGCATCGTCGTCTTCCGCTTCCGGTGCTGCGTCTACGGGGGCTCGCGATAGGCAGTCAGCATCGGAATGTTTGCGGCCAGATTTGTAGACTACAGTTATGTCAAATTCTTGAAGACGCAGGCTCCAACGAGCAAGGCGGCCGGAGGGATCTTTCAAATTGGCCAGCCAGCACAGAGCATGGTGATCGCTCACAACCTTGAATGGTCGTCCGTATAGGTAGGGGCGAAATTTGGACGTGGCCCAAATAATGGCGAGACATTCTTTCTCTGTCGTCGAATAGTTGGCTTCGGCTCTCGACAGTGAACGGCTAGCGTACGCGATAACTTTCTCCTGCCTGCCATTTTTCTGAACGAGGACCGCTCCTAAGCCCACCCCGCTTGCATCGGTATGAACTTCGGTTTCGGCGTTTTCATCAAAGTGCCCGAGCACAGGAGGGGACTGTAAGCGGCGCTTCAGCTCGTTGAAAGCTTCCTCTTGTGGCCTTTCCCATTTAAAAGGCACGTCAGCCTTGGTAAGTTGAGTCAAAGGTTCAGCGATGCGCGAAAAGTTCTTGACGAATCGTCGGTAATAAGCGCACAATCCAAGGAATCTGCGTATAGCCTTCTTGTCATTAGGCTGTGGAAACTCTGCGATCGCAGCCGTCTTCTGGGGGTCGGGGCGAACTGCATCCTTGCTTACGACGTGACCAAGGAACAGCAGCTCCTCGTAGGCGAAGTGGCACTTCTCTGGTTTCAGTGTCAGGCCTGAAGACTTGATCGTTTCCAGCACTATCCGAAGCCTTCTGAGGTGGTCTTCAAAGCTTGAGGAGAAGACAACAACGTCATCTAAGTAGACTAGGCAAATCTGCCACTTCAAGCCTGCGAGCACCGTATCCATTACTCGCTGGAACGTCGCTGGGGCAGAGCAGAGGCCGAATGGCATCACCTTGAACTCGAAGAGTCCGTCTGGCGTTATGAACGCAGTCTTTTCGCGATCTCTTTCGTCGACTTCAATTTGCCAGTAGCCGCTCTTCAGGTCCATCGATGAGAAGTACTTAGCGTTGCGCAGCCGGTCCAATGTATCGTCGATGCGGGGGAGGGGGTAGACATCCTTCTTCGTAATGCTGTTCAAGCGGCGGTAATCGACGCAAAAGCGAAGGGTGCCGTCTTTCTTTTTCACTAGGACGACTGGTGCTGCCCAGGGGCTCCTTGATGGCTGGATAACGTCGTCACGAAGCATTTCCTCAACTTGCTTACGGATAGCTTGGCGTTCTAGCGGCGATACGCGATAGGGGCTCTGTCGCAGTGGTCGGGCGTGTTCGTCTGTGACAATTCGGTGCTTGGCAAGCCTCGTTCGTCGCACATTCGATGCTGATGAGAAGCAATCGCTGTACTCTTGAAGAAGACTGCGTATTTGGTCTTGTCTGCTCCGTGGTAATGCTGGGTTGATATCAAACGTTGGTTGATGGCGTTGGTCAGATGGTTCTACAGGTTGGTCGGGTAGGGCAAATATGTCTCTGATGTCTGCCAGCTCGTCGAGGAAAGCGATCATCGTACCTTTGTTTAGATGCCGGTATTCTTCGGTGAAGTTGGTTAGCAAGACCTGGGCTTGGCCATTTCGGATTTGGGCGACTCCCCTTGCGACGGCCAGTCCTCGATCCAGGAGTAGCTGGGTGTTCCCCTCGATGACGCCTTCGGCAGTTTCGATGTCTCCAGTACCTATGCAGGCGACGACACTTGATCGGGGCGGCACGCTCAATGCTTCGTCGAGGACGTTCAAGGCAACGGGATGAGTTGCTGTCGTCGCTGCAGATATGGCTTTGTCCGTGGAAAGCTTGATCGACTTAGATCGAAGGTCGATGATCGCTCGATGTTCATTCAGGAAGTCCATTCCCAAAATCACGTCTCGCGAGCATTGCTGTAGGATCAGGAAGGTTGTCGCATAGGTTCTCCCGTTTACACTAACTCTCGCGGTGCAGCGTCCTGACGGCGTAATCAGGTTGCCACCTGCGGTGCGGATCAGCGGGCCATCCCAAGTTGTTGTTACCTTCCTGAGTCGGACAGCGAGTGGGCCACTCATGACAGAGTAGTCAGCTCCAGTGTCGACCAAGGCAGTAACCGCGTGACCGTCGACCGTAACTTCAAGGTCACTTGTTCGCGTTCTCGTATTGTACGTTGTCTTCGGTGTCCGATCTCGGCTTCGTCGAGTAGTAAGGCTGCGGTGGGCGTACTCCGACGTTACTTCACTGGGCAGCGGTAAAAGTTTCAAGTCTGGCCGCGTCGTCGTCGTCGTCATTGTCGGTGCTGTCGTCGGTGTTGTCGTCGTTGTTGTCGTCGTAGTTGAGGCATGGACTTGGGTTTTCGTCGATGGAGGATCTTTGTGCTTGCGCTCGGAAGCAACCTCACCTCCAGAGGCTGCTTTATTCAGTTTAACCTTCGGGGGCTGGGGGAGCGTCCACGCACTGCGTAGCCTCGGCTAGGAGATACAAAGCGCGGAGACGAAGGCGACGGGGAACGTGATAGGCGGCTGGGCGGTGAGCATTCTTCCCGGCGCAAAAACTCCTCGATTTCGGCTGGTCGCTGCCCGGGTCGGGGTCGTGGAGCGTCGTAAGAGAACCCTCGGATGCCCAGTCGTCTGTATGGGCAGTGCCGGAGGACGTGACCGGCTTCGCCACAGTGGAAGCATAGTGGGCGGCGCTGGTCGGGAGTTCTCCACTCGTCGCATTTTCTCGGCTGCGCGCGTCGCTCGTAGGACGGGCGGGTTGGGGCGAGTGGGCGGCGGTCCAACGCAGCTGGCTGAGGGCGATAGGGGCTTGGGTCCTGGCGTCGGGGGGCAGGGCGGCGCACAGCTGCGGCGTAAGTCATGGCTGGGGGCTGCAGTGGCTGCGTGGGTGTCGGCGTCACACCCAAGGCCTGTTGAACCTCGTCCCGGATGACGTCAGTGAGTGATGAAATTTGCGGCTGCGTTCCCGTGGGCAGCAATCGTTGGAGCTCTTCTCGCACAACTTGACGGATAACCTCCCGCAAGTTATCGTTGTTAACGGTGTCCAGGCAGTTTGCTGAGAAGACGCGCTGCTGGCGGTCATATTGGCGGGCTCGGGCGTCAAGGGTTTGTTCCATTCTGGATGCCTCTTCTACGAATTCCGCGACGGTTTTCGGTGGGTTGCGGACGAGGCCGGCAAAGAGTTGCTCTTTAACTCCTCGCATAAGCAACTTCACCTTCTCTTCTTCCTTCATGTTCATGTCGGCACGCCGGAAGAGACGCTTCATCTCCTCAGTATACACTGCAACGGTCTCGTTTGGGTGTTGTATGCGAGACTGTAGCAGCTGCTGGGCTCTCTCCTTTCGCACGACGTTTGTGAAGGTCTTCAGAAGCTGTTCCTTGAAGGTTTCCCAGTTGGCAAGGCTGGCTTCCTCATTCTCGAACCAGACTCTTGCTGGTCCCTCCAGGGCGAAGAAGACGTACCTAAATTTCATGGCATCGTCCCAGTTGTTGAAGACAGCCACACGGTCGAACTGCTCCAGCCATTCCTCGGGGTCGGCGCCAGGCGAAGCGTCGAAGGTTGGTGGCACACGGGGCTGCTGCAGAATGATTGGAGTGGTCGTCTGGGGCAAGGTCATGATGGACGTTGGTACTTGCTTTCGCTTCCGGGTAGGGTCCGGCAGGGTCCCGAACTCAGGTGCGTCCCCTTGCAGGCGTCGGCTTGCGCGGTGGACTGGACTCAGGTCCTGCGGTAGATGACTCAGAGGGCTGGCGTCACGACTTGTTGGGGGTGTCCGGAACATGAAAGGCTACCCAGCACCTCCACCAGATGTCACGTTGTAGTGACGTAAGTCCAGTGGTCAGGAAGACACCAGCCAGTCTTGGAAACGAAGCTTTTTATTTGGGCTGACTTGCGCCCGCAAAAGGACTGAATCACTCGGCGGCGGCGTAAGCAACAAATGTGCTCGTCGGTCGGCGAACTACGAATGTCCGCCGCTCGCGGCATCGCTCAATTTAAAGCCGGCAAGGAACTTTCCAGATAACAGGTCAAGATCATCTACGGTAATCTGGAAAAACTTAGATGCAGCCTTTCATGGCTGCGAACAATCGAGATTAGTCTGGTCGCTTCTCGCGCCACGAACAAAAGTGATAACGACCCTTTCCTGCTGCCTTGAGCGTGAACGAACAAACACTGCAATGATACGTGGCACTATTTTCATTCTCTGCAGGTGTTCACGGGGCGTACGCTGAAGACAAAGGGTCATCGCAGATTTTCACCATAAGTACGGGTGGTGTACTTAACCAGCTGCTATTAGACCGGAACAGCTACCCACATAGGTCCTAACAGGAAGTGTCATGGACTTTCAGTTGGAATATGACCTCGACGAAGTGACAAATGGTGAGGAGGAATGGCGAGGGGAGGCCGCGTGCACCATTTGCAGCCTGGAGAAAGAAAGGTTCACTGGACATCTCTTTTTACAGTAGAGACAAGATTAAAATATATTACAAATCATTCACAATTGTGCAAAACAGAGCGACACAGACAGTGCAGTACTCGAGAAAGTCTAGAGCTCAAAGAGATATTGCAACTGTACACCAGTAAATCGGTGAGGCGGAGAAACAAAAACAAACATTAGTAACCGTGTTCTGCGAAATTCTAACCACCCAGGGATCGCGGAAGACTGGCGCATTTTCTTTGGCTCGTTCGAGGCTGGCGGACAGAGTTGTGGCCGCAGAAGTCGTGCGGTAGCCCTTTCTTTTAAGCAACCGAACTACGTGTATACGGAGTTCATACGTGAATGCGGAGTTTTTTTTTGCTTAATTTTTAGCAGTGTTTAGTTGTATATTTACAGAAACATCGAGCTTAGAAACTCTTTTTCTAATCACATTTCGGAGAGCTGCACCATCTGTCTTTTCGTTTCTCAGGGGTCTATAGTGCGTTCCTTGCCACACTAAACATTCTCAGCCGTGGATGCTGATCTCTGATATTGCACAAATGATAAGCTGTAAATTCCGCACTGCTGGATGTCTCTTTGTGCGGTGACTTCAATGTTTTATATAAAAGTCTCAAGAATATATATAACCTCACGAGAAATTGCGGTCATGGATATTATATCTTCTCTGGGCATATCGTAGTTTAGCGAAAACTTACTAGAGATCGGGCATGTACGCCCAAACAGTTAAGTTCAACCAGCCGCACCACTCGCACTTCCGTCATTCATTGGGACACATGTTCAAGAAGGTGAGGCCTGCAATTGTGGACAAAACGCAAACTTGAGAGCCCTTTTTTCTTAGGATGATGTTGTGCAAATACTTTAACTGCAACTGACCTGTTTATGCAGAAAATATACGCTTGCCCTTTAGCTTCTATGCCATTCACTGGCTAACACCAAAATAACTTCACATATATTTTAAAACACCGACAAAATAAAGTGTATTCTTTGCGCACGCGTCCTTGTTTGCTTCACCGTCCATTATTGGTGATAATTTGCATAGTTTTTAAACCAGTTGCGCACTGTAATTTCTGGCTCTTACTCACATCGTGAGTGTGCACATTTCCTTTCATGGGGGAGGGGACCTGGACTCTTAATTTTTTTCATTTCTGTGCTTGTATATTCGTCGCATTTCATACGAATTTCAAACGTCACTTAGTTTTGTGTCAAGTACTTAGACATGTTGATCTGCTCAGGTACAATAGTAATTTGGAAAGTGGCAATCTGAATTATGGAGTGTTTAATTAGAATTAAGTTCAAGTGCCTTCCTTATAATTACGCCACCGCGGTTGCACGCTAGTTACGGTGCTCGGCAGCGGCTTCGATCACGGCGGTGTTGCTCGCATTTCGATGGAGGAGGAATGCTACAGACCGTAGGTCTGCGTGATGTCAGTGCACGTTAAGCCCCACGTGGTCGAACTTATCCATAGCCCTTCACTACGGGGTTCCCCATAACTTGAGTCGCACTGGGACATAAACCTCATAAAACCACACGAAACTTATGTGCTTCGAAACATTTCAACCAGCGTATGGTCTAAATTCAAAGAGTGGCCTGAAAATAAAGTTAGGGCGTTGTAATAATAATCAGCACGACCACGCCCCCTACAGGGCAAAGGCCTCTCCCATGTCTCCCCATTAACCCTGTCCTTCGCCAACTGCTCCCATCGATCCCTGAAAATTTCTTGATCTCATCTGCCCACCTAACTTTCTCCCGCCCCCTGCCACGCTTGCCTTCTCTTGGAATCCACTTCGTTACACATAAGGAAAAGCGGTTATCTTGCCGACGCATTACATGCCCTGCCAAAGCCCATTTCTTCCTATTTAGTAAAGCAGAAATTTGGGCAAGTTGTTACGTATTCATTTTTGAAACAGCGCAACAAAGACAGGACGTGGAAACTGAGGGGTAAAGACAAGCAGGCGCTGAATAAAAACTGGGTTTATTGAAAAAAACACAAATATATAGACAGTTAGGAAAGATTAATCGCCACTATAGTAAACTCGTGTGACATGGGACGCCAGATACCCAATCTCCCCTTCGGAAAGTGTGTTTTTTTGTGTTTGTGTGTTGTTAGTCAGCGCCTGTTGTTAGTCAGGGCCTGTTTGTCTTTACCCCTCAGTTTCCACGTCCTGTCTTTGTTGCGCTGTTTCAAAAATGAACCCATTTCTTCCTCTTGATTTCGACTAGGATGTCATTGACCCACGTTTATTCGCTCACCGAATCCTGCCGTTCCCGATCTCTTAGCGTTACACCTATCATTTTTCTGTCCATAGGTAGCTGCATATATGCTCATCACTGGATAACGCAGTGATGGGCATATATAATGCTTAAAGCTACACAGAGTGCGCAAACATCAGACGCCACCGCGATACGGTGGTTGCTTTACGCACAAACGGGTTTTAAAAGCTTTAAAAGCGCTCGTGCAATTAAAAGAACTTGCTTTCAGCCGTAAACTTGCCCGTCTTTCACTTTTTCATAATCTTTATCATCTCCCACTGCTGTGTCAAGATGTCTTTCAGGAACCTGCCGCCAATTTTCCACGCCGCGATCATTCTTTTAAATTAAAGCGCCCGCCATGCCGCACATTCCTTTTTACAAAATCATTCATACCACGCACGATCATCGAATGCAACCGCTTACAGTCCAATATTGCTACCGAATTTAACACATTTAAATTTCAAGAATTGATCTCCGCTTTGGGTACCATCTACCGACATCGACAGTTCTAGTAGTGTCTACCTTTGCCATCCCATATGTTATGATGCGCATGTTACTCTATGTAGTTAGATTTAGTAATTCACCTGTTGTTGTTATTCGACCCGGTATATTTCTTGTCCGTATATGATATTTATTTGCATGACTGCGTATAATAATTTGTTTTATTGAGGGTTTTTTCCGTGTCACATTGTAAGTGTACTTTCTATTTCCTACCCCCCCCCCCTTTCGTAGTACACTCGAAAGATGGCCTTTAAGGGTATTTTCAATAAATGAATAAATAAATAAAAAGGTAGTCCACTTCCGTGTGCTATCGAGGCACATTTTCAAGCCAGGCAACACGAATTGAATCAACGACTATTCGCACACTGTGGCTTAAGAGTCAAAGTCCTCGCTTGAAAATTCTTCTGATAGTTGATTAATCGTCAACTGGGTGTATTTTCTCAGTATGTATGTGTACCGTATGTTAGTCGGCATAAGTTTGGTTTAGTGCAATGAGCCATAGGTTATGGCGTTCTTGAACCACTGCACGAGTAGGTACGAAAAAATCCGATTTTCCCTAACATACACTGGTTACCAACTTTAATTTCAGAGGCCGTATCCAGTCCCGAGCACCTTCCCATGAATTCTCTTCTACCATCGACGTCGACCTCTGAGCTCGGAAATGCGGCCAATACAAACTGGGAGGACTTGGGGCCATCCCTGGCTACGAGTGAAGAACATTCTGTTCGGTATCAGAACCTTGAGCCAACAGAAGAGGAGTTGAGGTACATGTTCTTCCCGTACACTTCTATGAATTTTCCCGACGCTGTGAGACATATCGAATTGCACACGACTGAGAAGAAATCGAAACATCCCCTGTGCCCAGCGGTGTTTTAGGCGCCCTGCAAACCTGAAGTGCATATGGTCTCCTCTCACACTGAGGAAAAACCACACAAGTCCGACCAGTGCCGTTTTTCAGCTGCCTCACCTAGCAAGCTACTTCGACACAAGCGCACGCACACAGGTGAAAAACCACAGAAGTGCGACCAGTGCTGTTTTTCAGCTGCCTCACCTAGCAAGCTACTTCGACACAAGCGTACGCACACAGGCGAAAAACCACATAAGTGCGACCAGCGCCGCTTTTCAGCTGCCTCACCTAGCAAGGTACTTCGACACAAGCGGGCGCACACAGGTGAAAAACCACACAAGTGCGACCAGTGCCCTTTTTCAGCTGCCACACCTAGCAAGCTACTTCGACACAAGCGCACGCACACAGGTGAAAAACCACACAAGTGCGACCAGTGCCGTTTTTCAGCTGCCACACCTAGCAAGCTACTTCGACACAAGCGCACGCACACAGGTGAAAAACCACACAAGTGCGACCAGTGCCCTTTTTCAGCTGCCACACCTAGCAAGCTACTTCGACACAAGCGCACGCACACAGGTGAAAAACCACACAAGTGCGACCAGTGCCCTTTTTCAGCTGCCTCACCTAGCAAGCTACTTCGACACAAGCGTACGCACACACGTGAAAAACCACACAAGTGCGACCAGTGCCTTTTTTCAGCTGCCTCACCTAGCAACCTACTTCGACACAAGCGTACGCACACAGGTGAAAAACCCTACAAATGTGAAGTTTGCCCTTATTGGGCGAATAGGAAAGAGCATTTAAAACGTCACATACGTATGCATATGAGAGCAGGGGTCTTTAACTGTACTCAATGTTCATTCGTGGGTTCAAGCACTGAGAGCCTCAAGGCGCACATGTCCGGACACGGGGAGTGAGTTCTTCATTAATATGCGCAGATGATGACGATGCTTAATACAGGCACATGCCTCACCGCAGAAATAACTGTCCACTTTTTACGGACAAGCGTGAGGTAACTGTTTTATGTACGGCGGACATACGGTATTTTTGTGCATAATTTTGTGCAGACGTTTGCAGCTGCAGGTTGCATGTTCTTATTATTTCGCATTATTTTAGCAGTAGACACAGCGCATCAGGTGCTTCGGTTCTTACGTGGACAGCCAGATGGTGCGCGTTCTGTGTAATGTCGATACCAATAAAGTGGAGACTGCAAATATGTCGTTCAGCGTAAGCTCTTCCTTGCTTCAAAGTCCAACTTGTCGAAAAAAAAAATGAAAGTTGATCAGAGGTACAAAAAACAACGTCTTTTATAGACCACCTTTTATAAGTCGAAGTTAACTGGTAAATCCGTCACTTCCTCTGAACTTTTCGCGTTAAAATTACCACAGCATTTTCAGGCTGCGCTTTATGGGTTTACAACAGTTTTGTTCACTTAGAATTAAACATTTTGTCTCTTTTATTCCGATCTCAGGAACGTCTCAACAACTTCCATGAATCTTTGATGGAATGCGGATGTCAGTCATCATCATCAGCCTCACTAAGCCCACTGCAGGGCAAAGGCCTCTCCCATGTCTCTCCAATTAACCCTGTCCTTCCCCAGTTGCGGCCACCGCATTCCCGTTAATTTCTAAATCTCATCCGCCCACCTAACTTTCTGCCACCCTCTGCTACGCTTGCCTTCTCTTGGAATCCACTCCGTTGCCCTTAAGGACTAGCGGTTATCTTAGCTTAGCTGTCTATCCATTATATCATCGCTTAGAGCATGCGGTTAGCTGACGAAGTTTAAGAACTAGTCATCAAACATTTCGTGTGCTTCATGTTTCCCCAAATAAAATGTTTGTCAAGCCGCTACGCAGTAGACATACATCTGTCTGCCGTCGCCTTTCCCTGTTAGATTTTTAGATCAAATAAGACGAATAATTGGCAGCTAGTTAATTAGATGAATATCTCCTAACTATATAGCTGCGGAAAATATTTTTCTTGCCGGGCCAGCTTCGCTTATCGCATGAGTTTGTTGTGCGGGGTCCCCTGACCTTCCACAACTGGATAATACAGATCACAACTTTTGTTCAAATACTTAAAACTTGAAAGTCATTGAACGTCGCCATCTTTTTCCGTACCGTTGTATACGTGAATGCATATCATTCACGAGTGCATCGGGTGTACTGCGTGCTGAGGACACTCTAATCAAGGGAAGGAGAAATGCTGAAGTACGCGGGGAATGAACACGGATGCCTGAAAAATATCAATTGATGTCCGTTTTCTTCTAAACAAAGAGTTCAGCATTTATAGATATCGTAAAATGCGCATTCACGATTATGGTGCGCATAATTCTTGGGCTCGCAGCCAATGCCGATGTTTGGAATCTGACTTCTGCTCATAAGCACCTGGCTACCTGGACAAAGGAAACAGAATCGTGGTCAGGTCAGGCGAACAATTCACGGATGCGAAGTACAAATTAAGGGCTGCACTGCATAATTTACCCCGCTGATTTCATTTACAACATCACTAAAGGGAAAATTCTGACTGACGTGAATGCGAGTACGCTGATCGCTTCAGAAGCGCAGTAGTTCCGGCTTGTAAGCTTGAAGTGTCGAAGCAAAAGAGGGGAACAAATGTAAACTAGAAGAAAAAAGAAGCAGGCCCTTGCAACGAATATGGATGACAGCAGATAGGCGACCAGGCAGTAACCTCTTTTTCTCCTCCTCCCCCCTCATCACCCTTTATCCAAATGGAAGAGGGAGGAGTGGGTGAACCTCATCGAAAACGCTCTAGCGTCCGCTGTTATTACCGAACGCCAACCTCCTCATCCGGTCTTCCTCGACTTCAGCTCCCATCCGCTTTGTTCTCGAGTCTTGGTCTTCTCTATCTATTTGAATCTGTTCATCCTGCTGTCTGCTTTTATAGCGTCGGAGGAAGGATCAGGATTGACTTCATATCGTAAGCTTGAATTATAAAAATTAATTGGACTGAACACCGATTTCCTTTAATTTATTTCAAAACCTAACTCTACTGAAAGAGTTAACTGCTCAGCTAGTTGATTTTCAGACATATTACCGGGATTTTCACCGCAACAAGGACATATAAAAGAAAGAGGACGACACGGGCGCTTATTGCAACTGTTTAATCAGGTGAAAGCAGTCGACATATACACTATAGCCTTTCCTGCCGCAGTGCACATGTACAAGGCGCTAAACAAACACACCAATTTGTTCAGAGTAGGCATGAAATAAATTCCCCCTCAGCCTCATAAAGAAAAAGCGAAGTGTCAGTGACACAGCTCGAACCTGCGTTTTTGACGTAAAAGGCTTTCGGAGTTTCCCGAGCCGTCTGCTGTCTGCCTCTACCGAGAATCCTCACATCGCGGAACCTTGGTGTACAATTGGTGCAAGCCCTACTGTGTTCGACAGGTTTTTCGACCTCAATATTTTCAATCTCTTTTGCATGTGTCCTAAGTCGGTCATTCACGCAACGTCCCCTCTGTCCAGTACAGGGTTTTCCGAGGGACAACTTAATTTCATAGACGATGTTAGCGACACACTTTACGAAACACTGCCGATGTCCCTTTTGACAGCCGACCTTTTTGCTTTCGCAGGTTATGCGACGGCTTAGCTGACCAAACTTGCGGCGGGGTGAGGAAGCCAACGCTACATTAAATCGGTTTGCCAATTTCTTCAGGCCGCGAGTAACTTTGTGAGCGTCAGGTGCCACCACGGGCCTCTCATTTCCTATCATTTCATTCCTGCTTTCTCTAGCCTTCACCTTCTTCAGAGGCCCTTGTGCTAAAGGTATCAAGACCGACTCAGAGAAGCCGGACTTCAACGAACCCGTCTAATTAATTATTAAAGCTAGCTTGCATCTCATGTACGAACGACTTCCGGAGCGAGGACTACAAGCAGAAGGTTGCGATGCCTCCTTTTTACAACCTTCGAGTGGGCAGAATTATACGGCAGGAGAGCCTAGTACGCACGAGAGGAATAAGCACAGGAAATGTGTTCAAGTCAAAACTTTAAATATAAATCTAAAAACTGAAGCACGCGATTATCTGGTAGTTCAAAAGTAAAAGTTAGCCCTTTTCTGAGTTGCCTAAAATCATCTAAAACACTGTTTACATTTGTCTCAGTGGACAGGGTCCATTGCTTGTTTAAAACAATTAACAAGTCGTCTATGTAGCGAAACACTTTAAGGACCTTGTCATTAAAGCTTGTCATTATTAAAATAAGGACCTTGTCATTAAACTTTGAGGCGCGCGGGTACACGGTATCATCAGAGCCGGCATCGTCAAACGCCCTAGCTGACGTTTGGAGAAGCAAGCGCTCCAAGAATCCGGTCTAAAGAGGTACAAGTGCAGCTTCAATTTGCTTACTATATCACCAGGATCGTCGATCCGATGAGGCAATCCTTTAATTTTTAAGAAAAAGCCCCCTCATAAAATCCAACACATCAGTGTGCTCGACTGCTCCTGTAGAGAGGCTCAGTTTATCGGCTTTGCTTATAACACGGCCGCAACACGGGAGTCTTCCAAACAGGCGGTTTCAATACGTTCTGTTCCGTAATACAGTTAATAAAGAGCACAATTAAAGTAACAGAGATTATCAAGGTTTCTTCACTGTATTAAAAACTTTCAACCTTTTTGTTCTTGTTGATTTTTTCTTGGTTCGAAAGCAGGAAGTTAAGCTCCGAACATCAGCTAAACACTCTGTTTGGCAAATTACTGACTTTCCAAACCGCATGAACAGACTCAGAGGCAACCGTCTAAATCCTTCATATTGGTAGGTACAGCTCAAAAGAAACGCAAGATGTACAGAAAGAGGACACAGACAAGCGAAAGGATTCGCAGCTAAATTTTTCTTACGAAAAATTCCTCTGTATACAACTACGTCATGTGATACGACATTCAAGAGCACTTGCGCAGGTACATTGCAAGGGGAAAACCAATAAACCAATATCACCAAACTAAACCAGATAAAACAGGATCCCGCCCCCTCCCTTTAACTTAAAGACAAGATTAGGAATTATCAAGTAATGAGACGTCTTTATCAACTAACATAACAAATGGCTGGGTTCCACACTACGATTGCTTTTTCAGAAGAAGTAATCCTCCATCAATTATCTGGTTGTTTTATTTTTTTCCCTCCATAAAATATTTGTTTTAGCTACGCACACTGCCCTCTACCTTTCAATATGAACCGTTACCAACTTGTCCAACCGTCCATCCTTCGTCGACTAAATTCTGCATTAACAAACGAAATCACAACTTCGAGTTTAATATCATGTGGTCAACTTCTCACAGAGAAGGTTTCTCACTCAGCTAATGATACCACCAGTAATATTAATATTCATGATTTCAATAATGTATTAAAGAATCCATGATACAGTACGAGTATCTGCATTAGAAATCAATTTCGGTTCTATATCTTATATCTCTGTCAGAAATACAATTCTTAAGGGGATTGGGTATAAGTATTGAAGGCTTTCCGCCGTAAACTTGCCCGCCTTTCACTTTTTCATGAAATTTATCATCACCCATCGCTGCTTGAAGATTTCTTTCAGGAACCTGCCGCCTATTTTCCACGCCGTCATCATCCTCTTAAAGCTAAGCGCCTGCCATGCCGCCCATCCCTTTTTGCAAAATCATTCATACCACGCGCGATCATCGAGTGGTACCGCTTACCATCCAATATCATTACCGAATTTCTTACATTTAAATTTCGCGAACTGCTCTCCACTTTGAATACCATCTAATGACATCGACAGTTCTAGTAGTGTCAACCTTTGCCATCCCATATGTTATGATGCGCATGTTACTCTATGTATTTAGATTTAGCAATTCACTTGTTATTGTTATTGCACCCGGTATATGTCTTGTTCGTATATGATATTTATTTGCACGACTGCGTATAATATTTTTTTATTGTGGGCTTTTTTTCATGTCAGATTGTAAATCCTTTCTATTGCGTACCCCACTTTCTGTTGTACCCGCGAAAGAGGGCTTTTAAGGGTATGTTCAATAACTGAATAAATAATTAAAAAGACTGGCCACTTCCGAGTGCTATAAACGTACATTTTCAAGCCAGGCAACAAAAATTGAATGAACGACTATTCACACACTGTGGCTTAAGGGGGGATGAGGGTCTTGAAAACTTTTTTTTAATTTGTTAACTTATCTTTCTGAAACTTAGTACCTGGGTGTAGCATTGAATGCTGATTTCGAATATGCATTTAGATTTCAAATATCTCACTTGGAAGAAAATATATGGCAAAATAAAATATCCTAATTGGGTCATTTCTTACGGGCCTTTTTAGTAATTTATCAGTTAAATAAACAATTTTAAAGAATAAGCAGACATTTGCAAAGGCCCAAAGCACATCCTAAAGCTAACAGAATGTCTACAAACTAATTTTGTTGATCATAAATAAACAACAAAGTTGGAAAGAAAAAATGACGTGGCAGTAATTAGCCCACACTTTGCCTAATTGCTCATATATCATGTTTAAAGGAAAAAAGAAAGCTTTAGCATGTGCTTTGGGCCTTTGCAAATGTCTACTTATTCTTAAAAAATCATTCTTTAACTGATAGATTAATATAAAGGCCCGTAAGAAATTGCCTAATTTGAATGTTATTTTGCGATAAATTTTCTACCAGGTGAGATATTTGAAATCTAAATGCATATTTGAAATCAGCATTCTATGATACAGCTGCGTGCCAAGTTTCAACAAGTTATGTAGAAAAATAAAAAACAAGTTTTCAAGACCCTCATCCCCCCTTAAGAGTCAGAGTCCTCGCTTGAAAATTCTTCTGATAGTTTGATTAATCGTCAATTTGGTGTATTTTCTCAGTATGTACGTGTACCGTATGTTAGTCGACATAAGTTTGTTTTAGTGCAATGAGCCAAATGTTATGGCGTTCTTGAACCATTGCACGAGTAGGCACGAAAATATGCGTTTTTCCCTAAATACACTGGTTAAAAACTCTAATTTCAAAGCAGTATCCAGTCCCGAGCACCTTCCCATGAATTCTGTTCTACCATCGCCGTCGACCCTCTGAGCTCCGAAATGTGGTCCATACAAATTGGAAGGTCTTGGGGCCATCGCGGGCTTCGAGTGAAGAAAATTATGTTCGGTGTCTGGAGCCTGAAGGAAAAGGAGAGCCGTTCAGGTGCATCTTCTGCCCGTACACTTCACCGAATTTTGCCGACGTTGTGAGACACATCGAATTGCACGCGACTGAGAAAAAATTTAAATTCTCCCCGTGCCCTGCGGTGTTCGAGGCGTCCTACAAACATAAAATGCATATGACCTCCTCCCACACTCAGGAAAAACCACACAAGTGCGGCAAGTGCCCTTATGCAGCGGCTTTAAATGAAATGCTGGCTCGGCACAAGCGTACACACACTGGTGAAAAAGCCCTACAGGGGCGAAAATTGCATTTATACAGCGGCTACAAATAGCTCGCTCGTTGGGTACAGGCGTACGCACACAGGCGAAAAACCCTACAGATGTGAAGTGTGCCCATATTCGGCGAATCAGAAAGTGCACTTAGACCGTCACATTTGTACGCATATCCGTGCAGGGGTCTTTAACTGTACTCTATGTACATTCGTGGGTTCATGCACTGAGAGCCTCAAAGAGCACATGTCCGGACACGGGGAGTGAATTCTTCAGAAACACGCGCATGTGTTGACGATGCCTAATAGTGGCCCATGTTTCTCCACAGAAATAATTATCCACTCTTTGAGGACAAGCGCGAGCTATTATGTTTAATGTATGGCGGACATTCGGTATTTTTGTACTGAATTTTTGTACAGACGTTTGCAGTGTGGAGTCCTTAACATTCACCGCTTACTGTTGCATGTTATTATTAATTATCGTTATTTTAGCAGTAGACACAACGCATCAGGTGCTTCGGTTTTTACGTGAACAGTCATGTGGTGTGCCTTGTTGGTGAAGTTGATACCAGCAAATTAGAGACTGCGGATACCACGGTCATTCAGCGTAAGCTCTATCTTGCTTCAAAGTGCAACTTGTCGAAAAAACATGAAAATTGACTAAAGCTAATAAACACCCTCGGTGATACGCCGAACCATTTGTTTGGAGACGGCCTTTTAGTCTTATTTAAATGGCAAATTCGTTGCCATACTTTTACTTGCCGCGTTAAAATTGCCACGACATTCTCGACCTGCGCTACGTGGATTTACAACGGGGCTTCTCAGCTACAGTTAAACATTTTGCCTATTCCATTCCATACTCAGGAACATGTTACCAACTTCCTTGAATCTTTGATAGAATGTGGATTTCAGTCGCTAACCTTCGAGCAATTTCCGCGGTATAGCCAGTATATCATCGCGTAGCGAATGCGGTAAGCCAACGAAGTTTGAGGTCAAATCAACAGACATTTCAGACACCTCATGTTGAACCGTATAAAACGTTTGGCAAGCCGCTACGCAGTCGACATGCATCTTTCAGCCGCCGCCGAACCTGGTTTGATTTTTCGATAAATAAGACGAATAAATGGCAACTCCTTAATTCGAGCAAGAAATGCTAACTATATCGCAGCGCTAAATATCTTTCTTGCCATACCGGCGTAATTTATGGAAAACTCTTTCTAGAATGCTGAAAACTTGAAGATCGTTGAGCATTGCCGCCTTTTTCTATCCTGCCGCGTGCATTCATGCGTATCATTTACGATTGCGTCAGGTGCACTGCGTGCTGAGGCGACTGTAATCTTCAAAAGGAAGGCAGAGAAAAATATACTAGACAAGTACGCTTAAAACAAACACGGACTCCTGAAAATTGTTAACCGATGTCCCATTTTTTTTTAATCAGATATCGTAGATAAATATAGATATCGCAAAGTGTGCATTCAAAATCATGGTACGTCTAATCCGCGGACTCGCAGCGAATGCCTTTGTTTGGAACCCAACTTCTGCACACACATTGCACCTTTCTACCTGGACAAACAAAACAAAGAATTGTGGTCTGGTCAGAGCAACAAATCAACGGCGCGAAGTACAAATGAAAGGCTTCTGTGCAGTGCACAGACTGCAGAGCACATGAATAAGCATGTACAGTCTTCAGCAGCATGTCAAAAGTATACAGCCCAAGGGGTCTGCTTTCCAGCCCTGCAGTGCAGCTTATCTTGCATACACGGGGACCCTCTTCTCAGGGAGGCGGAAGGAACACAAGTCCTCAACCCTCCCAAGGTTAGGACTGTCCAATGTGCTTAGGAGTCCCGCTATAAGGCTGAGAAGCAATCCCCTTGGGCTGTATGTTTTTGACAAAGACAGTACATGCGTATTCCTGAGGTTTAAACAGTGGCTGCCTGAACGAGCTTATGTTTCGACACGGGGGCGTGAAACGCTCATTGACTATGCAGCTGCTGACGAGTGTCGCTTGCCTCATTTGAATGAGCATGCTAAATTAGTTTGGTTTGGTTTACTGGGGTTTAACGTTCCAAAGCGACTCAGGCTGTGAAGGACACCGTAGTGAAGGGCTCCGGAAATTTCGACCACCTGGGGTTCTTTAACGTCCACTCACATCGCACAGCACACGCGCCTCTAGTATTTCACCTCCATCGAAATTCAACTGCCGTGGTCGGGATCAAACCCACGTCCTCCTGGTCAGCAACCGAGCACCATAATCCTGAACCACCGCGGCGGTTTGCATGCTAAATTAGCTGAATGGTAAGGTGTTTTAAGAATCAACTTTTGCGGACACCCAGAATTTGTCCACATATTCCTACTCGGACACCCACGCAAGATCATTATAAATCAGAGTGATGTGTTTCGCGGATTCTTAGTTTTTTTCCACATATTCCTACTCAGAGACCCGTGCAAGATGATTATAAACCAGAGTTCAGTTAAATAAAACGGAGAGTTGAGCTAGTTGATACATGTTTCTTGGAAAAAACAGCGCTAAACGAAGGACAACGAAAAAGAGTACAACAGGACCGGCGCTGACTATCAACTGAAATCTTTATTAGGAACAACACGCAATATATACTCCAATGACAACCAAGAACGCATGGCAACACCAAAGGCTACAATGCTACATCAATCACCTGGATCAAGATACTTCAGTTCACAGTCATGAACTGTTACAGAGGGGATGCTCACGCACGAGTCACTGTTTTTTTGAATAAGAAAGGCTCCACTGATTTCCCGTTTCAGTTTATCTTTGTGTTTGTACAGAATCTTAGTTTCATTAAAAATGGGGGTACAGAGTTCAGTTCAGTTCAATTTTATTCCCTAAAGGCCCCATTTTCAGTGGGTGTTACATAAGGGGTGGGATTACACTTGAAAATGTGAAAAAACAGCAATCATTAAAATTGAACATGATCTGTTACACGCGCTTGAAAAACAGATGGCGAAGCGATGACGACGATGTCATAGGGAATGCCGTTCCAGTCTGAAGCTGTTAGAAAAGAGCGATGCAGAAAAAGTTGTGGTGTGCGATGGTGGGCGCGCAACTTGCAGTGGATGACAGGTGCGGTGAGATATGCGTGCTGCGGCTGAGATGTACGGTGCTTGATTCAGAGAAGAATAAAAAAAAACTTGTGAAAACTGATCGAGACTAGCGATGCGGTGACGAAATGAAAGGAGTGACAATCCGGATTTCACTTTCAATGTTGAAACACTGGTGTCGTACGAGTATGAGGAATGAATGAACCGGACGGCACGATTTTGAACAGCTTCCAATGCAGTGATTATGTATACTTGATGTGGGTTCCAGATGGAAGATGCATATTCTAATTTCGGTCTTACCTGGTCGAAATTTCCGGAGCCCTTTACTACGGCGTCTCTCATAGCCTAAGTCGCTTTGGGACGTTAAACCCCATAAACCAAACCAAACCAATTTCGGTCTTACCAATGATTTGTACGGGAGCAGCTTTACCTCAGGAAGGGAAAGACGGAGGTGACGTTTTAGAAAACCTAGTGTTTTATTTGATGCTGATATGATGTTACTAATATGAGCGCGCCATGAGAGGTCAGGAGAGACGGTGATTCCCAGATATTTGTACGATTCTGTTAGCTCAATCGGTGTATTACAAACAGAGTAATAAAAGCGATAAGTTTACGTCGACGAGGAAAGGACATGAGTTTGCATTTAGTAGGATTAAGGGACAGCAACCAATTATTGCACCAGTCTAATACGCTGCTAAGATCTGCCTGAAGGGTGTGTTGATCATCACGATTGTTAATGGTACGGTAAATGACACAATCATCCGCGAACATTCTGATGCCGCAGGAAACATGCATGGGCAAATCTTTACTTATATTAAGAATAGAAGGAGACCAAGGACAGATCCTTGTGGGACACCGGATGTTACTGGCACGGACTTAGACAGGTGGCCGTTAACATAGACTGCGAACGATTAGTTAGAAATTCTTCAATCCATTTTAAAATAGTAGCGTGTAGGTTGAGCTGCGAAAGTTTAAATAATAGTCGGCGGTGAGGGACCTTGCCAAAGGCTTTCGCAAAATCTAGAAAAATGGCATCGGTCTGCATGTTACGGCCGAGATTAGCATGTAAGTCATGAAGTAAGAGCGCTAGTTGGGTTTCGCATGAGAGGCCCTTGCGAAATCCTTGTTGTGAAGGATGGAAAAATTTCTTTTGTGTCAAGAAAATTGATGATTTTTAAGTATATGACGTGCTCCATTATTTTACACGGTACGCTAGTTAAGGAAATGGGGTGGTAATTCAAAGGTGAGTCTCTGTTACCCGACTTGTAGACTGGAACGACCTTGCCCTGTTTCCAGTCAGCTGGAATGATTCTTGAAGACAGTGACTGTGCAAAAAGAAGACATAAATAGGCTGCACAAACAGTGTTCAAATTCTTCAAAAATTTTGTATTAATTAGGTCCGTACCAGCTGCAGACGAAAGTTTCATATTATGAATTATGGATGAGATGCCTTCTTCGCTGAAGGTGATAGCCGGCATGAAGGATACCAAGTTAAAGGATGATAAGTGTGCAGGCGCGTCAATCTCGGTGTGGAAAACAGATGCAAATGCATAGTTAAAAAATCTGCACAGTCATTACCAGCAACAGGTTCATGCAAGTCATTAGTTAACGTAACATGGGAATGATGCGTAGGATTTAGGACCTGCGAAATTGCTTTGGGTTGCTTGTAGGTTTGGTAAGTCGTGGTGATAAAATGAGTGCTTGGCATACGAACGGAATGTAAGTATAATTTTTCGATTTTGTAATATCTTTCCCATGCGGCAGGCGTGTCGATGCGTTTGGCGGAGCGAAAAAATCGTTTCCTTTTGTTTTCTAGATGTTTTAAGGGCCGAGTAAACCAGGCTTTATTGCGGTTAGTGTGAAAAGTAATTGTCGGGACAAACGTATCAGTAAGACTGTTTAATTTGTTCTTGAAGATTGACCAGTTTTCATGAATTTAGCTAGTGTGAAATGCGGATTCATATTCGGGAAAAAAGGTGCTAAGATCTTCAGTTATTGAGCTATAGTTTCTTTTATCGTATAGTCGTATTGTTTTTTTTAGATGTCTGTTTTTTAGTAGAGTGAAGTGAAAATAGAGCATGTATGAATTTGAATTTGTGGTCGCTGATTTCCGGAAGAAAACTGATAGATGTTAATTTTTCGGGGCTATTGGTTAATATCAGGTCGAGTGTGTTTGCTGATTCTTGTGTCACACGGGTTGACTGCGACACTAATTGGGTAAGGTTAAAATTTAGACACATTTCGATAAAGTTCTTTGCCTCTGCATGGCATGTTATTCCAGAGCTAGTTAAGCTCTGTCAGTCGATGTCAGGGTAGTTAATGTCACCAAAAAGAAGGATGTAAGCATTTGAATATGTGGAAAGAAGTTTATGAATGGTATTACTGAGATGACGTGGAAAGTCAGGATTAGTCTGCGGAGGCCTGCAGCAAACGCCGAGCAGTACTGTTACGGGAGGGAGTGTGACAAATGAGCCATGATGATTCAATGTCAGAAGTGACGGCAACAACAGAGCATGATATATCCCTATGAATTGCAGTAAGGACACCGCCCCCCCCCCCCCCCCCACCGCGAATCTTTCCGATCATTTCTATATACATTGAAAGCAGGCAAATCATTTAGGACTTCAGCATCTTTTACATCACTCTTTAGCCAAATATTCTGTTAATATGAGTATGCTCCTGGATGACGAGATGATGTTTGATACGAGTTCACGTTTAGGAAGGAAGCTTCGGATGTTAGTGAATATTATGAAGAACGAAACAACATCGCGGGGCGTGGTAGGTCGACGTTTTGTTGATGGTCAGTGAGTAGGCAACTGCTGTGCGACTTCTCTAACAGTATCAGACGATGCGTCGAAAGTGTAGCGTTTTGATCCTATATGCAGTGTTTTGAAGCGTAAAGAGTACTTGTCAGAGTGTGCTTTGGCAAATGTGAGCAATTTCTTTCGTGCGTGTTGAGCGGGGCGGGAAAAGTCTTCACTAATACTGTAACTGGTGTTTTTCAATCTCCGGCCATTTCATAGAAGAGCGTTTTTGGATTTTTACGACAATAACTTTACGATTACAGGGCGAGTTTGATCGACTGAGCGATTACCAAGGCGCTGCGCTCTTTCTATGTCGGTATGTTCCACCCGTATACCTAGATTATTCTGACAAATATCAATAACTAGTTTTTCGGACTAAGCCCATGATTCAGTGCTATTGTCCGGGATGCCATAGCAAATAAGACTATTCCTGCGAGATCTGTTTTCTGCGTCGTCAAGGTGTGCTTCCAGTTCGTGTATCTTATTATTCATGGCTATTGTGTTTGCTTGAATTACATCCATATCTGTTCTTAAGGGCTCCATATCTGTTATCCATATCTGTTATCCATCCATATCTGTTAGAGTGCTTGGGAAATAACTGGCTTTCCAAAGTGTATGGAGTTTGTACCAGGTAGCGCCGTCCAGAGTGTATGGACTTTGTACCAGGTAGCGCCGGGCAAAGGGAGAGGCAACAGACTAAATTATGTAGTAACAAACAAAAAGCATTATAAACAGCTTCAAGTTTATTATTACGCATTCAGGTTCTTACAGCGAAGGGTCCTAACTTAGGTAATGGTATTCGTAGAAGTGTTAATATTGGTGACTTCAATAGTGCTTAGAAGAATCCATGATACGCTTTCTTGTAGCTCCATCAGAAATCGATTGCGCGTTTAAATATAATATCTACGTCAAAATTCTATTCCTCAGCGCGTCAAGTGTTGGTATTGAACGCAGCTTTTTTTTAAGTATCGTGCCTAGCACTGCACTGAAAGAATATCCTTGTTGGACGAAAGAATGGCAAGCAGCGCATTTCATGAACGAAAGGAACTAATGTGCACTTTTGCCGACCCCTATACATGATACAGCGATAAAATACCGCAGCTATGAAAAGAAGACCGGCACATTCAGGCTATCAGTATACAGCCCGTTGTTTAACAGGGGCCCGGCAATCTCTTTTCTATAATATTCCAGACATAAAAATATCGATTTTATCAAACACTTGACTTATCCTAACAAAATCATTTTATCTTAAATGATTTTGTTTTGTTTTTTGTAATAAGTCCAAGGCATCAGGCTTTTTTGTTCAGCGAAGTTACAGCGTCGCCCTTTGGCCACCCAATTTCAAGTTGCACTTCGTCATTAGTTTCAAAGTTAGTGCTGCTGGCAGCTGCTTTTTGAACGGAATCGAGTTATCAGCATGGAAGCTAACTTTGCTAACCACATGACAAGCAACTAATCTGAGAGTTCTGAACCAATTGGTCTGCTGCATTTTTAGAGATGGGCCTTATACCGAGCTCGGGAAAAAGTGCGATCAAGGTTGGCATACACGCTTCCTCGCCTTTAGGTTCACGTGGATCCCACTTGGTGGCCTCGCATGAAATGCAAAGTAGCGTGGGCGTGGTCATTTGCAGTGCCAGGAGGGTGGCGCAGTCGAACAGGTTCGCTTTTGCAGCCGTGCTAGCCGGACTCTAGCCATTACGCACTCGCGCAGTTTTGAGACGTCGTGAAGCCCTTGTTTCACGTTGAACGACCAGATGAAATCAAACAACAACGACCAAAGGTCAAGGAGACCGAGTGTGAGTACCTCAGCTCTTCAGAGCTCGCTTGCTGCGCCTTGTTGGCGTTACAGTTGCATCCGAATACATTGAAGTTGTTTCGTTGTGCTCTACGGTGAAATTGCGTCCGCAGTTACGATTTCCTTTCAATATCCCCTGCCACGAAAGGCTGCATAAAGCGGTGGAAGCCACTTCCGCTTGTTGTAAATTTATGCCTCTTGATACCCCATTGCAGAAGATAATAGCTCATGCGTCTGAAGAGTTGTCTGGCTCGAGAGCATGTGATTATGACAGGCCTCTCGAGGTACTCCTTTGGAGTCATTGTTATGTGATGTTTAAAAAATCCCTTTCGTGCTTTTTTTGTTGTTGTTGTTGCCATCTCTGCACCACCGTTTTCGGAGATTTTTTCATCACGTGGTTTTCATTCTGCCGCCGTACTAGAGCGTCTGTGATATCACGGTAGCAGTGGTGGGAATTTAATTTTTTTTCTTAGCCCTTTATGCACGGCTTAAATAGTTATTGAAGACGTTGTTTCGTCAGAAAATGCGCATTTGGTAATTACCACGCAACCCTTAAGCTAGAGAATCTGTTTCGATTTTTCTGGGCGACTATCTACCCTGGCACGCCCACAGTGCTGAAGCATGCCAATATCGACTATGCCACCGTGATCGGAGCAGGCACAGGTACGGGATGCGTGCTTTAAGACGTTATCAGCAACCGAATATTTTTGCTACTACGCGTGTGGCATGTGCTACGGTTATACTGGCAGCTGGTGGTGTTGACGCGAGAGGAGCCATCGGCAGCACTCTTCGACCGGGAACGTCGTCCTCTTGTCCCCGGAACTCCGACCCTCCGTCCTCCATCCCGGCCGGACCGCAGTCAGCTGGCTCGCTTGAGTCGGCACAGTGCCTTCTTCGTGCCCCCTTCAGCCGGCCTACCACGGAATACTGCACGGACGCCAACTTTGGTTCCTGCCCGAGTACGGCGCATGCTCCAGTCTACCCGCCCACCCTCCTCCCAACGATAACCAGCATGACTACGTCACCAGAGCGTGCAAGCTACTTAAGGACTGCATCACCGCCCGCGCCGCTTAATGGGCTCGGCAGCACTGCAACGATGCCAACGTACACTCACCTACATCGCCTCTTTGTCGTGCAGGTAAGGTATGATCAATCGCTATTTGCGCGGCGTACGCGTTATGCGGCCTTGCTAGTGCTGCCGAGCCCACAGTGTTGTGTCGCAATTACCTTTGAATGTGTTGGCGTCATACGTCAACTGCTGATCTTGTCGGGTGACGTTGAGGTTAACCCGGGTCCCAACACCCGCGGCGCTGCTCCGCAGGATAACTCTGACATAATGGAGGCTTTGCAAGAACTGCGATCTGGCCAAGCATCTTTGTTGTCAGAAATGAAAACAATTCGTTGCACGTTAACTGAAAACGACAAAGCGCTGGGGGAAATAAAAACCAGACTAGCAAAGATTGAAGATGATTGCGCAACATTTGCCGCAATAAAAACCGATATCAGCGATGTTCGGGAACTTGCGGAGCACAATGCCGGTGAAATATCAAACATTATGTCTAAGCTGGTGGATTACGAAGACAGGGCGCGCCGCTCGAATTTATTATTTTTTGGATTAAAAGACACTAACCCTGAAACATGGGCCGAATCTGAAAACTTGATCACGACGGTATGCAAAGAAAAACTAGATATAACAATCAGCCCCACAGACATTGAAAGATGTCACAGATTAGGAAAATTTGATGCCAACAAAAACAGACCAATCATTGTTAACTTTGCTCACTACAAAACAAAAGAGAAAATTCTTTCCTCTGCTAGCAAACTAAAGAACAGTTCCTACAGTATTTCGGAAGATTACTCGAAAACTACCCTCTCTGCCAGGAAACAGCTACTTGCATTTGGTAAATCACAAAGTGAAAAATACAAACTCCGCTACAATAAGTTAATCATCGGCAGCACTACCTACATTTATGACCATATTTCAAACGAAGTTGTTCCCCGCACCCCATAGCTACTACGTAATCCTCCGGAAAAGCCTAAGCTCCGCCCTTTGTCCATTCTTTACACTAATATTCGCAGCCTTGTACCGAAGTTAGATTCCCTCTCAAGTCTTATACACACTACGGAGATCAACATAATTGTACTAACCGAAACATGGCTAAATTCAACAGTAGCGGACTCCGAAGTAACTTCCATGTTTCCTGATTTCAATATCTTTAGACGCGACAGAATTAATAGGCGAGGAGGAGGTGTACTAATAGGTGTTCATCATTCTTATCCTTGTTCCGAGATTAAACTTGATTCCCCTCTCGAACTCCTTTTCATTAAGTGTCATGCCTCGTTCCCTCCTGTTATCATTGGTGTTTGCTATCGGCCCCCTGATCTAACTGATTCCTTTGTTGCCCACTTACACGAAGCACTCCGCGTGATAACTACGTCCTATCAGCACATACCCATTCTTTTTTATGGTGACTTCAATTTTCCTGACATTACCTGGTCCGATCTTCCCACCATTACATCAAAAAATAACATTGTAAGTGACTTTGTTAACACGTGCCTAACCTTTGGCTTGTCTCAAGTCGTATCTGAACCTACTAGGCAAACTGATCATTCCTCCAACATTCTCGATCTCATTCTCACTTCCCACCCTGATAAAGTTTCTACGCCACTTCATTTACCCGGACTTAGTGACCACTCCATTATACTAAGCACATTTTCATTCCAAGTCCCAAGTTTGAAGAAAACCAAAAAAACACTTACATTATACGACAAAGGTAATTACGCTGCCATGAACACAGAACTAACCGATTTTGGGGCGTGGTTCGTCCGTGACTTTTCAAGCCGGTCAGTAGAAACTAACTGGTCCCTTTTCACACACAAAATGCATCAACTAATAGATAAGCACATCCCTACTATCACGATCACAGAAAAATCATCGTCACCGTGGTTTAACAACGATCTGAAGCGCCTTAATAACAAGAAGAAACGGCTTTTCCGTACAGCCAGACGTGTGAACATTGACTGCTCATGGAATAAGTACCATTGTGCTGAAAAAACATTCCAATCTCTGGTAAACCAAACTAAACGTTCCTTTTTTTCATCAGTATTACCTTCTATGCTTCTCACTAATCCTAACAAGTTTTGGAAATCCATTAATCCTTCACGCAACACACCTATTACTTTACATGATGAGGACCATAATCTCATTCCGGAACATGATGTCTGTCGCGTTCTAAATTCTTTTTTCTGTTCAGTTTTTACTAACGAACCGGACGGCGAGTTACCGCACTTCCCTGTCTTCGATCATCCAGCTATGACAGACATTTTGTTCGATAGCAATGGTATTATGAAACTAATTGAAGCATTGAAAGTGTCATCGTCATCTGGCATCGATGGCTTGAACTCTAAAGTGCTAAAAAATACTAAAAACGTGGTTAGTGTCATTTTGTGCCATCTTTTTCAACAGTCATTATCATCAGGCGTGCTTCCGCAAGACTGGAAAATCGGTAAGATCGTTCCAGTCCCCAAGAAAGGTTCATCGTTTTCATGTAAAAACTACCGCCCTATTTCTCTTACGAGCATCTGTTCAAAACTAATGGAACATATTATTTATTCTCACATCTTTAAATTTTTAGTTTCGCTCAAGTTTTTTCATCCTAACCAACACGGCTTTCTAAAAGGACTTTCCTGTGACACCCAACTAGCCCTTTTTGTTAATGATCTTAGCTCTCATCTTGACCTAAACATTCCCGTTGACACGCTCTTCCTTGACTTTGAAAAAGCTTTTGATAAGGTACCCCACAAAAGATTACTACTAAAACTTTCACGTCTTAACCTTACCCCCTTGGTGTTAAAATGGCTACAAAATTTTTTGACCAACAGAGAGCAATTTGTCTACGCCAACAAATCATCGTCACCTCTTTCCCCCGTTACTTCAGGTGTACCACAAGGCACAGTGCTTGGACCCTTGCTTTTTCTAATCTACATTAACGATCTTCGCTCTAACGTCAACTCGAACATCCGATTATTTGCCGACGACTGTGTAATCTACCGCCCTATTACCAGCAGAACTGACTCTGACACCCTCCAAACTGATCTAACCCAAATCGAAACTTGGTGCAAGCATTGGCTAATGTCCCTTAATATTACTAAAACATGCATGCTTTCTTTTCATCGCAGGCAATCCCATATTCCCTCAAAATATGTTCTTTTCGGTTCTGAAGTATCATCTGTTCTTTCCTGTAAGTATCTTGGCATCACCTTAACTCATACCCTAACATGGTCTTCGCATATCACAAACATCGCTAATGACGCTAACCGCACCCTTGGCTTCCTACGTCGAAATCTTCGTTTTACTACCCCTTCTATCAAATTATTAGCTTATAAAACATTCGTCCGACCTAAACTAGAATTCGCGTCAGCAGTATGGGATCCTCATCAATCTAACCTTTCTATAATCCTTGAAAAAGTTCAAAACCGCGCTATCCGTTTTATTTATTGTGACTACTCTTACTATACTAGCGTGTCCTCTTTAAAATCCAGAGCATCCTTGCCTAACCTTGAAACTAGAAGAAAAATAACTCGACTATGCCTATTCCACAAGTTCTATCATTCACCTTTAGGATCATCTACCATATCAACAGCTCATCGTCCTTCTAGCCGCAACAACCACATCAAGACCGTATACCCACCCGCTGCAAGAACAACATCTCATTTCCGTTCTTTTTTTGTCATATCATCTCGGGACTGGAACGATCTGCCGCCGGAAGCCGTACTCATCGTCAACTGCATCGACTTCAAAAAAAAGATTGAGGCCATCCTTATGTAATCAGCAATCTTTATGTATCCTGTAATCTTTATGTATCCTGTAATCTTTATGTATCCTGTAATCTTTATGTATCCTGATCTTTATGTACTCTGTAATCTTTATATAATCTGCATGTAATCCGCCCATCCCTCATGTAATGCCCCACAACCGGGGCCTTTGAGGTAATAAATAAATAAATAAATAAGGACAGCCATAGACGAGATTCTTGTGCTGCCAATGGACGCCGTCATTTTCAGGGCAATGGCGAGACGCGGTGCGGATGTTTGATGAGGGGCTGAGGGACTGCAGAAACATCGCGGCCGCGCGTGCATGATGTCTAAAACGTACTGACTTTATGGCGGTGAGAAACATTGCTTGGGCTCTGTACGCCGCTGTAATGTTAGCGCACACAGCAGTCGACTTTTGCACGATCTGAAATGAAAACGATATTTGGGAAATGAAATCCATAGTTTCACACTTCTTGAAATTGTCCCGGCGATCTACGCCCGTTCACGCAATCGTTGCCGTCTTGGGTTGCTTTATGGGCAAAAGTTTTTAAGACAAATTGCAAGACTTCAAGTGCTTCTAACTACCTTACTGATCATCAGGCAGCCCAGCCTATTGGCCTCGAATATCTGGTATATGGTCAGTGACGGATACCAAATTATCGGTAGCGTAGCGTGGCAGCCACGCTCCGTTTCGGTGGTGAAAGAAGACGACGACTACCCTGAGGTCTGAAGCTCGCTTGCTGATGGAACGCTGGTCCAGGATTGTTCCCAGACGCCTCAAGAGACCCGGATTCAATTGAGCCCTAACCTCCTTTACTGTGGTTTCTGCGAACCAGAGATTGTAACTGGCGATGCATCTAAAAACGGCGCACAGAAAACACCCAAACACAGTGAGCACGGACAGGCCAGGAGCGCAGTAGCAAACTGAGCTTGGTCGAAAAACACTTCTCACTCGGTAAGCATACGCCAGGAAATTCAGCACGTGTCAACAATATAAAACGCAAACAAAAACGTGACGTTGCTGTGCGATAGACAAACGGACTAAACCAGGATGAAAAATATAGACAATATGTAAGACAAGAATTAATACAAGAACGTAAACCCCTGGGATGACCGAATCACATAATCAGCACTGGCGATGAACAAGAGCTGTAAAAGTATTTGTTGATCAGCACCTCTTCGACACAAACAAAATTCAGGGGGCACTTTGACTGTCTAAAGTGGGTAGAGGCGGACGCGTTTTCCGCACCACCTTCGCTGTTTCTGTGGCACTGGTGGCGTCACATATAATTGAGTACTAATTACTAAGTGATGACAAATCACTAATTAATGTTTAATTGCTGATTAATGCCTGAATACTAATTAACTGCTCATTAATGACGCTTAAGCTTCGCCTTTAGGAGTGGAACGCGACAGCGCGTTGTAGCGCTGCCAGGGAGTCCACGGAACGCCACCACCCGTTCGGCGCGATGCCTTGCCCTTTGAACGCAACGCTTTTTGAGGAAAGGAAATGACGCAGTAAATCTCTCTCATCTCGGTGGACACCTGAACCGCACCGTAGAGGAAGGGAGGAAGTGGGAGTGAAAGAAGATAGATAAAGAGGAGCTGTAATGAAGAAAATGAAAATTGTATTTGAGGAAAGGAAATTACGCAGTAACTGTCTCACAAAATTCAGGGGGGGGGGGCACTTTTTTGACCTAAAGTGTGGTCACTGATGTGTGGTTAAGATGTTAAGCTTCGCCCCTAAGAGTGGAACGCGACAGCGTCTTGCAACGCTGCCAAGGAGTCCATAGAACGCCATCGCCCATTCGGTTCTAGCCTCGCTCGTCGGTAAATTGGTTTTTGAGGAAAGGAAATGTATCTGTCTCTCATTTGTCGGTGGACACCTAAACCTCGCCGGAAGGGAATGGAGGAGGATGAGAGTGAGTGAAGACACCGTATTCACTAGACGCGCCTTTGTTCATTCCAAACCATCGAGCTGGCATGGCGGAGTGGATAGCATGCTCGTCTCTCACGCCAAAGACCGGGGTTCGATTCCTGAGCTCGACCAATTTCTTAATCGGTTTCATTTATTTATATGGCCTGACTAGTAAAGCTAATTAGGCTACTTGGGTAATTAAGCAAGTAACTAAGCTCAGTCCCACTTACTTGGATAATCACTATACGATCCCTTGAATTGGTTGCATGGTTACTAGCCAAAGTACAATTGGCCCCGTTTGAAATTCGCGCACTGTGACCTCACGACCGTTTCCACCAATTGAAAAGCATGACATTTTCTGTCGACAACTGCTGCTTACAACGATGAGACATTAAAGGCTTCCGCCTTAAAATTCACCTCCACACAGATGCCCCTTCTGCCTGAAACAAGCTTCGCAGAGTCGCCCACGCGCACAGGTTATGGCGTCGTGCCGGGAACATTTCGGCGAGTGTAAAAGTTTCTTCATCTCATCTGTATTTCAAGCCTCCAATCATTCGTCAAAATTATGCCCCTCAGGATAGGTACTTCAGTCGGTCAACGTGTATTGTCGCACTGTAACATAAAAAATAAGCTACCTATGATTCTGCGGAAGCTTATCTTTCATACGACCATGATGAATCTTCCTGCAATTTGAAATCCTTGCCCATACTTCCCCTACATCTTTCGCCTCTACGCCTTTCAATATGGGCATGACGATGAAATATATCATTTTATAGTTTGTTGCTATCCAGCTTTTTTTTATGCCACTTTTTCTGTCGCATTGGTTTCACCAATTTTTTATGCTTCCAGATAATCCCCTGCGCAAGATAATCCTCGTGTTGGTACGCACATTGTTCCAGTGCAGTTCCATTCCGTGCCCTGCAGCGGATCAGGCGGGGCGAGCTCGTCTGCGTAGAAGTTTATACCGAATCACCTGCTCGTATTTCTGATTAGGTATATCTCAGGATGACGGGAGTTTTCAGTGTATGGTGACGCGTAAACACTTCGCGCTAAGTGTACTTCGCAAAAATTCTCTATTTCAAAATATTCTATTTTCATTCTCTGCAGGTGTTCACGGGGCGTAAGCTGAAGACAAAAGTTCATCGCAGATTTTGACCATACGCACGGGTGGTGTACTTAACCAGCTGCAATTAGACCGGAACAGCTAACCACATAGGTCCTAACAGGAAGTGTCATGGACTTTCAGTCGTATTGTGACCTCGACGAAGTGACAAATGGTGAGGAGGAATGGCGAGGGGAGCTCACGTTCACCGTTTACAGCCTGGAGAATGCTCACACTCAAAAAAAAGGTTTACTGGACATCTCTTTTTACAGTAGAGACAAGATTCAAATATATTAGAAATCATTCACAATTGTGCGAAACAGAGCGACGCACACAGTGCAGTACTCGAGAAAATCTAGAGCACAAAGAGATATTGCAACAGCACACCAGTAAATCCGTGAAGCGAAAAAACAAAAACAAACATTAGTAACCGTGTTCTGCGAAATTCTGACGACCGAAGGGTGGCGGAAGACTAGCGCATTTTCTCTCGTTCGTTCGTGGCTGACGGACAGAGTTGTGGCCGCAGAAGACGTGTGGTAGCACTTTCATGTAAGCAACCGAACTACGTGTACACGGAGTTCATACGTGTATGCGGAGTTTTTTTAGTAGCTTCATTTCTAGCAGTGTTTAGTAGCCTATTTACAGAAATATCGAGCTTAGAAACTCTTTTTCTAATTACATTTTCGAAAGTTGCATCTTCTTTTCTTTTCGTTTTTCTGGGGTGTATAGTGGGTTCCTTCCCACACTCAACATTCTCAGCCGTGAATACTGATCTCAGATATTGCACAAAATATTAGATGTGAATTCCGCACTGCTGGATGTGCTTTTGTGCAGTGCCTTCAGTGTTCTATATAAAAGTTTCAAGAATATTTATAACCTCACGGGAAATTGCGGTCATGGATACTATATCTTCTCTGGGCATATCGCAGTTTAGCGAAAACTAATTAGAGATAGGGCATGTACGTCCAAACAGTTAAGTTCAACCAGCCGCACCACTCGCACTTCCGTCATTCATTGGGACACATGTTCAAGAAGGTGAGGCCTGCAATTGTTGACAAAACGCAAACTTGAGAGCACTTTTTTCTTAGGATGATGTTGTGGAAATACCCTAACTGACCTGTGTATGCAGAAAACATACGCTTGCCCTTTAGCTGGTATGCCATTCACTGGTTAACACCAGAATGAACTTGACATACGTTTTAGAACTCAGACAAATCACGCGTATTCTTTGTCTACGCTTTCTTCTTTACTTCTCCTTGCATGAGTGTTGGTATTTTTTGTTGTGTGTATATTTACTGGTACGCTGTATTTTCGGGCTGTTACTCACATTGTGAGTGTGCATATTGCTTTTATGGAGTTGAGGAGGGGAGCCTTGATTGTCAATTTTTTTTCTTTCCTTGTATATTCGTCGCATTTCATATGAATTTAAGACGTCACTTGGTTTTGTGTAAAGTACTTAGACGTATTAATCTGCTCGGGTACAATATTGATTTGGTAAGTGGCAACCTGTATTATGGGGTGTTTAATTAGAATTAATTGCAAGTGGCATCCATATAAATGCACCGCCGTGGTTGCACAGTAGTTACAGTGCTCGGCTGAGAATTCGAGCGCGGCGATGTTGGTCGTACTTCGATGGACGCGGAATGCTACAGACCGTGGGGCTGCGTGATGTCAGTGCACGTTAATAAGCCCCGGGTGATCGAACTTATCCGTAGCCCTTCACTACGGGGTTCCTCATAACTTGAGTCGCACTGGGACATAAACCTCATTAAACAAAACAAAACGAAACTTATGTGCTTCGAAGCATTGCAAATGGTGTACGGTCTAAGTTTAAAGAGTGGACAGAAAATATGGCGATGGCGTTGTAATGATCATCACTCTGAATAGAAAAGTATACAACAGCTGTATCCTACCGGTACTCACCTATGGGGCAGAAACGTGGAGGCTAACAAAGAGGGTCCAGCTTAAGTTAAGAACAACGCAGCGAGCTATGGAAAGGAAAATGATAGGTGTAACGTTAAGAGATCGGAAGAGGGAGAAGAAGTGGGCTTGGGCAGGGCATGTAATGCGAAGGCAAGATAACCACTGGTCCTTAAGGGTAACGGAGTGGCTTCCAAGAGAAGGCAAGAGTAGCAGGGCGCGGAAGAAAGTTATGTGGGTGGATGAGATCAAGAAATTTGCGGGGATACGGTGGGTGCAGTTGGCGAAGGACAGGGTTAATGGGGAGACATGGGAGAGGCCTTTTCCATGTAGTGGGTGTAGTGAGGCTGATGATGACGATGGTCATCATCACTCTGACTACGCCCACTGCAGGGCAAAGGCCTCTCCCATGTCTCCCCAATTAACTCTGTCCTTCACCAGCTGGGCCCACTGTATCCTCGCAAACTTCTTAATCTCATCCGCCCACCTAACTTTCTGCCTCCCCCTGCCACGCTTGCCTTCTCTTGGAATCCACTTCGTTACACTTAAGTACCAGCGGTTATCTTGCCGCCGCATCACATGCCCAGCCAAAGCCCATTTCTTCATCTTGATTTCGACTAGGATGTCATTAACACACTTTTATTCCCTCACCCAATCCTGCTGTTTCCGGTCTCTTAACGTTGCACCTATCATTTTTCTTTGAATAGCTCGCCGCATATATGCCCATGATTGGACAACGCAGTGATGAGCATATATAAAGCCTAAAGTTACAGAGTGCGCAAACATCTGACCCCACCACGATATGTTGTTTGCTTTACGCACAACCGGTCGAAAATGGCTGGCCACTTCCGCATGTTATCGAAGTGCATTTGCTAGCCAGGCAACACAAATTGCATCAATGGCTGTCCGCACACGGCGACTTAAGATTTAAAGTCCTCGCTTGAAAATTGTAATTTTTTCGTTAGTCGCCGGCGTTGTGCATTTTCTCGAAATGTACGTGTACCATGTGTTCGTTAGCATCAGTTTGTTTCTGTGCAATGAGCCGAATGGTATGACATTCTTGAATTGCACGAAAACGGTGCCGAACGGCAAGGTACGAAAATATCCGACTTTACCTACCGTACACTTGTTATGAACTTTGATTTCAGAGGCAGTATCCAGTCCCGAGTACCTTCCCAACACTTCTCTTTTACCATCGCCGCCGACCTCTGAGCTCGGAAGTGCGGCCCATACCAATTGGGACGACCTTCCCATGAATTCTCTTCTACCATCGCCGTCGACCTCTGAGCTCGGAAATGCGGCCCATACCAATTGGGACGACCTTCCCATGAATTCTCTCCTACCATCGCCGTCGACCTCTGAGCTCGGAAATGCGGCCCATACCAATTGGGACGACCTTCCCATGAATTCTCTTCTACCATCGCCGTCGACCTCTGAGCTCGGAAATGCGGCCCATACCAATTGGGACGACCTTCCCATGAATTCTCTCCTACCATCGCCGTCGACCTCTGAGCTCGGAAATGCGGCCCATACCAATTGGGACGACCTTCCCATGAATTCTCTTCTACCATCGCCGTCGACCTCTGAGCTCGGAAATGCGGCCCATACCAATTGGGACGACCTTCCCATGAATTCTCTCCTACCATCGCCGTCGACCTCTGAGCTCGGAAATGCGGCCCATACCAATTGGGACGACCTTCCCATGAATTCTCTTCTACCATCGCCGTCGACCTCTGAGCTCGGAAATGCGGCCCATACCAATTGGGACGACCTTCCCATGAATTCTCTCCTACCATCGCCGTCGACCTCCGAGCTCGGAAATGCGGCCCATACAAATTGGGACGACCGTCCTATGAATTCTCTTCTATCATCGCATTCGACCTCTGAGCTCGGAAATGCGGCCCATACAAATTGGGACGACCTACCATCGCTGTCGACCGCTGAGCTCGTAAATGCGGCCCATACAAATTGGGACTTGGGTCCTCCACTGGGCGCGAGTGAAGAAAATCCTGTCTGGTATCAGAACCCTGACATAAGAGGACGGCCGTTCAGATGCAACTTCTGCCTACCCACTTCTGCAAACTTTTCCGATGCTTTGAGACACCTAGAATCGCACGAACCCGAAGAGGAATTTAAATGCTCCCTGTGCTCAGCGGTATTTTCTACGTCCTCCAATCTTAAAAGACACATGAACTCCCACACTGGTGAAAAACCACACAAGTGCGACCAGTGCCTTTTTGCAACAGATAGAAGGGACAGGCTAAATGTGAATAAGCGTACGCACACAGGAGAAAAACCCTAGAAATGTGAAGTGTGCCCTTATTGGGGTAATCATAAAGGGAACTTAGACCGTCACATTCGTACGCATATCAGTGCAGATGTCTTTTACTGCACCCTATGTACATTCGTGGGTTCAAGCACTGAAAGCCTCGAAGAACACATGTCTGGACACGGGGATTGAATTCTTCAGAAACATACGCATGTGAATGTCGATGCCTAATAGTTGCACTTGTTTTGCCACAGAAATAATTATCCACTTTTTGAGGACAAGTTCGAGCTATTATGTTTATTGTGTTGCGGATATCCGGCATTTTTGTGCATAATTTTGTACAGACTTTTGCAGCTTCGAGTCATTAACGTTCACCGCTTACCGTTGCATGTTCATATTAATTCGTGTTATTTTAGCAGTAGACAAGGTGCATCAGGTGCTTCGGTTTTTACGTGGACAGCCAGATGGTGCGTCTTCTGTGTAATGTCGATACCAATAAAGTGGAGACTGCGAATGCAATGTCGTTCACCGTAAGCTCTTCCTTGCTTTAAAGAGCAACTTGTCGAAAAAACATGAAAGTTTACCACAGGTACAAAAAAAAACGCTATTTTATAGACTACCTTTTATAAGGCGAAGTCAACTGGCAAATCCGTCGCATCCTCTTAGCTTTTCGCTTTACAATTTCTACAGTATTTTCAGCCTGCGCTCTATGGATTTACTACAGTGTTATTCATTTAGATTTAATTATTTTGTCTTTTATTCCAATCTCAGGAACGTCTTAGCAACTTCCATGAATCTTTGATAGAATGCCGATGTCAATCGGTTATCTTTAAGCGTGCTTATCTGTCTATGCATTATATCATCGCTTAGAGCATGCGGTTAGATAACGAAGTTTAAGAACAAATCATCAAACATTTCGTGTATCTCATGTTTCCCCAAATAAAATGTTCGCCGAGCCACTACGCAGTATACATGCATCTCTCTGCCGTCGCCATATTTGGTTAGATGGTTACATCACCAGTAGAAAAACATACGCACTACAGCATCTCCCCCACTTAGTGAAAGATAGAGAGCGCTTAGACGGCCTCATTGGGAGCAGTACGCGCACAGCTTTACGCCTTCCCCCATGCACTTCCATAGAGCGCCTTCTTCGACTAGGAATACATAACGAAGTAAGACATGATGTTGGGCTAGTCGGTTCATGGTTAGAGCGAAACAAAACTGCGCGAAGACGACGGGACAAAAGACAGGCACGAATACACACACACACCAGTCAAGAGTCTGCGCTTTGTGTGTGTGTATTCGTGCCTGTCTTCTGTCCCGTCGTCTTCGCGCAGTTTTGTTTCGCTCTAACCATGAACCGACTAGATCAACATCATGTCCTACTTCGATACATTTTTTCTACTTTGGGCTCTACCACTGTTCCTATGAACAAGGGACAAGCGGGAACTATCTATGTTAACCTCATCGTACTGTCAACGTGCCAGTCAAGAGTCTGCGCTTTGTGTGTGTGTATTCGTGCCTGTCTTATGTCCCGTCGTCTTCGCGCAGTTTTGTTTCGCTCTAACCATGAACCGACTAGCCCAACATCATGTCTTACTTCGATACATTTCTTCTACTCTGGGCTCTACCACTGCTCTTATGAACAAGGGACAAGCGGAAACTACCTACGTTAACCTCATCGCGCTGTCAACGTGCCAGTTAAGAGTCTGCGCTTTTTGTGTGTGTATTCGTGCCTGTCTTTTGTCCCATCGTCTTCGCGCAGTTTTGTTTCGCTCTAACCATGAACCGACTAGCCCAACATCATGTCTTACTTCGATACATTTCTTCTACTCTGGGCTCTACCACTGTTCCTGTGAACAAGGGACAAGCGGCAACTACCTATGTTAACCTCATCGCACTGTCAACGTGCAGTCAAGAGTGTGCGCTTTGTGTGTGTATATTCGTGCCTGTCTTTTGTCCCGGCGTCTTCGCGCAGTTTTGTTTCGCTCTTACCATGAACCGACTAGCCCACCATCATGTCTTACTTCGATACATTTCTTCTACTCTGGGCTCTACTACTTTTCCTATGAACAACGGACAAGCGGAAACTACCTATGTTAACCTCATCGCACTGTCAACGTGCCAGTCAAGAGTCTGCGCTTTGTGTGTGTGTATTCGTGCCTGTCTTTTGTCCCGTCGTCTTCGCGCAGTTTTGTTTCGCTCGAATACATAACACTTTCGAGGAACTCTGTGAGGCCACCAAAACGGCACAACTAGCCAGACTCAAATGCACCGCTGCAGGACGAGTTCTGCTGCAGTCTCTTCGCATATCGCCTGTCGGCATTATACCCGGCACTGAAACAATCCCCACTCCCATAAAAGCTGCAGTTCAGATACCCCCTCCCTAAACACATGCACCCGGAGCGCGATCAAATGCGCAGGGAGGCCCGGGCCTTAGCACTACACAGAGCTTACGGAGAGGATCCCAATGTGGCATATACTGATGCCTCGCTCTACGCATCAGACACACAGGCAGCCATAGTGGCTGTTCGCAGTGACTGCCACCCCATCACGGCAGGAACCATTCTTACCTCATCCATAATCATGGCTGAGGAAACGTCTATCGCTCTAGCCATCTCTTCTTCAGCCGCCATCAAAATTATAACCGATTCGCAAACAGAAATCCAAAATTACAGCACTGGTCGTATCTCTCGGCAAGCCAGCACCATACTCCGACGCTGGAATCCCTCCAGAACCATAACGCTCATCTGGGCGCCAGCACATGCCGGACTACCCGGAAACGAGGAGGCGCATGCCCTCGCCCGAGATCTTACCCTCCGGATGGGAGAGCAAAGCACCTCCTCCATCGAACGGGAGTGTCTGTTAAATTTCAGTGGCATCCTACAACACTATCGCTCCAACAGACAGACATACGCACCTCGTACCCTTCGCTATCAACCACGCAATCAACTTTCTGCCGCAGGCTCCAAACTCGCAAACTCCCATACCTGATAGTCACGCACGGAGGTTTCCCTGACCTATTCTGCTCCTCCTGTCGAGTATGCGGCAAACCAGGCGACTTTCTGCATGTACTGCTCACCTGTTCCACTTACCCGCACCCCCCTCCCCCCCCTTCCCCAGAGGTGGCACTCACTTACTGGGGAACAGCTGATGTCCAGTTCAGCACTCCAAGACCAACGAGTCACCATTACCAGTGCCTCGAACAGGATGGCCTTCAAGGGTCTGGCACACCATTTGTAAGGGGGGAACCCGCTGTGTGGGCCCCTCCCGCAGGCCATGAGGGCGGTTCTGCCCCCCCCCCCCCCCCTGTAATTTGTCACGGCCAATAAAGTTTACACCACCACCACCTTCCCTTCAAGCACAGGAGCTTACAGAACATTCGCTGTTTCCTTGATCAGCAATACAAAAATTCGCTGTGGCTTAGCTTCGGCGAAAGCAATATCCGTACCTACGCCATGGTTCAGCTGGTTGTGTAGCTGGTGGTGGTGCTTGTGGTTAGACTTGTGGCGGTGCATCGGTTATACAATCCAATGCAATCCAGTCCAGTCAGGCCGCCGTTCATGTGCACCGCCGTCGCACACGGACGGCGCGAGATGGTCGCCCAGCTCTTCGGCGTGACGTCACAACAAATGTGGCACTCCTGGAGGAGAGAGCGGGAGTTAGGCCGCCGTTCATTTGCACAGCCGTCGCACAAGGACGGCTCGAGATGGTCGCCCAGCTCTTCGGCGTGACGTCACAACACCTGTGGCGCGCCTGGCGGAGAGAGCGGGAGTTAGGCCGCCGTTCATGTGCACCGCCGTCGCACACGGACGGCGCGAAGTGATCGCCCAGCTCTTCGGCGTGACGTCACAGCACCTGTGGCGCTCCTGGCGGAGAGAGCGGGAGTTAGGCCGCCGTTCATGTGCAACGCCGTCGCACACGGACGGAGCGAGATGGTCGCCCAGCTCTTCGGCGTGACGTCACACAGAGGCCATGCGAAAGATCATTTCATGTGCACCGCCGTTGCACCGCAAAGGCTTGAAAGTGATAGCAGTATTGCGTTCGCATTAAAACTTCAAGCACTCTTTCCCACGCATGTCAGTGACGTCCCAAGCGCCGATGGCGTCAAATCAATCATTTTCAAGAGAGAGAGAGAGAGAAACTTTATTTCAACAGGAGTTCCGACCACGACCGCAATGCACGAAAGTGTTTATGTTCCTAAGGTCCATAACACTGGCAGCCCGGCCGGTGGCGATGGTCTGCACGGCCGGGTCATCCGAGCTCAGCAGGTTTCCCAGTCCTCCCAGGTCTTGAGGTTCTCTAGGTCCCGCGGGGGAGGGTCCGCGGGGCAGAGGGAAAGGATGTGGAGGGAAGAAGCAAAGGGTTCTGGGCATAGGGCGCATGCGGGAGTGGGAAACGATGTATGGTAGTGGGCTAGGTTAGGGGGGGAGAGCAGAGTGTGTCTGTAGTGTGCGCCAAGGTTTTGCGTGTTTGTTATTTAGGGAGGGGTAGGGCAATCATTTTTAAGCATTCCTTTCGATTGCAGAAGCATGCACAAGCCGTTCTCAAGAGGCGCTAGTCAAAATTTTACTTTTTTAGAGCGTAGCTCCTTGGCGCTAGAGTGGTTCCGGCGTGGCAATCCCCTGGCCGTCGCGAGACAGGCGCCGGGGCCAAGCACCTCGGCAGGCCTGTTTTCCCTGCAGCCGGAAATCGGGCGCGAAGCACTAGCAGCAGTGGCCTTGACGACGCACCAGAGGGAAGAGGCGACCGCCCAGGTCTGGACACCCGGGCACGGTCAGGGAGGCACCTTGTTACGGCAGCAGGTCCCAGCAACGGGACGACGGGCACGAACCGACAGCAAGGCCGGCAGGATCTCCTGGCAGGCAGCATCTGCCTGTGCCCGGCACGGCGCCCACTCTCCGCAGCAGCGAGAGGCAGGCAGGAGACAGCAGGCTCCTGGTTGCGCTCAGCTGGGCGAGGATGGCTTCCCCAGGCCTGGTCACCCGGATTCAAGAAGCCGTTCAGCCCTGACCTCGCCTGCTCCGTTTCCCGAGCTCGTCTCCTCGCGCCGCTTGCGCCACGCCCCGCGTCTTTCCTTTTGTTCTCTTTTTTCCAAGCGAGCGTCAGGCCGCCACTACTGCTGCAGGGCGCTTGTGGCATCAAATATGCCCCCCTTCGAGAAGGTTTTAAAAAAAAAACCTTTCGCACGATGTACTGTTCGCAGCACTGCAGCACACCACACTGAACACTTTTTCACGCTCAGCACCAACCACTGGCTGTTGTCAGTCTGTCTCACGCGCAGATGGGAAGAAAAAATGCACCGATATACAAATTCTAATTTGACAATTTTATATACACGGCAAGGTTATACAAAGAGCACAGCGCCTAAAGACAGAAAGGACAGGAAAATTACCGCAAAAAAAACACAAAATGCTGTTCACATGGCACAATATCCGCCGAAACGACCAAAAAAACACACAACAGAAACAAAAAAAAAAGGTTTGCCATTAAGGTGAAATCTGAGAAGACTATCGAACACTTGACTCTACATAAGGTGATTCCATCCCACACTAGCCTGAAAACGCACCTACGAAATGCGAGGGAAAAATCACCAATGGGCACTCGAAAGATCCGGCAGAACACGCTAGTTTTCACAACTACACACGCCGAAAAAACAACACCGCGGCTTCTGCACAGATATCTCTTCTATATTGTAGTGAGCCGAGGGCTTGATATCTTGTGCCGTTTTTTCCAGTTCAATCCCTGAACCCCTGCGAGATTCAGAACAATGCCCTTGCTCTATCGCCTCTTTAACGAAGAGAATTCGCTCCAGCCTTTCCATGAGCTTGAAAAATTCAGGGGGCACTTTGACTGTCTAAAGTGGGTAGAGGCGGAAGCGTTTTCCGCACCACCTTCGCTGTTTCTGTGGCACTAGTGGCGTCACATATATTTGAGTACTAATTACTAAGTAATCGCAAAGCACTAATTAATTGTTAATTACTGATTAATGCCTGAATACTAATTAACTGCTAATTAATGACGCTTAAGCTCCGCCTTTAGGAGTGGAACGCGACAGCGCGTTGTAGCGCTGCCAGGGAGTCCACGGAACGCCTCCACCCGTTCGGCGCGATGCCTTGCCCATTGAACGCAACGCTTTTTGAGGAAAGGGAATGGCGCAGTAATTCTCTGTCATCTCGGTGGACACCTGAACCGCACCGTAGAGGAAGGGAGGTGGGAGTGAAAGTAGATAAAGAGGAGCCGTAATGAAGAAAATGAAAATTGTATTTGAGGAAAGGAAATTACGCAGTAACTGTCTCACATATCTCGGTGGACACCCGACAAAATTCGGGGGGCCACTTTTTTGACCTAAAGTGTGGTCACTGATGTGTGGTTAAGATGTTAAGCTTCGCCCCTAAGAGTGGAACGCGACAGCGTCTTGCAACGCTGCCAAGGAGTCCATAGAATGCCATCGCCCATTCGGTTCTACGCCTCGCTCGTCGGTAAATTGGTTTTTGAGGAAAGGAAATGTATCTGTCTCTCATTTGTCAGTGGACACCTGAACCTCGCCGGAAGGAAATGGAGGAGGATGAGAGTGAGTGAAGACACCGTATTCACTAGACGCGCCTTTGTACATTCCAAACCATCGAGCTTGCATGGCGGAGTGGATAGCGTGCTCGTCTCTCACGGCGAAGACCGGGGTTCGATTCCTGAGTTCAACCAATTTCTTAATCGCTTTTATTTATTTATATGGCCTGACTAGTGAAGCTAATTAGGCTAATTGGGTAATTAAGCAATTAACTAAGCTCAGTCCCACTTACTTGGAGCATCACTACGATCCCTTCAATTGGTTGTATGGTTACTAGCCAAAGTGCAATTTGCCCCGTTTGAAATTCGCGCACTGTGACGTCACGACCGTTTCCACCAATTGAAAAGCGTGAGATTTTCTGTCCACAACTGCTGCTTACAACGATGAGACATTAAAGGCTTCCGCCTTAATAAAACCATTCTGTCGGGCAAGAATATTCATGAGAACTGGTTCCGGCAGCACATCAGCGACTTCCGCTACTTTTACACTGAAGCACCACTCACTGCAGCCTGATATTTTGGTCTCTTTCAACCATTTCGTCACAGCAAGGACTGGCGCCATTGCATGCCCTGGTTGGCATGAAATCACTCTAGTAACAAGCTCGATTTTCTCGCAAATATCACCTTCCAAGCAAGAATGGATGCCTACTCTGCCTGCTTGAGCCAATCCATATTTACTAGCAGAGTCGTACTGTATGGTGCTGAATTCTGGAACCATGTGATCTGAATCGGTATGTTTTTTCGATGCGGCTGATGAAACCAAATGCATGAACTTATGTACTTCATCCGCGAACGAACCTCAATTCGAAGTAAACATCACGTGCTCTTTGAGCGGGTTGCTACTTGGAAACACCTTCAGTGAGCTGCCATCACATCTGGCGCCGCCAGTTACCTCCGCAGACTCACACTGAAATGCACCAAACGCCTGAACCCCATCTGTCCGAGCACAAATGAAATCAGCGGGGCAGGAATCACACACACTGCCTCCACGCTCATCTGCTTGCTTGACACTTCCAGCTCTGCTGAGCATCTCGAAGCCACTTTGCTCGCAAGTTCTAACCTGATGGAGTTCACATTTGTGGTAGTCTCCACCCTTTTGATTCAAGACACCGTCCCCAAGAATTTCACTCCTTGCACACGAAAACCCAACAATCTCCTCTACGAAAACTGTGCCCTGTCCTGTTAGAATAACCTCTACTTTTTCTAGACGCAGTCTTTGATTCTTTTGCTCTTCATATATCGCTGTAAGGGCACGCAACACGCCACTGTCGGCCTGCGTTGAGCGACGTTTTAATTCAAGACAGCCTTCTAGGCAAGATGCTGCTACTTCGGTACTAGGCTCCACACTGACCATACTTGTGTGGTCCTCGACAGCGCTCCAATAAGAGATGCCCGACTCGTGTTCCTTTGGCACTAGGACTTTTGTGCCATGTGAGAGCTCAACACTGTCCACGAGCCTAAGAGCCTTCTTTGCATCTAAGCAAGCCACATGCAACTCGAGCACACGAGGCTCTTCCTCAAGACGCGATAATTCCTCCTTACGATGGCATATCTCTGCCATACGGCATGCTATCTCCGCTCGCCATTGAGCTGCACGGACCTCACGCGCTCCGCACTGCGTCACTGACATACGCCCGTACGCGGCTCCCTGAAGTCCCATGCGCTCTCCTGCAGCAACCAGCTCGAGCGCACTCATCTTGTCTCCCAAACTCCGTTAATTGGCAAACGCTGCTCGGCCTGGTCTTGTCGTAGCGGACGCCAAATTTGTGAGGGGAAAAGGTCCCCCAGCAGGTTCGAGCGTCCTCTGACGTGGTGCCCTGGAGGATCCAGAAAACTGTCCCAGACCGAGCACGTCCAAAGGGAGAACAAAAATAGTTTTGCTTAAAAGAAAGCAGTCAGTGATGGGTAGGGAACTGTCCGGACAAGGGTCGAAGAGTGGTTCCGGCGTGGCAATCCCCTGGCCGTCGCGAGACAGGCGCCGGGGCCAAGCACCTCGGCAGGCCTGTTTTCCTTGCAGCCGGAAATCGGGCGCGAAGCACTAGCAGCAGTGGCCTTGACGACGCACCAGAGGGAAGAGGCGGCCGCCCAGGTCAGGACACCCGGGCACGGCCAGGGAGGCAACTTGTAACGGCAGCAGGTTCCAGCCACGGGACGGCGGGCACGAACCGACATCAAGGCCGGCAGGATCTCCGGGCAGGCAGCACCTGCTTGTGCCCGGAACGGCGCTCACTCTCCGAGGCAGCGAGCTGGGCAAGGATGGCTTCCCCAGGCCTGGTCACCCGGTTTCAAGAAGCCATTCAGCCCTGACCTCGCCTGCTCCGTTGCCCGAGCTCGTCTCCTCGTGCCGCTTGCGCCACGCCCCACGTCTCTACTTTTCTTCTTCTCTTTTTTCCAAGCGAGCGTCAGGCCGCCACTAGTGCTGCCGGGTGCTTGTGGCATCACACCGTTGTAACCAGCAGTTGACGCCCTAGTCGTGCTTTAAGCTGCCAAACCAATGGAGCGGGAGGTTGGAAAGAGAAACGCAAGAGGCGCCCTTGTGCTGTGCGATGTCAGTGCGCGTTAAAAATACCCAGGTGGTCGAAATTATTCCGTAGACATCCACTATGGCACCTCTTTCTCTCTTTTGCTCCTACCTTCCTCTCTTCCCTTACGGCGCGGTTCAGGTGTCCGCCACGATATGTGAGACATACTGCGCCACTTCCTTTCCTCAAAAACCAATTTAACAAAGCAGAGGGTAAGATTGCTAAAACGGATTTTGAGGAAAGGAAATAGCGCAGTATCTGTCTCGCACATCTCGATAAACACCTGAACCAGAGGGAAGGCGCATAACTGCCGTCTAGGAACAGTGGACACATCAATCGTGCTTTAAGATACGTGGCGGCAGTGACAGATGTGCGCTGCATGCTTTGGCATTGACAATGTTGTGCCAGAAACGCGGCGCTGAAGCCATAACGCTTCGGCGTTCATTGCGTTCATTGGCGTTGACGTTGAGAACGTTTTGCGCTCCGATAATTTGAAGGAAAGGAAGTGCGCATAACTGGCCTACCTTGGTCAGTGAACCGAGTGAACTCTCGCGATAAACCTTTAGCTGCGATATGCTAGGGTGGCAGGGTGAGTGGGGTCTTTAATGTAGATATAAAGGCAAACAGAAATTTCTTACCTCTTATGCGGGAGAACATCTCGTTCCTCTCGCTTGTAACGGCTCCCACGGCTGTGACAACGTCGCGAAATAATTGCATACACCTCGTCTTTGAGAATCAGGCATTGGTGCAGCAAGTTGAGCTTATATCTATCTATTTCTCCGACCACAAAGCTTCCTTCATGAGAGTCAAGAACTATTAGTGGAGTGTTTCTTGGAGAAAGAATGTGCAAAATAAGTTCTCTGTAATTGTACATGCATGTCTTGCCCCAATTCTTTGCCTCACTCTATCGAAAAGATGGAACGGTTGATGCGCTGCGATGAAATTTCGCATTAAGAAGTAGCGTAATCGTCGGTAGTTTTATACTGTACCTCCCGAAGCAGCACATGTAATCGGCCCAATACTGTAAACTGCTGTTTTCACTCCGGATCTTTGCTGGACCGCCCTTTGGCAACACGTTTCCAACCTTGGGCCAATTACCTGTGCTGCTTGGGTACAGGATCTTCCAGCCGACTACTCAGTACTTCCCTCTCCTGCGTTGAGAAAATGCAGCGTCATTAAATGGAGCAAGCAATGTGTTTGTCTGTTCCTTTAGCGAGGCTTTTGAAGCGAAAAGCTTCACCACGCGGGTCAGAGCCGAGCTTCGCGTGAGCCGAACTGGTGAGTTATGCGCATGCGCGAAATCGAGTGACGTCACGTGCGGCGCTGGTGGTCGCTCCTCGCCGCTGGCGCAGCCGTCGCCGACTCCGTCGCCTGTCCTTTCGGTGCAGCCGCGCGCTACTGCTTATGTGCGTCGCCTCCTCGCTGTCGCTACAACTGCGCGCTTCGCCTCCTCGCCCACCGTTTGACCTTTCGTTGCAGCCGCGTGTTGCCCGCCTCCCAGCTGGCAACCCTCCTCTCCGCATTCCTGCGGGCACTTTCAGCCGCACCGATTTCCGCCTCCTCCTCCGCCTCCATACAGACAGTGTTTGGACGACCGAACGCCTCCACCGTTATTGGGGTGCTCCCAGTGCATTGTGCGCGAACTGCGACAGCCATGACGTCAAACCAAGCATAACTGAAGCTTTTCGCTTCTATATCCAGGCTTGACCAGAGCTAAGCCACTGCCTATTTTTTTTTATCTGCTTCCCTTTCCATACGCTCTCATTATGACGCTCTTCCGGGCCACCGGTTTGAGCACATGCTCTTAATACCGTTGAGACAAAGAAGCATGTAAAATCATCGAGATTAACAAGATAACTTCTCCGTAATAAAAAGTTTCACTCTTTTCATTTTTCTTGGTTTCCTTCCAGCTTTTAGCGCAGGATGTTGAACTTCGACCATCTGTAATTCACAGTGCGTGGGAAATAACTGTTTCGCTTTCCAAAGCCGATGGAGCTAGTGCCATTTAGCAAAGGACAAAGACAGAGGCAACCAAACAAATACTGCAGTCACAAACGAAAACTATTAAAAAAGCCTTAATATTACCCTTATGTAGTCAGATAGTCAGAGAGCGGATAGTATTAAGAACATTAGCCTAAAGAACATAGAAGTCTGGGAAGCTGCTTACGCGTGTAGCAGTTTCAACATCACCGTGGCTTCCATCCTAAGCTGAAGTACTAACTAGCGAATGAGCTGCACTAGAGTTAAAAGAAATTGGACCTTCAAAAAGTCTGTGATAGTCTGTTTAAACTGTTTAAGAAACTGGGCTCTATATCGAATTAAGTAAACATTCCGTAGGTCACGGAGAAATTCCTAGCTTAAGTAATCATAAGTGTAGTGTCATTATTATCGGCGGCTTCACTGGTGTACACAAGAATCAACGATGCAGTGTGGAGCATATGCAACAAAAATCAATTTCTGTTCTGTATCTTGTATCGATACCGGAAATACAACTTTCAGGGCATCGGTATTGACCAGTTTTTTTTTTATTTCTTAAAGTATCTTGCCCATGGACTCAAGCAAACAGTACCTTCTGCCAAAGATTCGCAACCAACGCATTTTATCAAGCAAAAATCTTAACTTTTCTGAAGCCACACAAATTTTGATAAGCGCCGGAGCACCGTAGCCATAAAAATACACCTGCAAACTGACGCTAGAAGTATAAAGCTTCTGGTTGAAGAGCGCCACGGAAATCAATTTCCTGTAATATTACAGAAAGCAAAATAGTACCATCAAAAAAGCATTTACTTATGTTAGTGAAAGAATATTATCCTAAAGTTACGTTTTTTTTTGTAAAAGGTGCAAGGCATCTGGCTCTACCGTTTAACGAACTTACAGCGTGGCTCATTACCGCCCCCCCTGCCCCCTCCGACTTCTAGTTGCGTTTCACTAGAAGTTTCAAGGCTAATGTCGCTGGCAGCTTGTTTTCCGACGGAATTCACATATAAGTATGGAAACCAAACTTGGTAACAATAAGACAGGCAACTAATCTGAGAGTTTAAAACTAAACGGAGCCTCGGATTTTCAGAGATAGGCTCTATGGCGATGTTCAAAAAATTGCTGAGGCTCAGCTTGGCTAATCCTGGGGAATGCGAAGCATATTAGTGGCTAGGCTTGGTAATACATGGCTTTCCTTGGTTGAATACTTGGTCATTTTAATACAACCACTAGAAGCCTTCGTCGTGGGGGAAGACATCGGCATGGCTACAGCGGAACGCCGGCTAACCCCGAGCCGCGCGTTGGGTGAGCGCCTGGATTGCCACGGAAGCCGCGTCTGCCTGCCCGGTGGAGCGAGCGTTTCACCTACACCGAGTGTGAACGCGCGTTCGAAATGCGCGGGAATGCACGGGTGTGACGGCTAGGGGTCCCACGGCGACGGCTCGAGGTGGAGGCCGGCTCTCTCATTCGATGTCACGTGGTGTGACGTCACGGCGTCACGTGGGGGTCCCACGGCGACGGCGTGAGTGGTAGCTCTAGCAATATGCTTCGCATAAAATAGTGCGATTAAGGTTCGCCTATACGTAGCTTCACCTTTCCGTTCGCATGAATCCAACATAGTGACGTCAAATTAACGACAAAGTCGCATTTTCGTGGTGATATGGAAGGCCAGAGGTGTGTTGCATTCGAAAGGTTCGCTTTTGCAGCATTGTCTAGCCGCTCCGTAGGAATCACGCATACGCGCAGTTCTTGCACGTCGTGAAGCGCTCATTTCATGATGAACGACGGGGCGGGGTTAGAACACCAAGGACAAAATTCTGAGCAGACAGAATGTGACTACCTGAGCTCTTCACAGTTGGCTAGCTTCGCTACATTTGCGTTCCATTTGTGCTTGAGTACGTTTTATTTGCTCCCTACTGCTGTACAAAGAAAGTTTATCTCCAGTTAAGACTTCCGTGCGAAAGGCTGCACAAAACAATGGAAGCGTCCTGAAAAATGCAGCCGTTTTGATTTTATCACTCGTGTGCGAAGTACTCTACCGCCTGCCCTAAGCATTGAAATAGATTCCTAGGCGTGCATGCTAACCTGCAGCGGCAGATGTAAGGAAAGTCTTCCAATATTTTGAAGGCACACGCTATATTAAGAAAGTTCAAAGCCAGGTGAAGGCCTATCATCGCGCTGTAAAACAGAATTTTACCTTGATCTGAGTTTGCTTCAACTTATCTTAAATACCTCTGGGATGCATCTTCGTGCGTGCAGAAATCCTTCCGCAGCCCATCGCATTTGGTATCTATGCCCTCCAAGCTGCAGAAGACGAAGAAATAACAGTTCTTATTTTGTTACCTTTATGCGCATTCTGCCTTACTTTTTCTGAAGCATTATTTTCAGCCCTATTCTATGCTTTCTGCGCAAGATAGCCTAAGGAGTGTAACACACGTTTGCGCCGATAGCATCCCATTTCATGTCTTGCAGCGAATCTAGCGATGCGTGTTAGTTTCATTACAAGTTTATATCGGATCAGCTGCTTCAGCTTCTGAGTGGGCATTTATCAGCATGACAGGAATGGCCAGTGTACGATGACCTTTACGTAATTCTAAGAGTGGTGCTGTCCTTATTTTGAGAGTGCGCGTTCTTGTAAAAAGGGAATAACTGCAGGAAATGGCCTCCTCATTGCCTACCCTATTTCTGCAAGACATAAGTGCAGATTATAGTATATAAGTGAATTGCGCAACAAATTAGACAGGACACAGAAAGAAACACATACAAGGATCGCGGAAGTGGTAATGCCAAAGCCTTTTATGTGCTTGTACATTTGTCGCATTTGATACGAATTTTTCAAGCCGCTTAGTTTTGTGTGACGTCAGAAGCGACACTGGTTTCATAATTGAAAGGGAAAGTGATAACCTGAATTATGAGGTGAGTAATTGTAATGAGGTGCAAGGGCCTTCCTTATAAGTGCGCCGCCGACGTTCCACTGTTGTTATGGCGATCGACTGCGGCGTCGATCACGGCGGTGTCGGTCGCATTTCAATGGAGCGAAATACTCCAAGCGCTTGAACTGTGCGACGTCCATTGCACGTTAAAGAACCCCAGGTGTTCGAAATTATCCGAAGCACCCCTCTACGGCGTCCCTCATCACGCGAGTTTCTTCTGAACGAAAATCCCATAAATCAAAACGAAACTTGTGGGCTTCGAAACGATGTAACCAGTCTAAAAGTAAAGGGCGGCCAGAAAATACGCCAAGCGCGTTGGGAGGCGCATATACGCAGCCTAGAACTATACACCAAGTGCACAAACGTAAGACCGCGCCATAGATATCGCAGTTGCTTTGTGCAAATGGGCTCAGCAACGCTATCCACTTCCGAGTGCTATCAGAGCTGCCTTTATAAGCCAGGCAGCACAAAGCGCATCAACGATTGTGCGCACATTGAGGCCTAAGATCCAAACCCTTGCTTGAAAATTCCTCGAATAGTTGGAGCAGTCGTCGATGTTCTGTATTTTCTCAGCATTTCGATGCGAAGAACTGTGCGTTTTTTAGCACCAGTTTGTTTGAGTGCAGCAAGCCTAATGATATCGCCGTCTTGAACCATGGAGAGAAAACATTCCCGAAGAAGTAGGTACGAAAGTAACCGTTTTTTCTTTAGGTACACTTTTTATTGATTCCAGGTGCTGTGTCCAGTCCCGAATACCCTCCCGCTAATTCTGTTCTACTACGGTCGTGGACCTCTGAGCTCGGAAATGTGACCCATACAAATTTCAAGGACAAGGGGTCTTCGCTGGCTATTTGTGAAGAAAATTCTGTCCGGTGTCAACACCCTGAAGGAAGAGGAGGGCCGTTGCGATGCAACCTCTGTCCGTACACTTGTGCGAATTTTGCCGATGTTGTGAGACACATCGGTTTGCACGCAACTGAGAAGAAATTTAAATGCTCCCCGTGCCCAGCGGTGTTCGAGGTGCCCTACAAACTTAAAAGGCATATGACCTCCGCCCAAACTGAGGAAAAACCACAGAAGTGCGACCACTGCCGTTTTTCAGCTGCCTCACCTAGCCAGCTACTTCGACACAAGCGCACGCACACAGGTGAAAAAACATACGAGTGCGACAAGTGCCCTTAAGCAGCGGCTTTAAACGAAATGCTCGTTCGGCACAAGCGTACACACACAGGCGAAAAACCCTACAGATGTGAAGTGTGCCCATATTCGGCGAATCAGAAAGGGCACTTAGATTGTCACATTCGTACGGATATCAGTGCAGGGGTCTTTAACCGTACTCTATGTACATTCGTGGGTTCAAGCACTGAGAGTCTCAAAGAGCACATGTCCGAACACGGCGAGTGAATTCTTCAGAAAAGTGCGCATGTGATGAGGATGCCTAATAGTGGCCCATGTTTCTGCACAGAAATAATTATCCACTTTTTGATGACAAGTGCAAGCTATTATGTTTAATGTATGGCGGACAATAGGTATTTTTTTACTGAATTATTCTATAGACGCTTGCAGTGTGGAGTAATTAACCTTCACCGCTTACTGTTGCATGTTATTATTAATCAGCGTTATTTTAGCAGTAGACACAACGCATCAGGTTCTTCGGTTTTTACGTGAACAGTCATGTGGTGTGCCTTGTTGGTGAAGTTGATGCCAGCAAAGTAGAGACTGCGGATACTACGGTCATTCAGGGTAACCTCTATCTTCCTTCAAAGTGGAACTTGTCGAAAAATCATGAAAGTTGACTAAAGCTAAAAAACAACCACGGTGATACGCCGAACCGTTTGTCTGGAGACGGCCTTTTAGTCTTATTTAAATAGCAAATTCGGTGCCATACTTTTACTTGCCGTGTTAAAATTGCCACGACATTCTCGACCTTTGCTACATTTATTTAAAACGGGGCTTCTCAGCTATAGTTAAACATTTTGCCTATTCTATTCCAATCTCAGGAACATGTTACCAACTTCCTTGAATCTTTGATATAATGTGGATTGCAATCGCTAACCTTCGAGCAATTTCCGCGGTCTAGCCAGTATATCATCGGGTAGCGCATGCGGTAAGCCAACGAAGTTTGAGGTCAAATCAACAAACATTTCAGACACCTCATGTTGAACCGAATAAAAGGTTTGGTTTGGTTTAGTTTATGGGGTTTAACGTCCCAAAGCGACTAAGGCTATGAGAGACGCCGTAGTGGAGGGCTCCGGTAATTTCGACCACCTGGGGTTCTTTAACGTGCACTGACATCGCACAGTACACGGGCCTCTAGAATTTCTCCTCCAAAGAAATTCCAGCTGCCGCGGCCGGGATCGAACCCGCGTCTTTCGGGTCAGCAGCCGAGCACCATAACCGCTGAGCCACCGCGGCGGCGAATAAAAGGTTTGGAGAGCCGCTACGCAGTTGACATGCATCTTTCAGCCGCCGCCGAACCTGGCATGATTTTTCGATCAAATAAGATGAATAAATGGCAACTCCTGAATTCTACCAAGAAATGCTAACTATATTGCAGCGTTAAATATCTTTTTTGCCAGACCAGCGTTATTTATCGAAAACTTTTCCTAGAGTGCTGAAAACTTGAAGATTGTTGAGCATTGCCCAGCAGCGCGCCTCTTCTCGCATACTCAGGGACCCTAATTGCACATAGGCGGGAGGAATTTAAGTCCTCAGCGATATAAAGCTTAGGACTGTCAAATGTGCGAAAGAGACTCGCTACACGCCTTAGAATCAAACCGTTTGCGCTGTATATTTTTGACAAAGACTGTACATGCTTATTTCTGGGGTTTTAGCCGTGGCAGCCTTAACTAGCCCATGTTGCAACCGGGGTGCGTGAAACGGCCATTGACTATGCAGCTATTGACGAGTGTCACGTGCCTCATCATTTAAATGAGCATGCTAAATTAGCTGAATTGTAAGGTGTATTACGAATCCACTTTCCTGGACTCTCAGCCTATTTCCACATACTCCTACTCATAGACCCATGCAAGATCATAATAAACCAGAAAGATGTGTTCTTTCTTCTCTTGGTTCACTCGGGTGTGTTCTGAATTTATTTTCGTTTTTGTTTGTTGTTTTCAAATGTACACCTTTACTGTCTATATAGGAGTGTCATTGAAAAGCAATATTTCAATTGTCTATTGTATTATTCATCGGTATGTTTTTAAATGATATTTGTTATAGCTGCGATTCACTATTACAGGAACTTAATTGCATAAATCTCAACTACCTTCTCGCTAAGGATTCAGATATTAGTGCAGTCATTCCTCTGTAACTATTGTTTGAAATGAAAATAAATCAATCAATCCCTGGACTTGCCACTCATTCAAAGCTTTCCGGGTATTTTTACATCTTCCACTTGAGCCGTGGTATTTTCAGGTTTTGCTGAGTATCTCAGCTCCACCTTTACGGAAAAGCCTGGGAGTGTGAGTTCTACATCGCGTTCGGAGGAAAAAAGGGAATACTACGGGTTCCTTCACCCATCACTGCATGTTCCTTACTTCCTGATAATGAGATAATAGCTTTTCTCAAAGGATTCAGCACCCCTCCAGCTGAGAGAGGATGGTCGGCGATGCGACGAATCATTCATGCTTAGGCACTCGTTGGTAAGTTTAGGGCTAGGAGATATCGCAGTTTCGCCGCTATAGGCCTGGGGAGAAATCAAGCACAGCACTTTGCTGGTTCTCGTGCAGTATAGCAAACCGCTTTAAGGCCAGACTGATTACAGGGCAAGGAAGGAGTGGTTATGCGTCGCACGTTAAGTGCAACGCATGGGCTATCGGAATACTAGAATTTTCAACGCGCTTCCATTTAGATGGGAGCATTTTTAGAATCACCAATACACGCAAAGGCTGGATGGCAATGCAGGCGCTAACGTTCACACATTCGGCCTATCTTTACTAAGAGGTACAGGAATTCTGAAATGACAGCTACTAAAGCTACACCAACAAGCAAGTCAGAGTGCATGTCGAACCACCCTTTCCAGAAAAAGCCTATTGACAGGGCCTTTCTGACACCATTCGTAAAAGTTAAACGCATCCGGCGATAACTGGGAACATTTTTACGCGGGACAGCAACATTGCCAAGTTGCTGCGGGAAACAGACAGCGGCGAGAGAAGGCCGCGCATAACAAACGGCGCTAGTATATTGTGTACCCAGAGGAAATGACGCACACGCAGTCATAGGCAGTATCCAAGCCACAATTAGCTTCGATACCATCGTTTTGCTAATTTTGTTCATCTGTTTTACCTATCGCTTGCCAAAAATGGAAGCATTGGACTATTGGTTTACAAAATACATGTTGAGTGTATCGTATATTTCAATGATGCTCGATCCTAAAAGCACACTGTGTCGCACATTTCGAGGTGGCTGTAAGCCAGATTTCTGGCCGGCATCGCTCGTAAAAGAGGTAGCACACTAAAAAAAAAGCTATGGAGTACAACTATGAAGAGACCATGCGAAGGCTGTCTCCCTGCGTTCGTTGTCTGGTAGATAGACGATGCCTACATTTCCCTTCTGCGCCCCCTGTGACAGAAGGAACGAAGAGACAGGCCCAGCATTGTGGTAGAAACAATACTTCTTCACCCCTATTTCGAGATGCGTTCGTTGCCAATAGAAATGAGACTTCCACCGTAATGCTCAGGAGCATACAGAACATGTATTGTTTCACTTATGAGCACGATAAAGTTCACGCACTCTCCTACGCACGGTTCAAAGGGGTCATCATCGGCGGTATCGTCAAATGCCATAGCTGACGCATACCTGCCGTTTGGAGAAGCAAGCGGTTCCAACAAGCTGTTCTTAAGAAGCGCTAGTGAAACTTCCACTTGCTTACTATATCGCCAAGGTCATCGATCCGACGAGGCAATAGTTTAGTCTAAATATTAGGAAAATGCGCTGTCCTGAAATTCAACACATCAACCTGCTCGACTGCTCCTGTACAGACGCTCTATTTATCGGCTTCGCTTTTAGCCCGGCCGCATCGCATGGTTCTTCCGGAAGAGCGGTTTGAGCGCATTCTAATACCGTTAAGAAAAGGTAACATAAAAATACAGATTATTAAGGTTCCTTCACAGCAATAAAATCTAGAATCCCTTATAGTTTTCCTGCTTTGCTTCTCGCTTCTAATGCAGAATGTTCAGCTTTGAACGTCTCTCAGAGTGCTTGGGAAATAACTGGCTTTCTAAAGTGTATGGAGTTTATACCAGGTAGCGCCGGGAAAGGGAGAGGCAACAGACTAAATTATGTAGTAACAAACAAAAAGCATTATAAACAGCTTCAAGTTTATTATTACGCATTCAGGTTCTTACAGCGAAGAGTCCTAACTTAGGTAATGGTATTCGTAGAAGTGTTAATATTGGTGACTTCAATAATGCTTAGAAGAATCCATGATACGCTTTCTTGTAGCTGCATCAGAAATCGATTGCGCTTTTAAATATAATATCTACGTCACAATTCTATTCCTCAGCGCGTCAAGTGTTGGTATTGAACGCAGCTTTTTTTTTTGAAGTATCGTGCTTAGCACTGCACTGAAAGAATATCCGTGTTGGACGAGAGAATGGCAAGCAGCGCATTTCATCAACGAAAGGAACTAATCTGAACTAGTGCCGACCCCTACACATGATATAGCGATAAAATACCGCAGCTATGAAAAGAAGACCGGCACATTCAGGCTATCAGTATACAGCCCGTTCTTTAACAGGGGCCCGGCATTCTGTTTTCTATAATATTCCGGACAAAAAATATCGAATTAATCAAACGCTTTACTTATCCTAACAAAAGCATTTTATGTTAAATGATTTTGTTTTTGTTTTTTGTAAAAAGTGCAAGGCATCAGGCTTTTTCGTTCACCGAAGTTACAGCGTGGGCCTTTGGCCACCAAATTTGAAGTTGCACTTCACCATTAGTTCCAATGCTAGTGCTGCTGGCAACTGCTTTTTGAACGGAATCGAGGTATCAGCATGGAAGCTAACTTTGCTAACCACATGACATGCAACTAATCTCAGAGCTCTGAACCAATTGGTCTGCTGCATTTTTAGAGATGGGCCTTATAGTGATCTCCGGAAAAAGTGCTATCAAGGTTGGCCTACACGCTTCCTTGATTATGGGTTCACGTGGATCCCACTTGGTGGCGTCACATGAAAGGCAAAGCAGCGTGGGCGTGGTCATTTGCAGTGCCAGGAGGGTGGCGCATTCGAACAGGTTCGCTTTTGCAGCCGTGCTAGCCGGACTATAGCCATTGCGCACTCGCGCAGTTTTGACACATCGTGAAGCCCTTGTTTCACGTTGAACGACCAGGTGAAATCAAACAAGAAGGACCAAAGCACAAGGAGACCGAGTGTGAGTACCTCAGCTCTTCAGAGCTCGCTTGCTTCGCCTTGTTTGCGTTACACTTGCATCTGAATGCATTGAAGTTGTTTCGTACTGCTCTGCGGTGAAATTGCATTCGCAGTTACGATTTCCTTTGAATATCCCCTGCTGCGAAAGGCTGCATAAAGCGGAGGAAGCCACCTCGGCTTCTCGTAAATTTATGCCTCTTGATTCCCCATTGCAGAAGATAATAGCTCATGCGTCTGAAGAGTTGTCTGGCTCGAGAGTGTGTCATTATGACAGGCCTTTCGAGGTACTCCTTTGAAGTCATTGTTATTCTATGTTGAAAAAATCCCTCTCGTGCTTTTTTTGTTGTTGTTGCCACCTTCGCACCACCGTTTTCAGAGATGTTCTTTTTTCACGTGGTTTTCATTCTGCCGCCGTACTGGAGTTGGTGTGATATCACAGCAGCAGTGGTGGGAATTTAATTATTTTTTCTTAGCACTTTATGCAGGGCTTCAATAGTTATTGAAGACATTGTTTCGTCAGAAAATGCGCATTTGGTAATTACCACGCAACCCTTAAGGTAAAGAATCGGTTTCGATTTTTCTGGGTGATTATCTACCCCAGCTCGCCCACAGTGGTGAAGCATGCCACTATCGACTATGCCGCCGTGATCGGAGCAGGCACAGGTACGGGATGCGTGCTGTAAGACGTTATCGGCAACCGAATCTTTCTGCTACTACGCGTGTGGCATGTGCTACGGTTATATTGGCAGGACAATCATAGACGAGATTCTTGTGCTGCCAATGGACGCCGTCATTTTCAGGGCAATGGCGAGATGCGGCGGGGATGTTTGATGAGGGGCTGAGGGACTGCAGAAACATCGCTGCCGCGCCTGCATAATGTCTAAACCGTACTGCCTTTATGGCGGTGAGATACATCGCTTAGGCTCTGTACGCCGCTGTAATGTTAGAGCACACATCAGTCGACGTTTGCACGATCTCCCGCAAGGGCACCTTGTGTAACGAGGTGTTGGTGCTTGGTGTCACCACGTACCCCTAGCCCCCATACCGAAGCTGTCATCCGTACCGTGGCGATAGGTTGAAAGGTGGAGGGAAGAAACCTTGAACGTTAGCGGTCGAGGAAGTGGTCAATCCTTGGCCGATGGGCTCCTCGTCTGTCCACCAGGCGGGGAGTCCCGGGACCTTCCTCTGTGTATAAGGGTGAATTAGAGGCCACAAAGTATGAGGAACCCTTAGACAGTACATGCCGTATAGAAAAATTTGCAAAAAAATCTGATCGGCCCCCAAAAAGAACCGATGCGAAAAAATTGATGCCACAGAAACCAGAAACGTTTCCAAAGTTTTTCATGGTTCACTCAAATACAGATGAACCTGTAGCAAACTTATCTGCATTTGTGATCGCCAACACCCTAAAAATGTGTGTAGGCAAAGACTACAAAGCAAAAAGCAGCGAACTGGAGATCTCCTTGTAGAAATAAACGCAAAAGAACAGAGCACCAAACTGATGGCGTTACAGAATCTTGGACAAACAAGTGTACAGGTAACCCCGCACCGCACCCTGAACCACTCAAAGGGCGTCATATCTGAATATGAACTCCTACAGAGTACCGATGCGGAAATGGAAGAAGAACTATCTGAACAAGGAGTTATAGCAGCCAGACGAATAACCATCAGTAGAAACAATGTTGAAATCAAGAGAAAACACATTGTCTTAACCTTCAATACCACAACTCTGCCTGACTCCATCCACGCCGCATACCTCCATTGTAAAGTCCGCCCATACATACCGAACCCGAGACGATGTTTCAAGTGCCAGCGCTTTGGACACAGCATGTTCGCTTGTCGCGGTAAACCAACTTGTGTCTGATATGATATGATTGAAACAGCGCAAGGCCGAAGGCCAAAAAAAGGAGAGCAGAGGAAAGGAGGAAAAGGACAGCACAGCGCTGAACTAGCAACTGACAATTATTTGGCACGCTGCGCGTATAAATACATTCAGGCACCAAAATAGAAAACAACGCATAGAGCAATTCATGCACCAGGAACCCTGCAAGCAAACACAAACTAAGAAGTGCGATTCAGGAAGCGAAGTTCTTTTTGTGATAAAGACACTGATGCAGCACTTACACATGTATCACCATACTTCTTGATATTCGAAGCCTCGATAATTTCCCGGCAAAGCTGGTCTTTGTTCCTAGCAACAACACGGCAAAAATTAAACTGTGGGGTGCAATCACATTCACGGCAATGCAAGCTAAGGTTACGAGACTCTTTGTTATCTACATTGTTGCGGTGCTGCCTGAGCCTATCATTTAAGCACTGTCCAGTCTGGCCAATATAAAACCTATTACAAGTGAGAGGAATGGAATACACGACATTTTTTTGACACTTCACAAATTTGCATTCATGGTTTTTGGGGCAATCGGGGGAAGTTTTCCCTGGGTTGTTGACACGCGTACACAAGCTTGATAACTTAACGGGGCCGAAAAAACAACATCCACTCCAACTCTTTTACCAACACTTTTCAAATTATGTGATATCTTGTGGATATAGGGAATGGCTGCTACTCGCTTACTTGTTTGACGTTCAGAACTGGCGGAGCATTTCAGTTTCTTCAACAAAACTTCGGCCACAGAAGAAAGCACGTGAAGCGGATAGCCACTAGCAGTAAGCCTCTCTACCTGGTTACTAAAGCTGCGTTCGGTTAGATGTAGACAGGATTTTGTAAGTGCACTCCTGAAGCTTGACATGACAATTCCTCTTTTAACAAGCTTCGAGTGCGCGGAACTGTAAGGTAGCAACGGTTTATTGGCCCTAGGCTCGAAGGACCAGCACACACTGCAAGGTGAAAACTTCAGGCTCAAGTCTACAAATCTAATTGTGTCCTCTACAGGAACTTCATGAGTTACGTCCAAAGGGTCAATCATATCATGTACAACCAACTCGCCCATCAGCTCGTGCTTTCAACTTGTGTCACATGCGCAGAAGACACACATACAGAGGAAAGATGCGAACGCACACCAAAACGAATCAACTGCAATGGCGCACATGGCGCGTACTCCAGGTCGTGTCCAGTCTGGAAAACAGAAAAAAAAATCATAACTTTGAAGACCACAGAAAACCTGTCCTACCTTGAAGCAAAAAAACGCGTCTCTTTCCAAGCGAAAGGGACATACTCTGAAGCGGTGACGCGGGGAATATCGCCGCCTTCAGTTTCTGTCGGCACACAGGTCGATCCGAAGGACCTGGGGTCGACAACCAAGTCCCCACCACAGAAGTCGGTGACACAGTCCACAGGGCTGAATATTTCGCGGGAAGACCACGCGATCCTCGCCGGAGTCCCTCAGGCCCCACTTTCAGCAGCGGCATCCTCGGTGACAGACACCCAGAACAGCTCTGCTGAACTGCACCTGTCGCCCCGCCCCTCTAAGAAGGCAACTGCTGGCCCAAGAGACTCTGCCCCTGGAGCAGAGCATGGTTCAGTGGTGCCAACAAAAAAGACGAATGCGAAGGCCACGGGCCATCGCAAACAAGAAGCATCCTCGACGTCCACCGTGGAAGAGATGGATGTCAGCGAAAGTCCGCTGACATCTAAAACACACGCATCCGCGGATTCTCCGTGGAAATCCCGCCCCATGAAAGTGGCGATGGATACAACTCCTGGTTCGCCACCGCTGCAGCGGCGGCGAGGCTCCCTAGAGAAAAAAGGGAAACCACGAATCACTGCTCCTGAGAATAAGTAACTTTCCCCAATCCCCAACTTATCACAATGGCGTATCTAATACAATGGAACTGTAGAGGTCTACACAGAAAATACACAGACATAACCGATATGCTCAAATCAATGGCACCTACAGCTGTGTGCCTGCAATGAACGAACCTTGGGCCACAGCACACAAACATCATAAAAAATATACTATTTTCCGGAAAGACCGAGTACAAGCTAGCCGACTCTCAGGAGGCTTCGCTATCATTACGCAAAGCGATGTCCCTGCAAGAGAGGTATCATTAAAGACGAACTTAGAAGCGGTCGCAGTAAACATCATTAGTCATAAAACAATGACAATATGCTCTGTGTAAGTACCACCACCACACAACACAATAGCCATGCATGACCTAGAAGAACTTCTGGAACGGTTGCCAGAGCCATATGTAATAATAGGCGATTTTAACGCACACTCCTCATTCTGGGGAAGTGTGCATACTGATTCCAGGGGTCAGCTCATTGAGGATTTTATTCTTTCGAATAACATATGTTTAATGAATACGGGAAAAGCTACGTACTGCTGCCCCAGCTCTGGAAAAATGACCTGCCTCGATTTAGCATTTGCATCACCATCTGTTTTTAATGATTTTATTTGGGATGTTTTAGATGACCCCCGGGGAAGTGACCACTTACCTACGGTTTTAAAACTAACATCAGCTACGTTCATCCTCCCTACAAAGCCACGGCGATGGAAAATTCACCTCGCCGATTGGGCACTTTTCAGAACGAAGGCCACACTAGAAAAAGAATATGCCGAAACCCTTACTATAGAAGAACTAAATGAAAAAATTTGTCACATGCTTAATATCTGCAGCAACAGAAGCCATCCCACAAACGTCTGAAATTGCACGAAAAACACAGTTTGGTGGTCAAATGAATGCTCATTGTCTAAAAAGCAGCAAAACAAGGCTTGGGGCAACCTTCGCAGATATCCCACATCAGGAAACTTGCTCATCTTCAAAAGGGCCAGAGCCAAAGCACGATACATTAGACGCAACGCAGAAAGGGCATCATGGCAACAGTGCATATCCTCCATAAACAGCTCAATATCATCAAAGAAAATGTGGGAGCAGGTGCGGAAATTCACATGAAATTTTACTCCATTCACATTTCCAATGCTAACAACACCCGGCACTCAAACAACATTAGAAGAGCAGGCCAACATATTGGGTGAGCATTTTTCCACAGTTTCAAGCTCATCCAACTACACACACACATTTCAAAAGCACAAAACAATAGTAGAAAAAAAAATTGCCGACGATTACGTTACTTCCTAATGCGAAATTTGAGCGCAGCAAATAAGCTGTTTCACCTTTTCGATAGTGAGTCAACCCCAGCTGCGGAGTTGGTTTCAGGGACAACGCCGCCGATGCCGACACAAACAATATGATACCCTCGCTTCCGCAGCGCTAAGAACCAGGTCTAGCCGTGGGAAGGTGGTCACGCATTCGTCGACGTGCCGGGGCCTACGTGAAATAACCGGCGCGTCGGCAACTGAAGAGCACCCTATCCGCCACACAAGAACAGGGGGGGGGACCCTTTCCTCCTCTTTCTGCATGGCGGCGACGGTGTTCTATGCAGTCACGTTATCTTGACTCTAGCGGCGTCAGCGGCATCCAGCGGTATCAGTCGGTCGCTGCTAGCGCTGGGGGGATGAAAGGGGGGCGGAGCTGGTTACGAGGCCGAGACGGGGGGGGGGGGACCCTTTCCTCCTCTTTCTGCATGGCGGCGACGGTGTTCTATGCAGTCACGTTATCTTGACTCTCTAGCGGCGTCAGCGGCATCCAGCGGTATCAGTCGGTCGCTGCTAGCGGTGTGGGGATGAAAGGAGGGCGGAGCTGGTTACGAGGCCGACGACGACGCGAAACCCAGGAACGGACGCCAAAGAGCTGCGCTCTAAAACAAACCTGCCCTTTGGAACATGCATACATGAAGACTACAATCAGTTTATTACAATGCAAGAACTAAACACAGTACATCCGGTAATATGACAGCACCAGGCCCAGACAATATACATTATGCCATGCTTGCTCACCTCTCTGAGACTGCCATAGAGGCTCTCCTAAAATTTTTCAATAAAATATGGATGAGTGGAGAAATCCCCCAAGCATGGAAAGAAGCAATCATAGTACCCTTCCTAAAACCAGGGAAATCACAAACTAGTCCTACCAGTTACAGGCCAATAGCACTCACTAGCTGTGTAGCAAAATCATTCGAAAGCATTCTAAACATCAGGCTAACCTTCATACTTCAGTCCCAGCAAATTTTAGATATACACCAGTGCGGTTTTAAAAAGACATGTTCCACAACCGATCACCTTGTACGCTTTGAGAACACAGTCCTGGAAGCGTTCATCCACAACCAACACTGTATCGGGGTCTTCTTCGACCTGGAGAAGGCTTACGATAGCACGTGGAGGTTCGGTATCCTCCGTGACCTAGCGGACCTAGGTATCCGCGGCAGGATGCTGAGCTGTTTGAGCGACTTCCTGACCAATCGAACGTTCAGAGTCCACCTGGGCGCAACTTTCTCCAAGACTTTTATCCCAGAAACTGGTGTGCCCCAAGGGTGCATCCTCAGCACGACCTCATTTGTCATCAAAATGAACTCCATAGGAAAAGTAATCCCAAAATCCATAATGTACTCAGTTTACGTAGACGACCTTCAAATAGCATGCACGTCTTCTAGCATACCTACCTGTGAGCGGCAAATACAAATAACAATAAATAAACTGGCTACCTGGGCAGATAGAAACGGATTTAGATTTTCCCCTCAGAAAACAGTAGCGGTTCTGTTCTCTTTGAGACGAGGCCTACAGGCCGACCCCACACTATATCTAAACCAATCCCAATTACCTGTCAAACAAGAGCATAAATTTCTAGGGATAACTTGCGATAAAAAGCTCACATTCTTGCCACATATAAAATGCTTAAAGAAAAAAGGTTCTCAGGCCCTCTATGTACTGAAACTCCTGTCAAGAAAATGCTGGGGGTCTGATAGGGCAGGCCTGTTACATATATATCGTTCTCTGGTTCGCTCTGAGTTAGACTATGGGTCCATAGTATATGGCTCAGCAAGACCGTCCTAAATAAAACGACTGGATCCTATCCACAATCTTGGTTTAAGGTTGTCTTCCGGTGCTTACAGAACTTCACCAATATCAAGTCTGTATGTGGAAACGAATGAACGTTCCTTAGAAGATCGAAGAACTGCACTAACTTGCGCATACATCCTCAAAATCCTTTCTCAGCCCAAACATCTCTGTTATCCAAATGTCACGAAATGCCCATCCCGAATACTCTTCAACAACAAGCCTCACGCAGTTAAGCCGTTGCTCTTGCGCTTCGAAGAAAAATGCCAAGCCCTGAACATAATAAATGAAATTAAAGATATTGCCCCAAGACACGAAGCGTTACCACCGTGGTACACTCTCCCCATAGTGTGTGACGTCACACTAACACGCCTCAGGAAAACCTGTACACCACATGACCATATAATACAAGAATATCTAGCACTACAAGAAAAATACAGAAATTACACTGCATTTTATACTACGGGTCAAAAACTCATGCTCATGTAGGAAGCGCAGTAATACAAGGAAAAAATGAACATGCAGTACGACTTCCGTCATGTGCTACAGTTTTCACGGCGGAGTGTTATGCTATTAGTGTTGCGGTACAGAAAATAACAAATGAAAACATCAAAAACAGCATCATTTATACCGATTCACTGAGCGTCCTTACAGCATTAAACTCCAAAAATGCCACGAAGCCACTGGTTGGAAGCATCATACACAATATAGTAAAGGTCACAACACAAAAACATGTTATAAAATTCTGCTGGGTTCCCAGTCACGTTGGCATTGGGGACAATGAGAGAGCCGACATGTGTGCTGCAGAAACCAGAACCATGGAAATAAAAAATGTGAATTTGCCTGCTAGGGATTACATGAAGTTAGTGCATAGCAGACTAAGAGCCAAGTGGCAAGCTTCTTGGGAAAATGAAGGACACAACAAGCTGCATGCCATAAAGCCCATTTTAAAAGAATGGAAATCATGCCGCCATAAAGAGCGTTTTATCGAAGTAATTTTATGTCGTTCACGCATAGGTCCCACACACATCACCCATAACTTCTTATTAACAAAAAAAGACAAGCCTGTGTGTGAAATGTGTGGTGTGGAGCTCACGGTAAATCATTTTAATTTCTTGTTCGCATCTCGAAGAACTTAGAAAAAAAATTTTTACGGTATTTTACAATGAACACATTCCATTTCATCCCGCATTGCTTTTAGGCGAGCAAACACTTGTCGAGTTTTCACTTGTTTGTAAGTTTCTAGAAAAAGCCAATGTTTTAAATCTATTATAATGTAACCTCTGTACACTTGACATAACGTCCTCTAACCTTGTGTTTGGCGCATGATAGCCATGGTTGCTTATGCGCCATAAAACCCCATATAACTAACTAACTATAAAAAATAAGCTACCTTTGATTCTGCGGAAGCTTATCTTTTATACGACCAGGATGAATCTTCCTGCAAGCTGAAATCCGTCCTCATGCTTTAAGTCCCTTACATCTTTCGCCTCTACGCCTTTCAATGTGCGCACGACGATGAAATATGTCACTTCACAGTATGTTGCTATCCAGATTTTTTGATGCCCTGTCTGATTATTTTCAGCAATTTTTTTTATGCGTCCAGAAAATCCCCTGCGCAAGATACTCCACTGAGTTGTGCGCACACTGTTCCAGTACAGTTCCATTCAGTGCCTTGCAGCGGATCAGGCGGGGCGAGCTCGTGTCTATCGAATCACCTGCTCGTATTTCTGAGTAGGTATGTCTCAGTATGACGGGAGTTTTCAGTGTAGGATGACATTTAATTCTTCCAGGGGCGCCATCGTAAATCTGAGAGTGCGAACTCTGTGACTACAAAGGAAATAACGCAACACTTCGCCTCTCCACCGCTTACCATATTTCTGCGAGACATGAGTCCAGATTATCGTTTCGTTGCCATTGGTACCTGAAGGAATGATGGTTGATCCTTGGAGGCACTATATTTCCAACCCTATTGTTACCTCCAAAAATAACCGAAGACAAGGTATAGTCCTTGCAAGACAATAATGTAGCTGAGCGCATGGTAGGGAACCTAATGTGGCGAAGCACTCTGAAGAAAATTAACTTGTTCCCCCTGAGCTTATTAACAATGCATCCTACCGGCATTAATGTCTGCAACAAAGAAAATGCATTTCATTTTAATTTCCAATTCTGAAATTAGATTGAAAGTTTTGTGCACCGTTCAACAAAAATGCATCATATCAGTTGTCGGAATGGAATCGAGTTATTACATCTGATTTCAGATGAAGACGAAGTGACTGACTGACTTGGGGCATGGTCCGAAACGTCCCCGGCAATTTTATGAAATGTACTCGAGAGGAGCTATTATAAGCTCCTGCTAGGAATTTTTATCTCTCGTTGTCGAATCCTTAATGCCTTTATGAAAGTACTGCTTTTCCGAGACAAGGTCACTAGGAAGTATATACAACGAGACATGAATTTTATTAATGTTCATGGATTAAGGCACCCGAACAGGAGTTCTTTGCGGGGGTGTCTCGGAGTGGGCAGTGTATGAGCTGCCCAAAGTTGATCTCTGTGTGAAAACGACCACTGTAAAAAATGCGCAAGGAAATATCTAGCTCTAAACAAATGCTGAAGCTTATCAGCTCTTTCAAAGAGAACAATAATGGCAGCCAGAGACTCGATCAGCTCCAGCGCAGCGGGTGGGGATCCTCGATGGGAGTGATGAACTATTTCTTGCTTATTTCTGTTGCTGTATTCATCATAAGACTCATTTTCGTTCTCTGAAAATAGTTCTATGCTGCGATTCACCACAAGCGCAACCTTGAGAGACTGGAGAATGCGCAGGGTACATGTGAGAGACTAATGTCGTTTGCATCGGTTGGCTGCGTTCCCGGCTAGCGTACTCGAGGCCCGCGTAGCTGCTTTCAAAGAAGCGTCTCTATCTCGGAGTTTCTAAATGCACGCTTTTAATTTCCCTGCAAATACGAGGGCTTTCCCTTTAAACTAGGACGCTCTTCATTTGCAGCCTATCCACACACGATCAAAAGTACGACAGCTTCTCTGCTACGGTTGCGGTTGTTTCACGGGAGCACGACCACGTGCTTTGCATGCTGTCTCGCACGCAACGCGAGAAAATGTTTTTCGGCCACTCGTGTGACGCGTAAACATTTCGCGCCAAGTGTACTTCGCAAAAATTCACTTTTTTAAAATATTCTATTTTCATTCTCTGCAGGTGTTCACGTGGCGCAAGCTGCAGAAAAAAGGTCATCGCAGATTTTCATCGTACGCACGGGTGGTGTACTTAACCAGCTGCCATCCGACCGGCACAGCTACCCACATATGTCCTGACAGGAAGTGTCATGGACTTACAGTCGGAATCTGATCTCGACGAAGTGACACATGGTGAGGAGGAGTGGCGAGGGGAGGTCGCGTGCACCATTTCCAGCCTGGACAATGCTCACGCTCAAAGAAAGGTTCACTGGACATCACTTTTTACAGTAGAGACAAGATTGAAATATATTACAAATCATTCACAATTGTGCAAAACAGAGCGACGCACACAGTGCAGTACTCGAGAAAGCCTAGAGCACAAAGAGATATTACAACAGTACACCAGTAAATCAGTAAGGCGAAAAAACAAAGAAACATTAGTAACCGTGTTCTGCGAAATTCTGACGACGGAAGGATGGCGGAAGACTAGCGCATTTTCTCTCGCTCGTTCGTGGCTGGCGGAGAAAGTTGTGGCCGCTGAAATCGTGCGTTAGAGCTTTCTTGTAAGCAACCGAACTACGTGTATACTGAGTTCATACGTGTATGGGGAGTCTTTTCGTAGCTTAATTTTTAGCAGTGTTTAGTAGTATATTTACAGAAACATCGAGCTTAGCAGCTCTTTTTGTGGTCGCAATTTCGAAAGTTCCACCGTCTTTTCATTTTTCAGGGGTCTATTTTGGGTTCCTTGCCGCACTCAACATTCTCCGCCGTTGATACTGATCTCTTATGTTGCACAAAATATTAGCTTTGAATTCCGCACTGTTGGATGTGCTTTTGTGCGGTGCCTTCAATGCTTTATATTAGACTCTCAAGAATATTTATAACCTCACTGGAAAATGCGGTCATAGATAATATATCTTCTCTTGGCATATCGTAGTTTAGCGAAAACTAATTAGAGATCGAGTATGTACTACTTCCACCCAGTTAAATTCAACCAGTCGCGCTTCCGTCGTTCGTTGACACACTGTTCACGAAGCTGAGGACTGCAATGGTAGACAAAACGCAAACTTGAGAGCACTTTTTTCTTAAGATGATGTTGTGCAAATACTTTAACTGCAACTGACCTGTTTACGCAGAAAAAATATGCTTGCCCTTCAGCTGGTATACCAATCACTGGTTAACACAAAAATAAACTTGACACACAGCTTAGAACTCAAACAAATCACGCGTATTCATTGTGTACGCTTCCTTCTTTGCTTCTTCTTGCGTGAGTGGTGATAATTTCTGTGGTTTATAGATTCACTCGTGCACTGTATGTTCGGCCTGTGACTCACACTGTGAGTGGGCACATCACTTTTAGGGGGGGGGGGGGGCTTGCCTGCCAATTTTTTTGCATTGCTTGTATGTTCGTCTTATTTCATACAAATTTAAGACGTCACATAGTTTTGTGTGAAGCCTTTAGACATATTGATCTGCTCAGGTACCATACTGATTTGGAAAGTGGCAACCTGTTTTATGAGGTGTGTAATTAGAGTGAAGTGCAAGTGCATTCCTTATAAGTGCACCGCCGTGTTTGCACAGTAGTTAAAGTGGTCGGCTGGGACTTCAAGCACGGCAGTGCTAGTCGCATTTCGATGGAGGCGGAATGCTACAGACCGTAGGGCTGCGAGATGTCAGCTCACGTTAATAAGACCCAGGTGATCGAACTAATCTGTAGACCTTCACTACGGGGTTCCCCATAACTTGAGTCGCGTCGGGACGTGAGCTTCATCAAACAAAACGAAACATGTACTTCAAAACGATGAAACCAGTCTACGGTCTACATTTAAAGAGTAGCCAGAAAATATGGTGAGGGCGTTGTAATGACCATCGTCATCATCAGCCTGACTACACCCACTGCAGTGCAAAGGTCTCTCCCATGTCTCCCCAATTAACCCTGTCCTTTGCCAACTGCGCCCACCGTATCCCCGGAAACTTCTTAATCTCGTCCGCCCACCTAACTTTCTGCCGCGCCCTGCTACTCTTGCCTTCTCTTGGAAGACACTCTGTTACCCTTAAGGACCAGCGGTTAACTTGCCTTCGCATTACATGCCCTGCCCAAGCCCACTTCTTCTTCTTGATTTCGACGAGGATGTCATTAAACCGCGTTTGTTCCCTCACCCGCTCTGCCCGCTCCCGGTCTCTTAGCGTTACACCTATCCTTTCTCTTTCAATAGCTCGCCGCATATATGTCCATAACTGGACAACGCAGTGATGGGCATATATAAAGCCTAAAGTTACACAGAGTGCGCAAACATCTGACCCCACAATGATATGATGTTTGCTTTACGCACAACTAGTCGAAAAAGGCTGGCCACTTCCGAATGTTATCGAAGTGCATTTGCTAGCCAGGCAACACAAATTGGATCAATGGCTGTCCGCACACTACGACTTAAGATTCAAAGTCCTCGCTTGAAAATTCTACTAATTGTTTCGTTAGTCGCCGGCGTGGTGCATTTTCTCAGAATGCACGTGTGCCGTGTGTTCGTTAGCATCAGTTTGTTTCAGTGCAGTGAGCCGAATTGAATGGCATTCTTGAATTGCACGAAAACGTTTCCGAACGAGAAGGTACGAAAATATCCGACTCTCCCTAACGTACACTTGATAACAAGTGTTGATAACAACTTTGATTTCAGAGGCAGTATCCAGTCCCGAGAACCTTCCCATGAATTCTCTTCTACCATCGCCGTTGACCTCTGGGCTCGGAAATGCGGCCCATACAAATTGGGACGACCTTCCTATAAATTCTCTTCTACCATCGCCGTCGACCTCTGAGCTCGGAAACGCGGCCCATACAAATTGGGACGACCTTCCTATAAATTCTCTTCTACCATCGCCGTCGACCTCTGAGCTCGGAAACGCGGCCCATACAAATTGGGACGACCTTCCTATAAATTCTCTTCTACCATCGCCGTCGACCTCTGAGCTCGGAAACGCGGCCCATACAAATTGGGACGACCTTCCTATAAATTCTCTTCTACCATCGCCGTCGACCTCTGAGCTCGGAAACGCGGCCCATACAAATTGGAACGACCTTCCTATGAATTCTCTTCTTCCATCGCCGTCGACCTCTGAGCTCGGAAATGCGGCCCATACGAATTCGGACAACCTTCCTATGAATTCTCTTCTACCATCGCTGTCGACCTCTGAGCTCGGAAATGCGGCCCATACGAATTGGGACAACCTTCCTATGAATTCTCTTCTTCCATCGCCGTCGACCTCTGAGTTCGGAAATGCGGCCCATATAAATTGGAACGACCTTCCTATGAATTCTCTTCTACCATCGCTGTCGACCTCTGAGCTCGGAAATGCGGCCCATACGAATTGGGACAACCTTCCTATGAATTATCTTCTACCATCGCCGTCGACCTCTGAGCTCGGAAATGCGGCCCATACAAATTGGGACGACCTTCCTAAGAATTCTCTTCTACCATCGCCGTCGACCTCTGAGCTCGGAAATGCGGCCCATACAAATTTGGACTTGGGTCCTCCACTGGGTATGAGTGACGAAAATCCTGTCTGGTATGAGAACGCTGACATAAGAGGACTGCCGTTGAGTTGCAACTTCTGCCCACACACTTCTGCGAACTTAGCCGAGGCTTCGAGACACCTAGAATCGCACGAACCAGAAGAGGAATTTAAATGCTCCCTGTGCTCAACGGTGTTTTCTACGTCCTCCAATCTTAAAAGACACATGAACTCCCACACTGGTGAAAAACCACACAAGTGCGAGCAGTGCCTTTTTGCAACAGATAGAACGGACACGCTAAAAATGCACAAGCGTACGCACACAGGAGAAAAACCCTACAAATGTGAAGTGTGCCCTTATGCAGCGAATCAGAAAGGGAACTTAGACCGTCACATTCGTACGCATATCAGTGCAGATGTCTTTAACTGCACCCTATGTACATTCGTGGGTTCAAGCACTGAAAGCCTCGAAGAGCACATGTCTGGACACGGGGATTGAATTCTTCAGAAACATACGCATGTGAATGTCGATGCCTAATAGTTGCACTTGTTTTGCCACAGAAATAATTATCCACTTTTTGAGGACAAGTTCGAGCTATTATGTTTATTGTGTTGCGGATATCCGGCATTTTTGTGCATAATTTTGTACAGACTTTTTCAGCTTCGAGTCATTAACGTTCACCGCTTACCGTTGCATGTTCATATTAATTCGTGTTATTTTAGCAGTAGACACGGTGCATCAGGTGCTTCGGTTTTTACGTGGACAGCCAGATGGTGCGTCTTCTGTGTAATGTCGATACCAATAAAGTGGAGACTGCGAATATGTCGTTCACCGTAAGCTCTTCCTTGCTTTAAAGTGCAACTTGTCGAAAAAACATGAAAGTTTACCACAGGTACAAAAAAAAACGCTATTTTATAGACTACCTTTTATAAGGCGAAGTCAACTGGCAAATCCGTCGCATCCTCTTAGCTTTTCGCTTTACAATTTCTACAGTATTTTCAGCCTGCGCTCTATGGATTTACTACTGTGTTATTCATTTAGATTTAATTATTTTGTCTTTTATTCCAATCTCAGGAACGTCTTAGCAACTTCCATGAATCTTTGATAGAATGCCGATGTCAATCGGTTTTCTTTAAGCGTGCTTAGCTGTCTATGCATTATATCATCGCTTAGAGCATGCGGTTAGATAACGAAGTTTAAGAACAAATCATCAAACATTTCGTGTATCTCATGTTTCCCCAAATAAAATGTTTGCCAAGCCACTACGCAGTATACATGCATCTCTCTGCCGTCGCCATATTTGGTTAGATGGTTACATCACCAGTAGAAAAACATACGCACTACAGCATCTCCCCCACTTAGTGAAAGATAGAGAGCGCTTAGACGGCCTCATTGGGAGCAGTACGCGCACAGCTTTATGCCTTCCCCCATGCACTTCCATAGAGCGCCTTCTTCGACTAGGAATACATAACACTTTCGAGGAACTCTGTGAGGCCACCAAAACGGCACAACTAGCCAGCCTCAAATGCCCCGCTGCAGGACGAGTTCTGCAGTCTCTTCGCATATCGCCTGTCGGCATTATACCCGGCACTGACACAATCCCCACTTACATAAAAGCTGCAGTTCAGATACCCCCTCCCTAAACACATGCACCCGGAGCGCGATCAAATGCGCAGGGAGGCCCGGGCCTTAGCACTACACAGAGGTTACGGAGAGGATCTCAATGTGACATATACTGATGCCTCGCTCAACACATCAGACGCACAGGCAGCCATAGTGGCTGTTCGGAGTGACAGCCACCCCATCACGGCAGGAACCATTCTTACCTCATTCATAATCATGGCGGAGGAAACGGCTATCGCTCTAGCCATCTCTTCTGCAGCCGCCACCAAAACTATATTCGATTCGCAAACAGCAATCCTAAATTACAGCACTGGTCGTATCTCACCGGCCAGCCAGCAGCATACTCCGACGCTGGAATCCCTCCAGAACCATAACACTCATCTGGGCGCCAGCTCATGCCGGACTAAACGGAAACGAGGAGGCGCATGCCCTCGCCCGAGATCTTACCCTCCGTACGGGAGAGCACACCACCTCCTCCATCGAACGGTAGTGTCTGTTAAATTTCAGTGGCATCCTACAACACTATCGCTTAAGCAGACAGACATGCGCACCTCCTCACCCTTCGCTATCAACCACGCAATCAACTTTCTGCCGCACGCTCCAAACTCGCACACTACCATACCTGATAGTCATGCACGGACGTTTCCCTGACCTATTCTCCTCCTGTCGAGTATGCGGCAAACCAGGCGACTTTCTGCATGTACTGCTCACCTGTTCTACTTACCCACACCCCCCTCCCCCCCCCCCTTCCCCAGAGGTGGCACTCACTTACTGTGGAACAGCTGATGTCCACTTCAGCTCTCCAAGACCAACGAGTCACCATCACCAGTGACTCTAACAGGCTGGCCTTCAGTGGTCTGGCCCACCATTTGTAAGGGAGGAACCCGCTGTGTGGGCCCCTCCCGCAGGCCATGAGGGGGGTTCTGCCCCCCACCTGTAATTTTTCATGGCCAATAAAGTTTACACCACCACCACCTTCCTCTTCAAGCACAGGAGCTTACAGAACATTGGCTGTTTGCTTGATCAGCAATATAAAAATTCGCTGTGGCTTAGTTTGGGCGAAAGCAATATCCGTACATACGCCATGGTTCAGCTGGTTGTGTAGCTGGTGGTGGTGCTTGTGGTTAGACTTGTGGCGATGCATCGGTTATACATTCCAATCCAATCCAGTCCAGTCAGGCCGCCGTTCATGTGCACCGCCGTCGCACACGGACGGCACGAGTTGGTCACGCAGCTCTTCGGCGTGACGTCACAACACCTGTGGCGCTCCTGGAAGAGAGAGCGGGAATTAGGCCGCCGTTAATGTGCATCGCCGTCACACACGGACGGCGCGAGATGATCGCCCAGCTCTTCGGCGTGACGTCACAACACCTGTGGCGCTCCTGGCGGAGAGAGCGGGAGTTAGGACGCTGTTCATGTGCACCGCCGTCGCACACGGACGGCGCGAGATGGTTGCCCAGCTCTTCGGCGTGACGTCACACAGAGGTATGCGAAAGGTCATTTCATGTGCACCGCCGTTGCACCGCAAAGGCTTCAAAGTGAAAGTAGTATTGCGTTCGCAATAAAACTTAAAGCACTCTTTCAAACGCATGTCAGTGAGGTCCCCAGCGCCGACAATGTCAAATCAATCATTTTCAAGAGAGGGAGAGAGAAAAAAACTTTATTTCAACAGGAATTCGGAGCACGACCCCAATGCACTAAAGTGTTTATGTTCCTAAGGTCCATAACACTGGTAGCCCGGCCGCTGGCGATGGTCTGCACGGCCGGGTCCTCCGAGCGCAAAAGGCTTTCCCAGTCCTCCCAGGTCTTGAGGTTCTCTAGGTCCCGCGGGGGAGGGTCCGCCGGGCAGAGGGAAATGATGTGGAGGGAAGAAGCGAAGGGTTCTGGGCATAGGGCACATGCGGGAGTGGGAAAGGATGGATGATAGTGGGCTAGGTTAAGGGGGGATTAGAGTGTCTGTAGTGTGCACCCGAGTGTTGCGTGTTTGTTATCTAGGGAGGGGTGGGGGAATCATTTTCAAGTATTCCTTTCGTTTGCAGAAGCAAGCACAAGCCGTTCTCAAGAGGCGCTAGTCAAAATTTTACTTTTTTAGAGCGTAGCTCTTTGGCGCCCGTTTCTGCGTTCGCGGCTTCGCCATCGCCGTTGTGCGTTTGTGAGGGGAAAAGGTCCCCCAGCAGGTTCGAGCGTCCTCCGAGGTGGGGCCCCGGAGGATCCAGAAAACTGTCCCAGACCGAGCACGTCCAAAGGGAGAACAAAAATAGATTTACTTAAAAGAAAGCAGTCAGTGTTGGGTAGGGAACTGTGCGGACGAAGGTCGAAGAGTGGTTCCGGCATGGCAAACCGCTGCCCGTCGCCAGACTGGCGCCGGGGCCAAGTACCTCCGCAGGCCTCTTTTCCCTGCGGCCGGAAATCAGCGGCGAAGCACTAGCAGCTGTGGCCTTGACGACGCACCAGAGGGAAGAGGCGGCCGCCCAGGAATGGACACCCGGGTATGGCCAAGGAGGCACCTTGTCACGGCAGCAGGTCCCAGCAACGGGACGGCGGGCACTAACCGACAGCTGATGGAGTTCACATTTGTGGTCGTCTACACCCTTTTGATTCAAGACACCGTCCCCAAGAATTTCTCTCCTAGCACACGAAAAACCAACAATCTCCTATACGAACGCTGTGTCCTGTCCTGTTAGAATAACCTCTACTTTTTCTAGAGGCAGTCTTTGATTCTTTTGCTCTTCATATATCGCTGTAAGGGCACGCTCCTCGCCACTGTCGGCCTGCGTTGAGCGACGTTTTAATTCAAGACAGCCTTCTAGGCAAGATGCTGCTACTTCGGTACTATACACTGACCATACTTGTGAGGTCCGCCACAGCCCTCCAATAAGAGATGTCCGATTAATGTTCTGTTGGCAATAGGACTTTTGTGCCATGTGAGAGCTCAACACTGTCCACGAGCCTAAGAGCCTTCTTTGCATCTAAGCAAGCCACATGCAACTCGAGCACACGAGGCTCTTCAAGAACCGATAATTCATCCTTACGATGCAATATCTCTGCCATACGGCATGCTATCTCCGCTCGCCATTGAGCTGCACGGTCCTCACGCGCTGCGTAGTGCGTCACTGACATACGCCCGTAGCGCGGCTCCCTGAAGTCCCATGCGCTCTCCTGCAGCAACCAGCTCGAGCGCACTCAACTTGTCTCACAAACTCAGTTAACTGGCAAACGCTGCTCGGCCTGGTCCTGTCGTAGCGGACGCCAAATTTGTGAGAGGAAACGGTCCCCCAGCAGGTTCGAGCGTCCTCCGAGGTGGGGCCCCGGAGGATCCAGAAAACTGTCCCAGACCGAGCACGTCCAAAGGGAGAACAAAAATAGTTTCACTTAAAAGAAAGCAGTCAGTGATGGGTAGGGAACTGTGCGGACAAGGGTCGAAAAGTGGTTTCCGGCGTGGCAATCCGCTGCCCGTCTCCAGACAGGCGCCGGGGCCAAGCACCTCCGCAGGCCTGTTTTCCCTGCGGCCTGAAATCGGGCGCGAAGCACTAGCAGCAGTGGCCTTGACGACGCACCAGAGGGAAGAGGCGGCCGCCCAGGTCTGGACACCCGGGCACGGCCAGGGAGGCACCTTGTCACGGGAGCAGGTTCCAGCAACGGTACGGCGGGCACGAACCGACAGCAAGGCCGGCAGGATCTCCGGGCAGGCAGCACCTGCCTGTGCCCGGCACGGCACCCACTCTCTGAGGCAGCGAGAGGCAGGAGACAGCAGGCTCCTGGTTGCGCTGAGCTGGGCAAGGATGGCTTCCCCAGGCCTGGTCGCCCGGGTTCAAGAAGCCGTTCAGTCCTGACCTCGCCTGCTTCGTTGCCCAAGCTCTTCTCCTCGCGCCGCTTGCGCCACGCCCCGCGTCTATCCTTTTCTTCTCTTTTTTCCAAGCGAGCGTCAGGCCGCCGCTGGTGCTGCAGGGCGCTTGTGGCCTCACACTGTTGTAACTAGCAGTTGACACCCTAGTCGCGCTTTAAGCTGCCAAACCAATGGAGCGGGAGGTTGGAAAGAGAAACGCAAGGGGCGCCCTTGTGCTGTGCGATGTCAGTGCGCGTTGAAAATCCCTAGGTGATTGAAATTATTCCGGAGACCTCCACTACGGCACTTCTTTCTCTCTTTCTTCGTTCGCTCCTACCTTCCTCTCTTCCCTTACAGCGCGGTTCAGGTGTCCGCCACGACATGTGAGACAGATACTGTGCCAGTTCCTTTCCTCAAAAACCAATTTACGAAAGCAGAGGGTAAAATTGCTAAAACAGATTTTGAGGAAAGGAAATATCGAAGTATCTGTCTCGCACATCTCGATAGACACTTGAACCAGAGGGAAGGTCATAACTGCCGTCTAGGAACAGTGGACACCTCAATCATGCTTTAAGATACCTGGCGGCAGTGATAGATGTGCGCTGCATGCTTTGGCATTGACAATGTTGTGCCAGAAACGCCGCGCTGAAGCCATAACCCTTCGGCGTTGATTGCTTTCATTGGCGTTGGCGTTGACAACGTTTTGCGCACCGATCAATTGAAGGAAAGGAAGTGCGCATAACTGGCCTACCTTGGTCAGGTGACTCCTGAAACGCGCTTATGAATACGTGGGGTGATGAGAGAGAGATGTGGTGCGTTAGCGCTGACAACGTTGAGTGAAGTCTCGCGATAAACCATTAGCTGCCATATGCTAGGGTGGCAGGGTGGGTAGGGTCTTCAATGTAGATATAAAGGCAAACAGAAATTTCTTACCACTTATGCGGGAGAACATCTCGTTCCTCTCGCTTGTAACGGCTCCCACGGCTGTGGCAACGTCGCGAAATACTTCCATAGACCTCGTCTTTGAGAATCAGGAATTGGTGCAGCAAGTTGAGCTTATATCTATCTATTTCTCCGACCACAAAGCTTCCTTCATGACAGTCAAGAACTATTAGTCGAGTGCTTCTTGGAGAAGGAATATGCAAAATAAGTTCTCTGTAATTGTACATGCATGTCTTGCTCGAATTCTTTGCCTCACTCTATCGAAAAGCTGGAACGGTTGATGCGCTGCGATGAAATTTCGCATTAAGAAGTAGCGTAATCGTCGGCAATTTTTACTGTAGCGTAATCGTCGGCAATGTTCTACTGTAGCTCCCCAAGCAGCACATGTAATCGGCCCAATACTGTAAATGGCTGTTTTCACTCCGGATCTTTGCTGGACCGGCCTTTGGATAACGTTTCCAACCTTGGGCCAATTACCTGTGCTGCTTGGGTACAGGATCTTCCAGCCGACTACGCAGTGCTTCCCTCTCCTGCGTTGAGAAAATGCGGCGTCATTAAATGGAACAAGCAATGTGCTTGTCTGTTCCTTTAGAGAGGCTTTTGAAGCGAAAAGCTTCACCACGCGGGTCAGAGCCGAGCTTCGCGTGAGCCGAACTGGTGAGTTATGCGCATGCGCGAAACCGAGTGACGTCACGTGCGGCGCAGGTGGTCGCTCCTCGCCGCTGTCGCAGCCGTCGCCGCCGCCGACTCCGTCGCCTGACCTTTCGGTGCAGCAGCGCGCTACTGCTCATGTGCGTCGCCTCCTCGCTGTCGCTACAACTGCGCGCTTCGCCTCCTCGCCCACCGTTTGACCTTTCGTTGCAGCCGCGTGTTGCCCGCCTCCCAGCTGGCAACCCTCCTCTCCGAATTCCTGCGGGCAGTTTCAACCGCACCGACTTCCGCCTCCTCCTCCGCCTCCGTACAGGCAGTATGTGGACGGCCGAACGCCTCCATCGTTATTTGGGTGATCCCAGTGTATTGTGCGCGAACTGCGACAGCCACGTGTTGCCCGCCTCCCAGCTGGCAACCCTCCTCTCCGCATTCCTGCGGGCAGTTTCAACCGCACCGATTTCCGCCTCCTCCTCCGCCTCCGTACAGGCAGTGTGTGGACGGCCGAACGCCTCCACCATTATTGGGGCGCTCCCAGTGCATTGTGCGTGAACTGCGACAGCCATGACGTCAAACCAAGCATAACTGAAGCTTTTCGCTTCTATATCCAGGCTTAACCAGAGCTCAGCCACTGCATAATTTTTTTTATCTGCTTCCCTTATCACACGCTCTCATTGCGAGGCTCTTCGGGCCACCGGTTTGAGCACATGCTCTTAATACCGTTGAGACAAAGAAGCATGTAAAATCATCGAGATTAACAAGATAACTTCTCCGTAATAAAAAGTTTCACTCTTTTCATTTTTCTAGGTTTCCTTCCAGCTTTTAGCGCAGGATGTTGAACTTCGACCATCTGTAATTCACAATGAGTGGGAAATAACTGTTTCGCTTTCCAAAGCCGAGGGAGCTAGTGCCATTTAGCAAAGGACAAAGACAGAGGCAACCAAACAAATACTGCAGTCACAAACGAAAACTATTATAAAAAGCCCAAATTTTACCCTTATGTAGTCATATAGTCAGAGAGCGGATGGCATGAAGAACATTAGCATCAAGAACATAAAAGTCTCGGAAGCTGCTTACGTGTGCAGCAGTTTCAACATCACCATGGCTTCCATCCAAAGCTGAAGTACTAACTAGCGAATGAGCTGCACTGGAGTTAAAAGAAATCGGACCGTCAAAAATTCTCTGATAGTCTGTGTCAAACCGTTTAAGAAACTGGGCTCTATATCGAGTTCACTAAACATTCCGTAGGTCACGGAAAAATTCCTAGCTTAGCTAATGATAAGTGTAGTGCCATTATTATCGGCGGCTTCTCTGATGTACACAAGAATCAACGATGCAGTGTGGAGCATATGCATCAGAAATCAATTTCGGTTCTCTATCTTGTATCTTCTTTCGTTCAAATTTGAACGGCGCTAATTTTAGGGCGAATACAAAGAGGACATGACACGACGGGCGCTGCTTAAATTTGTATTCGTCCTCTGTGTATTCGTCCTCTGCGTGATGTCCTCTGTGTATTCGTCCTAAAAGTTAGCGTTGCTTAAATTTGAACGAAAGAAAATGCCTAACCAACTAGCCCCGCAACGTGTTTTACTAAGCTATTTCGTATCGATACCGGAAAAAAAAAAACATTTAGAGCACAGGTATTGACCAGTTTTTTTTAAGTATCTTGCCCATCCCTGCACTCAACCAAACAGTATCTTCTGCCAAAGAGACGCCACCAACGCATGTTATCAAGCAAAAATCTAAACTTTTCTGAAGCCATACAATTTTTGATAAGCGCCGGAGCACCGTTGCCATAAAAATAACACCTGCAAACTCGCGGTAGAAATATAAAGCTTCTGGTTGAAGAGCGGCACGGAAATCTATTTCCTATAATATAACAGAAAGCAAAATATTAGAATCAAAAAAGCATTTGACTTATGTTAATGAAAGAATATTATTTTAAAGTTCCGTTTTTTTTTGTAAAAGGTGCAAGGCAACTGGCTCTTTCGTTTGAAGAACTTACAGCTCGGCTCATTAAAGCCCCCCCCCCCGTCCCCCCTCCGACTTCTAGTTGCGTTTCACTAGAATTTTCAAGGCTAATGTCGCTGGCAGCTTGTTTTCGACGTAATTCACCTATAAGCACGGAAAACAAACTTGGTAACAATAAGACATGCAACTAATCTGAGAGTTTAAAACTAAACGGAGCCTCGGATTTCCAGAGATAGGCCCTATGGCGATTTTCAGAAATAGTGCAATTGAGGTTCGCCTACACGTAGCGTCACCATTTCGCTCGCATGAATACAACTTAGTGACGTCACATTAACGATAAAGCAGCATTTTCGTGGTGATTTGGAAGGCTAGAGATGTGTTGCATTCGAAAGGTTCGCTTTTGCAGCATTGTCTAGGCGCTCCGTAGGAATCACGTATTCGCGCAGTTCTTGCACGTCGTGGCGCGCTCATTTCACGATGAGCGACAAGGCGGGGCTGGAACACCAAGGACCAAATTCTGAGCAGACAGAATGTGAGTACCTCAGCTCTTCACAGTTGGCTAGCTTCGCTACGCGTGAGTTCCATTTGTGCTTAAGTACGTTTTAGTTGCTCCCTACTGCTATACAAAGAAAGTTCATCTCCAGTTAAGACTTCCTTGAGAAAGGCTGCACAAAACAATGGAAGCGTCCGGAAAAATGCAGCGCTTTTAATTTTATGACTCGTGTGCGAAGTACTATACCGCCTGCCCTAAGCATTCAAGTATATTCCTAGGCGTGCATGCTAACCTGCAGCGGCAGATGTAAGGGAAGTCTTAACGCTATTTCGAAGGCACACGCTATAATTAGAAAGTTCAAAGCCGTCATCTACCAACGTCCGAACCAGCATAAGCTTACCCACTATACCGTTGTGAAACGCTTTAATAACGCGAGAGAATTATATGGCTCTGTGGTGTCAACAAGAAGTGTCCGCAGTTTTGACCGCACGATTACGTCGTTCTCTTAAGATAAATGTGTGAAAGTGGGATTGTGACAGATAGTATGTGATAAAATGCTGCTGTGGGAAAAATTTTCTTGATGAGGTGCAATTACTTAATTAAACACGAAAAAAATAACTTAGACGTCAAAGCAGCCGTGGACGTCGATATAGCACGGCGACGTGAGAACAGCCACAGACGTCGATATAGTATGTGGACTTTTGCTTTCGCATTCCTCCAACGCGCGTCGCTGTGGTGATATCAAAGTTTTTTCGCAATTAGGAGGCATAATCAATTTCCTATCTGCGTCATTTCACCTTTCGAGAACAGTGTGGGACCAATATTAAAAACTGGCAGATATCAAATCCCGTACAATAAAAGATTGAGATTTCTAGTGCAAAAATGACTGCAAGGCAAGTGATGAAATGTGCACGTAAAAACCGGATTGCTTAAACGTGTGCAAATAAGGAAGTGTTTATACATTAGAATAATTGACACCACTGTTCACTGAGCCGCCCCAAACGACGAATTTTTTTCGCTTGGATATTCTCGCGGATGCTTTTTTCTGGTCGCTGCGGATGAAATGGAACGAGTTTCATGCTGTGCAGGCCTTTCTTCTATCTATTTTATACTGGGTCAAACCAAGAGCAGAGGAGCCTCTCGGTGTTATTAACGAATACAGAAGCACGTATGCAAAAGCAAATGATCCAGCAATAGCGTGCTAGCTTACGTAAAAATTGTACGAATACGAGGTCTGTTAGAAACGTATCCGACTTTATTTTTTTTTTACAAACACCTGATGGATTTGAAACAAAGCACGCTTGCACCAGCCTACCTTGAATCTTCGTGCGCATGCACAAATTTTTTCTCGCCTGCCGATAGCGTCAGTCACTGGCACGCAGCGTTTGAGTGAGGAAGTGCGCAGTGCTCTCGACGGTTTTTTATTGCAAGGAAAATGGCGGAGCGACAGGAGCAGCGCTACTGCATCAGATTTTGCCAGAAATTAGGCGACAGCCAAGTGGAAACCATTCGGAATATTCTGACGGCTTTCGGGGACAATGCTATGAGCAGCACACAGATTAAGAAGTGGTTCAATTGATTTAAAGATGGCCGCACATCGGTGGAGAGCGAGCCACACTCCGGTCGTCCATCAACATGCCGAAATGACCAGGTCATTGCCGAAGTGAACGCTGTGGTGACGCGGGCCCATCGTGTGACTATCCGAGAAATTGTGGAAGAGGTGGACATCACCAATTTTTCTGCACATTCCATTATCACCGAAAATTTGGCCGTGGAGAAAGGTGCGGCGAAATTCACGCCGAAGCTGCTCACGGTGGAGCAAAAGCAGCTTCGTGTTGAAGTCTCACAGGATATGCTGGATTCCACAAACAGTGACCCCGACTTCATCAACACCATAATCGCTGCATGGTGACGAGTCTTCGGTGTACAGGTACGACCCGGAAACCAAATCCCGGTCGTCACAATGGCAGCATTCCACGTCACCAAGACCAAAGAAGGTACGCGTACGCACCCCACAACGTAAACATTGACCAAAAGAATACTACAGGGATGTCCTCCGTCGCCTGCGTGTTGCTGTGCGGCGCAAGAGGCCGAAGTTGCGGTCAACAGGAAATTGGAGCATCCACCATGACAATGCTCCTGCACATTCCTCACACTAAATTCACACTTTTTTAGCGGAAAACCAGACTGCTGTAGTTCAACCGACTCCTTACTCTCCTGATATGGCCTCCTGTGACTTCTGGCTGTTTCCCAAAATCAAGAGGCCATTGAAAGGAGCGCGATTTCAGACAAGAGAGGACATTATGGCTGCAACGACAGCTGAGCTAAACTCGATTCCGAAGGGGGCCTTTTTGGAATACTTCCAACAATGCCAGCACCACTGGGACAAGCATGTGGAGTCCCAAGGAGACTACTTTGAAGGTGACTAGGTTTCCAACTCTCCAGTTATGCCTGTTTTTTTTCTTCGACAAAAGGTCGGATACTTTTCTAACAGACCTCGTATGCGTTGAAACAGGTACGAACACATTTTAAAATGCGGAGTGTTAACACAATACTTTAACCAACGTCATAAAATAGCAGAAGCCTTGCCTGGATGCCATTTTTGCTTCCACATGCGCAATCTAAGATAACTTTAATTCCCGCGAGGTGGTATCATTAGCTAATATACCTGTGCGAGGGTAGTGCTACAGTGGAACCTCGTTACAACGGAATGGTTTATAACGAAGGAATGACGATTCCCCTCGGTAGCTCGGTCAACACGGCCTATAATGAAAATACGGCTATAACGAAGTAATCGCCGAGCACCTTCAACTTCGTTACAAGGAGGTTCAACTGAAGCTTCTTTATGCCCGAGGTCGTTCATTAGTAGAACATGGTTCCGGGCCAGTCGATTCAGTTCTATAGTGGCAACGTGCTGTTTTTTTTCCACGGCAATTTAAAAACGCTTGAAACATGTCAAGCAAATTTCGTGTACTCTGCGCTACAGTATTTTAGCCTGCCCAACTGAGTTTTGAATGAATGAAGCAGGTGTGCTGTCCGCGTCGATGTTAGCGCTCGTCACATACTTCGAAGTGGAGCTCTGTGGTATAGTAAAAAAAAAGATACTACGGCAGGCTTGAACAACTTCACTTCGCCCATTTACCTTATCCTTTCTTTTCTTTTCTGTGTATGCGATGACCGAATGAAATCTACGTTTCAGCCGGCTTTAGGCTGTCTTGAAGTAGTACTTGCTGAAGGGCTAGCTGATTCATTATATGAGAGAGCGTCTCTTTCTGTCTGCCTTGCATTTCCTGTGGCCGTGCAATTTGCGGCTTTAAAATTTGAAGGTTGCCTACTTGTCATTTATCATAGACACCGACATGTCTTGTCATTGTTCCTGGGGGAAAGAGCTGAATCACCTTGTCGGTTATGCTTATGGTATCAGCTGCTCATTTTTGCATAGTCAGCGCGTATACTATAGATACGGTTTACTACGCTACAGCGGTGCCGGACACGGGTGCAGTCATGTCGTTTGTTTTCATATATCGTGGGCGTCTTCTCAGTGCTGCAAAAAAAAAAACAACTAAGGGGGGCCCCACTGAAACTCTACAAAACACTCGTGCTTAACATATAAATTATACAAAATGTGCATAATTATTCTTAGTTGGTAAATAATTACCTGCAATGTAAAAACACTCTGCGGGGCTCAAGACGACGTCCAGGGGCATATAAAGAAACATTGGTTATGTTAGGGAAAAGTCCCAGTATATCTTAGGCGCCATGAGCATGGAATCTAGAATTCATATAGTCAAGCTAATCTCCTGATGCTAAAAATTTTCCCACGCATCAACAAATCCTTCTGCCAGCATGACTGTCTAAAAACTTAATTTCAGATCCGATATTTAGATATGCTAATTTCTTATCGAAGCCTATTTCTCATGCGTTTCAGTCACGGACATGGTTCTTTATGATGGCCCACTTTGCCAGGCAACCAAAGGCTGCCCAGCCGACCCGCCTCCAATATCAGGGACATGAACAGTGACAGATATCTAATCAGTGGTCCTTCTTAGTGGAAAGGAAATAACTGGCGGTGTGTCCGACAGCTCACGCGAAAATGCCACGTGTAGCGGCGCACATCTCCATAAAAAGGAAATATACGCATTCATAGACGCCTGTTCTGCCCACGACGGGCTTCGTAGAGTCGCATACGACTACAGAGACTAAGGAGCCGAAAGTAGGTGCGTGCCGGGAGCATTTCTGTGAGGCCAAAAGATTCCGAGCCTGGTCTATATTTTATGCCGCCTTTCCGGCGTCAAAATTAAGCCACTCGGGATAGGTTTTAAGCAGGCGAAGGTGTATCATGGCACTCTAAAATAAAACGTAAGCTATGCATGATTTTGCTTGAGCTTATCGTTCATACCGCCAGGATGCATAGACCTGCATGCAGAAATCTGTCCGCAGGCTTTATGTGCCCTCCCATTTGGCCATTATGCCTTTCAAACCTTGGAAGACAATGAAATGACAATCTTATTTCGTTATTTACATTTGTGCTCTTTCGACTGTGCTTTTTCTGACGCATTGCTTTCAGCACTATTGAATGTTTCCTGCGCAAGATAGTCTATGGAGTTCAAGACACGCGGCACCGATAGCATTCCATTTCATCTCCTCCAGCGAATCTGGCAACGCGTGCTCGTTTCATTAGAAGTTTATATCGAACTACCTGCTTGAACTTTTTAGTGAGCATTTATTAGCATGACAGGAGTTGTCAGTGTATGATGACCTTTACGAAATTCTAACAGTGGCCCTATCCTTATTCTTAGAGTGCGCATTCTGTTAAAAGGGAATAGCTGCAGGAAATGGCCTCTCCATTGCCTGCCCTATACCTGCGAGACATAAGTGTAGATTATAATTTCTTTGCATTGGTACCTGGAATAATGATGGTTCATCTTTTGAAGGACTACGTTTCCATCCATTCAGTTAGGTCAACAAAAAAACGTAGTAAGTAATATTCCTTCCAAGCCTGTAATGAAACTGAGAGCATTTTAGGGAATTTAATATGTCTCAGCGCTTCGGAGCAAGTTAACTTGTTGCTCGTGAACTTATTAGCGAGATATTCTGCCGCTACTAACATCTGCTACTTAAACTTGGAGCCAAGATAATGCATTTCGTTTCATAGGCTAAGTCTGCAATTAAATTGAAAGTGTTTTGCGCCGTAAAGCAGAAATGGACAGCATGTAATAACACACCAAAAAAAACCGCGGCAGTTGGGGAAATAGAAGCGAGTTAATCCATCTGGATTCAAGTCAGGAGGAAGTAAATGATTTTGTTGCGATCTACCCCGAAGCGACGGCAAAAGTTTTATGAAGCCTAATCGTGAGGAGAGCCGGCTGTTATAAGCTCCTGCTACTTATTTTTATCATCCGCTGTCGAATCCTTAATGCCTTTATGAAAGTACTGCTTTCCCGAGATAAGCTCACTGCGAAGTGTATACAACGAGACGAATTTTATTAGATGTTTATGGATTAAGACACTCGAACAGGAGTTCTTTGCGGGGGTGCCTCAGAGTGGGCAGTGTTTTACCTGCGAAATGTAGATATCGGTGTGAAAAGCTCAGAGTAACAAATCCTCAGGGAAAAATCTGGCTCTAAACTAATTTTGAAGCTTTTTCGAGCTTTCAGAAGGAGAACGTCAGTGATGGTGGCCGGAGACTAAAAAAGTTCAGCGCAGCGGGTGGGAATCCTCGATGCAAATGCTTAACTATTTATTTCTTGTCTCTGTTGCTATACTCGTGATAAGGCTCTTTCCCTTTAACTGCAAATACCAGCGCAACTCTGGAAGACTGGAGAATGTGAAGGCTACATATTCGAGACTGATGGTGCTAACATATGACGGTGCAAGCCTGAGATACGTTCCCAGGCAAGCGCGCTGGTGGAAAGACTGCCCCCGTGGATCTTTTCAAAGCGGCGTCAGTCTCTAGGAGTTAGTGAATGCATGGTTCTTTTTCGCCTATAAATTCGGAGGCTTTCTTTTTGGACAAGAACGCGCTCGCTTTGCAGCCTTTCTACACACGATCAGAAGTACCTCTACAATGACAGATGTTCTGCTATGGTTGCGGTGGACCCAAGCTTTTCCTTTAAGAGAGAAGGTTATTCTTATGAAATTTCCGTGGCTTTTCCGCTTTTGACTAATTCCGGGATCACAAAACACCAGACCCGAAAAAGATTTTATCTCAACTATCGCGTATAAGGAGGACTCGTAACCGTAAGCTCAGACATAAACACGGGAGCAGGACCAGGTGATTTGCAGGCTGTCTCGCAGGCAACGCGTGAAAATGTTTTTCAGGAACTGGAGTGCCGCGTAAACTATTAGTGGCCAGCTGTGCGTCGAAAAAATTGTCCTTTTTAAAAAAAATCCATATTCATTTTTTGCAGGATTTCACAGAGCGTAACCTGATAACAAGATACGATCGCAGATTTTCACTATAAGTACGGGTGGTGTTCTTAACCAGCCACCCTTAGTCCGGAATAGCTGTCCCCCACAGGACCGAACAGGTAGTGGCATGGAGTTTAAGCAGGAATCTAACCAACAAGTCACAAACGGTGAGGAGGATCCGTGAGGGAAGCGGGAGGTTACTTTCGCCGTTTCCAGCCTAGAGATTAAGTTACTGTTCCGTTCTAAGCAGCAGACAGACGCTTCGGTGGCAGCAACACAAAAAGCTCTTTATTCGAGGCAGCAGCGTCCTTTTATAGGTAACGCTGCATGCCGGTCAGGCACACGTCATTTCTGGTACAATGTTGTCAGACCGACTGGCTGATGCAGAACATTCCTTCCTCCTTAATCAAAGCTACACGCGTTTCTTTCCGTGTTCATAACTGGAGGTTTGATAGCGATCAGGAGGACGTCTTGTGCGATTACTTCTTCGCAATGAGCCTCTTCGGGTGTAGCCGTGGTTGATGGTTGATGCGGTGGAACTTGAAGGTTGCGCTGCCATGTGTCTTGCTTCATGCTGCGATGCCGGTTCCTCATTTGAAGTGGCGTCATCTAAGCGAACATCCTCAAGCGTGTCCGCAGTGGGACCACTAATCACGGAGCCAGCAGGGGAATCTTTTTCCGAGGGAGCTGACGGCAAGTCTCGCTGAACAGCGGCACTTTGAGTGGACTGAGGATGCGCCTCTTTTCCGACGTCCGGATGGAGTGATGACTTTGCACCCGATATCCAGCTGGGTCTCAAGTGGTCGATATGCACAAAACGAAACTGGTCACCGACTTTGACTAGAAACGTAGAGTTGCTTACACGTTGCATTACGACCGCTTCATCCCATGACAGGGTTTCCCCTCTCGTAGTCTTGACGGGAACTGCGTCACCGGCTTCCATCTGCGGGTCGATTCCTCGGCCCTCGTTGCGATGAGTGGCGTCTCTGGCTTGGCGGCTACGCATGTCCTGCACAAAACTTGGCTTCAGGAGCGAAAGCTTCACTCGGGGTTGTCGTTTCAGGAACAGCTCAGCCGGCGTTCTTCCTGTTACGGAGTTCGGGGTGTTCCTGTAAGCAAGCAAGATGTCGTTAAGTCGATGGTGCAGAGTTCTGTTCTGCCCTGTTAGGTTATCGTGAAGCACTTGCTTGAGTAGAGTGGCCTTTGTCGTCTGAACTAGTCTTTCTGCTGCCCCGTTCGATGAAGCGTGGTAGGGTGGCGTACGCGTGTGGCGAATCCCGTGAGAAGAGGTGGAATTGGAGAACTCCTGCGCAGTCAACTGAGGTTCATTATCACTGATCAATTCCTCCGGGTAGCCATACGCTGCAAATATCTCCATGAGACAGTCGATTGTTTCCGACGTCGTCGTAGTGCGGAGGCATTTTACTTCTATCCACTTTGAGTAACAGTCTACTAGAAGGAACAAGTTCGAACCGTCCTTCATGGCGAAATCGACATTGACTCTCTGCCAAACACGAGTTGGATAAGTTCATGAATGCAATGGCCCTGGTGCCTTCGCAGGCATGGTCGTTTGGCACACTGTACATTGACGGACAGTGTCTTCAATGTTCTTGTCAATCAACGGCCACCAAACAAACGACCCAGCAAGCATTTTCATTCTTTGCAGTCCTCCCCGCAGGGAGGCGTCTGCAGCATGCAGACGTTGGTGAGTGGCGACACCACGGGGTTAACCCGAGCATGCGCAGGGACATCCCCGCAGGGGGATGATGGTGAACATGCGTCACCACGGACCCGAGCATCCGCGCTTAGCCGTGCGTGGCATCGCCGTGTCCGAGGAAAAGGGGATCCTGGTGGTTGAGCCGATGCCGAGCGTTTGGACCCTTAAGGCCCCTCGGCGGAGGCAAAACACCACTTTGGCCCCAGCTTCCTGTAGACGGCACCTCCGGCCTGACCCGACCGGGGGAAACCGGCAGTCGCCTTTTCCTGTCCTCCCCTCTATCTTTCACTTCCCTATTTCCTTTCTTACAACTTTCCTGTATCCTCCTCTCTTCTTCGTTTTTTCCACTTTTTCCTGGCGGCGAGGGTTCACCGTGTGTGACCAACTACCCTGAGTTGAGTCATATTAGGTTATAGTTAAGGTGTACACCTGGCGTGGGCAGGGCTTGATTTCCAAGTTCCTGTCCCGTCCCCTCGTTGGACTCCATGGTGGGTGGCTGGCACCGTCGCCGAAACACACATTTTATGGCTTCCCTTATTTCAAGTAATGATCGGAGTCCAAAAAGAGTGCGGACCGAAGAACTCACAGCCCAGTGCTTCCGAAAAACGAAACAAACTTTCCACAAATACCACGTCATCCACAGCGAAACTGGAAAAACTGCCAGAAAATTGTTACCATTCATAGTGTGCAAAAGTCTGACCGATGCTTTGAGCCCGGGATACAAGTTGTCAAAAATGCCTAGCGGTGACCTGATTCTAGAAATTAAAGACAGCAACCAGCACTCGAAACTGTCCAGCATAGTTTCAATAGGAGACATCTCTGTTACAATAACTGCACACCGATCCGTAAATACCGTCCGTGGAGTGATATCTGAATTTGACTTTCTCGACCTCACCGAAGAAGAAATGCTTGAGGGTCTCAAAGACCAAAATGTCACAAATGTACTTCGCATCAAAATCAGAAAAGAAAACAAAGAAATACCAACCAAACATCTCGTCCTCACTTTCAACTCCAGCACACTCCCCGAGTACATTGAAGTAGGTTACCTGAAGATCAAAGTTCGACACTATATCCTAAACCCGAGAAGATGTTTCAACTGCCAGCGATATGGCTATGGGTCACTGAGTTGCCGTGGTCGACAAACCTGCGCAAAATGCGCATCACACGAGCATGTTTCTGAGAACTGTGAAGCCGTAGCCTTGTGCTGCGCAAACTGTGAAGGAGATCATCCCGCCTACTCAAGATCCTGCCCAAGATGGAAAACTGAAAAAGAAATAATCACTCTAAAAACAAAAGAAAACATTTCATTCAAAGAAGCTCGTAATCGACTGTCACACAACATCAATACATTCTCCTTCACTGCAGGAACGAATTTTGGTGATGTGGTGCGCAGGGGCTGCACACCACACCGGTCTCCGGCCAATGCCCAGGCAAAGCCTGAGGCAGGGCCTTCCCCGTCCCCGGCAGGCGCAGCCAAGGCTGCCCTGCCAGCTCTCAAAAAGGGCCCGCCGGCCCCTCAGTCGGCTGCCCGCAAGGCTTCCCCCAGTCGGGAGAGGCCTGTAAACCGCACACCCGCGGAATCTCCGCGGGCCTCCAGAGCCTCTAGCGAGGCGATGGACACAACGGAGAGCTCGCCTCCGCTGCAGCGGCGGCGCAGCTCTCTTGAAAGAAAAATAAAAGATAAGAGCCCAGTAATGGCACCCCCAAAACCAGTGTCGTAACTTTTTAACTACACTCCCCAAAATTGTCCAACATGGCTTTCCTTATACACTGGAACTGCCGTGGAGTATTAAATAATTATTCGGACATAAAAGAACTTCTAAACACACTTTCCCCTGTGGCTCTATGCCTACAGGAGACAAACTTAGGTGCCAAACAGCAGTATATCCTAAAGAAGTACAAAGTGTTTCGGTGCGACCGAGAGCAGGCTAACAGGCTCTCGGGAGGTGTTGCTATTGTTGTGCAGAGTGGAGTTGCAACACGTGAAATCAAGATTAAAACCAAATATGAAGCTGTTGCAGTCACCATCCTCCATTTTAAAACCATCACCATATGCTCTCTATATCTACAGCCACATCTATCAGTAACACTTCATGACTTAGAAACACTTTTACAACATCTGCCAGAGCCATATCTGGTAGTCGGTGATTTTAATGCTCATTCTAAGTTTTGGGGAAGTACACAAACAGATACTAGGGGTCGTATTTTAGAAGATTTTATTCTGTCAAATAATCTCTGCCTGCTCAATACAGGCAAACACACGTACTGTTCTCCAAGCTCGGGAAAAATGAGCTGTATAGACTTGTCTTTTAGCTCACCATCTATTTTTATGGATTTTAAATGGGATGTCCTTGACAACCCCTACGGAAGCGACCATCTGCCAGTAGTAATCACCTTGTCGTCATCACCATCAATCATCCCTAGCAAACCACGTGGATGGAAACTTCACATAGCGGATTGGGAGCTGTTTCGGGAAAAAGCCTCTCTAGAAAAAATATTTGCGGATCACCTTAACGTAGATCAACTAAATGAAATGATGACATCGTGCATAATTTCTCCGGCACACCTGACTATCCCTCAGTCCTCTGCGGTGGTTCGACACAACCACAAGGTGTGGTATGGCAGAGAATTTAGAGAAGCGAAGAAGGTGCAAAATAAAGCCTGGGGAATTTTTAGAAGATACCCCACACACGAGAACCTTATAAACTTTAAAAAGGCGAGAGCAAATGCACGTCGTATCAGTCGCAATGCCGAGAAGACCTCCTGGAAAAACTATGTATCATCTATCAATAGTTCAATTACATCAAAAAAGATGTGGGAACAGGTGCATAAATTAGACGGCAAATTCTCTCCCTTTATAGTACCATTTCTAACAGCCCCTGGAACACAAACAAGTATAGATGAACAGGCTGACATACTAGGACAACATTTCTCTGACGTTTCAAGCTCTTCACACTACACACAGTCATTCTTAAAACACAAAAACACAACTGAAAAACAGAAAGCCGCCGCGGTGGCTCAGTGGCTATGGTGCTCGGCTGCTGGCCCGAAAGACGCGGGTTCGATCCCGGCCGCGGCGGCTGAATTTCTTTGGAGGAGAAATTCGAGGCCCGTGTACTGTGCGATGTCAGTGCACGTTAAAGAACCCCAGGTGGTCCAAATTTCCGGAGCCCTCCACTACGGCGTCTCTCATAGCCTTAGTCGCTTTGGGACGTTAAACCCCATAACCAAACCAAACCAAACCAAACCAAACCGAAAAACAAACTTCGAACGACTGGCAGTACAAACGAAACATACAATACATTATTTACAATTCAGGAGATCCAAAACGTACTTTCTTCCGGTAAACAGACAGCCCCTGGCCCGGATGGTGTACATTATGAAATGCTTGCCCACCTGTCCGAAGCTGCTTTAGGGGCACTTTCGCAATTTTTTAACAAGATATGGGTGTCCGGAAAGATGCCGGAGGCTTGGAAGAAAGCATTTATAGTACCGTTCTTAAAACCTGGAAAGGCGCCCACCTCCCCTAATAGTTATAGGCCCATAGCTCTTACAAGTTGTATCGCAAAATCATTTGAAAGTGTGCTCAACGTTAGGCTGATGTTCATTCTTGAATCACGTGAACTTCTCGAAATCCACCAGTGCGGATTTAAAAAAGGATGTTCGACAATTGACCATCTCGTCCGATTAGAAAACACAGTCCGAGAGGCGTTCATACACCACCAACACTGTCTGGCAGTCTTCTTTGACATGGAGAAGGCGTACGATACCACATGGAGATATGGGATTCTACGCGACTTAGCAGATCTTGGCATCCGGGGTAGGATGTTGAACTGCCTGAAGGATTTCCTGTCAGACCGGTCTTTTCAGGTGCGCCTGGGTGCAAACGTTTCGAAGAGCTTTGTCCAGGAAAATGGGGTACCGCAGGGCTGTATCCTAAGTACCACACTTTTTTCGATAAAAATGAATTCAATAGCGAAAATAATTCCCAATCCATTATGTATTCCGTGTATGTCGACGACCTTCAGATTGCTTGCACGTCCTCTAGCCTGTCAACGTGTGAGAGGCAGGTACAACTCACATTAAACAAGCTAGCAATCTGGGCAGACAAAAATGGGTTTAAGTTCTCTTCACAGAAAACAGTGGCTGTTGCTTTCTCGCTTAAAAGAGGCTTGCAGATCGATCCGAACTTACACCTAAATGGAACCACACTACCGGTAAAACAAGAACATAAATTTTTAGGAATAACATTTGATAAAAAACTGACATTTCTGCCGCACATAAACAACTTGAAAGTAAAGGCCTCGCGTGCAATGAATATCCTTAAAGTACTCTCAAGGAAACGCTGGGGATCGGACAGAGCATGCCTACTTCATATCTACCGTTCTGTAGTGCGCTCATGTCTAGATTATGGGAGTATAGTGTACGGCTCGGCAAGGCCTTCATATCTAAAAAGATTAGATCCAGTTCATAATCTAGGTATACGCCTTTCTTGTGGAGCATACCGAACGACTCCGGTAATGAGCCTTCATGTTGAAGCAAATGCGCCATCACTAGAAGACAGAAGGAAAGCACTTACATGTTCATACATTCTTAGAATAAGGTCGCGACCAAAACACGTGTGTTATTCAATCGTCACAACATGCCCTTCTCGAATAATATTTACAAATAAGCCGCAAGCAACGAGGCCTTGCTAATGCGGTTTGAGGAGATCTGCCGAGAACTTGACTTATCAGAAACAATACCAAATGTTGCAGAACGTTGCGACGCATTTGGCCCTTGGTACAGTTTTCCGTCGGTCTGTGATATAAGTCTTACACAGTTCAACAAGAGACAAACTCCAGCAGAGCACATCATACAAGAGTTCCTTACACTAAAGAAAAAATATGATAGCTACACCGAGTTCTACACAGACGGATCGAAAACTACAGGTTATAGTGGAAGTGCAGTAGTGGAAGGAAACTGGGAAAAAATAGTAAGGCTTCCTCAGTGCGCATCGGTGTTTACAGCCGAGTGTTATGCTGTGTTTCTTGCTACGGAGAAAATAATAAGCAAGAACATCGAAAACAGCATTATCTACACTGACTCCCTCAGTGTACTGAAAGCACTACAGTCCAGAAATGCAATCATGCCATCACTAGGTACTGTCATACACAACATAACAAGGATCATAACACAAGGACATAACATAAAATTATGTTGGGTTCCAAGCCATGTTGGAATTGATGGTAACGAGAGAGCGGACGCATGCGCCTCTGAAGCCCACAACAAGGAAATACAGAAAATAAGCATGCCACATAATGATTGTATGAAGCTAGTTCAGAGCAGACTGAGGAACAAATGGCAGAGCACATGGAATAGTCAGATAAATATCAAGCTACACTTAATAAAACCAATATTAGAACAATGGAAATCATGCACACATCAGGAACGCTTTTTTGAAGTTATTTTATGTCGTTTACGTATTGGACACACACACCTTACCCACAACTTTAACCAAACAAGACAAACCTGTTTGCGAAGAATGGGGAGACGAACTTACGGTTAACCATATTTTAATCTGTTGTGTTAACCTAGAAAAACTAAGAAAAAAGTACTTCAGTCAATTTTATAAAGAATGCATTCCTTTCCATCCAACACTACTCTTACATGACAATGGCATTGTTAACATACGTTCTATTTTTAACTTTTTTAAAAGAAGCAGGCTTACTCGAAAAACTGTAAACACTGAACCACTGGCTCGCTTTATTGCATGATACACCTCAGCCGCTTTCTCATTCCTGAGAAGAAGGCTGAGGCTTTTATTTGATTGGTTGGGATCCTCGACATCATTGGCCAGCCAAGGATGGCCGCCGAGGTTGCCTGACCTTTTTTAAAGCTTTTACCATTAGCCATTCTCAAATCTCGTTTTGTCTGTTATTACTAGCTAGTTAAAATTTTTAGGCCCTTTACACCACATTTTTATTAAATCACACAGAAAACATTCCCTAATACCTTGTGTTTGGCGCATGATGGCCTCAGATGCCTATGTGCCACTAAACCCAACACAACACAACACAACATTCTTTGCATTCCAAGGTGTTCTTCATGCAGCAATGTTAATACTGCTTCTCGAAGTTCGTCCGGAATGATCACTCGCTGGCCACACGTGATGCAGCCCTGCTCATACGATAGTTCGTTTCGACGAACTTAAAAGGGCTGAAATTTATCATCGTCGTGCGCGGGCCAGCCAGATTAGGTGAACTGCACGACTTTGGAAAGAAGGCGATCCCTTTTAGTCGCAGCAGCAACCTGGCTTGCAGTGAGAGGCGTTGACTCAAACACTGCAAGACATTCTTCAGTGTAGTCTTTATGCTTGACCAGAAGTGGAAGCCTTGAAAGAGCGTCGGCAACTTCCATTTTTTTGCCGTTCCCGTAGCGCAGTGTGTACTGATAAGATGCTAAGGTGATAGCCCAACGCTGAATCCTAGCTGCAGCCAAAGAAGGAATTGGTTTATCTGATGCCAAGATCCCCAACAGTGGTTGGTGGTCTGTATACAGCGTGAATTTGCGCCCGTACAGGTATCTATGAAACCTGCTCAGACCGAAAATTTATGCTAGGGATTCCTTCTCGCCTTGCGCATAGTTGCGCTCCGCTGCACTCAATGTTCTGGAGGCAAATTAAATGGGTCTTTCCGAACCATCAGGCATGACGTGAAAAATTACTGCCCCAAGACCGTAGGCCGACGCGTCGCAGCTTAAACCGATTGGATTTTTCACGTCGTAAAAACTCAGAACTTAACTGTCTACGAGACGCTGCCAACGCTGTTTGGCTTCCACGAATGATCTTGAACATTCGTCCGTCCACGCCCAACTCGTGTCTTTATTTAGCAGATCGTACATTGGTGCAGCTACTGTGGCTAAATCTTTGATGAATTTGGCGTAGAAATTCAGCAGACCCAAGAAGCCTCGTAGCTCAGTTACGTTGCTTGGCTGAGGCGCTTCCGTCATGGCTTTTATCTTTGTTGATGTTGCAAAAATGCCATCAGCTGTCACTTTGTGTCCAAGATAAACGACGGACTGCTTGAAAAATTTACATGTCTGTTCAATTACTCTGATATTGTGCTTTGCCAGTCGTTGAAGTACCTCAATCAAGGCGGAAAGCGTGGCTAGTTGGTTTAACATAGTTAATTAAAAGACTAGCGCATAAAACTAGGACAAAGAAAGAGAAGGAGACAGGACGAGCGCTCGTCCTGTCTCCTTCTCTGTCTTTGTCCTAGTTTTATGCGCTAGTCTTTTAATTAACGTTGAAGTACCTTTTCCACAGTTTCTAGACAGTCGTCTATATTGTCGCCTACGACGACGACGTCGTCGATATAGCAACCCACTTTTGGAATCCCTTTAAAGACTTCGTCCATTAACGACTGAAAGATAGCAGGTGCGCTAGAGATGCCGAATGATAGGCGCTGAAAATGGAATAATCCGAGATGAGTGTTTACGGTTAACAGTGTTTTGCTTTCCTCAGCAAGCGGCACTTGCTGATAGGCTTGCGATAGATGCAGAACGCAAAAGATTTTACCTCCTGGGAGCATGGAATACCAATCTTCCGGCAATGGGAAATGGTAATGGTCAGTTTTTAGAACAGGATTAACCGTGACTTTGTAGTCGCCGCATAACCTTAATCCTGCGCCGCCTTTCTTCGCGACCACTACGAGAGGCGTTGCCCAGTCACTTTTCGTTACCCTCTTTAGTATTCCGGCTTGCTCGAGCTTTTCCAGCTCCTTTGCAACTTCCTCTTTGATGGCAAATGGTATTGGCCGTGCTTTTTAGAACACTGGTTGAGCCCCTTCCTTTACAAAGATGCGAGCTTCGAAGTTTTTGACGACTCCCGGGGTGCTCTTGAAAATTCTCGGGATACTTTTTCTGTAAAGCTTCTACCCTCTGCTCCAATGACTTATCCGTGGACAGCTGTATACTGTTTTCCAGTTTATCTGCAGTTTTTCCAGCCAGTCTCTTCCCATGAGAGCGGGTATCGGCGTTCCGTTTCCCTTCACTACCACAACAGGCAAAGGGATTTCGCTTGCGTCCTGCTTGACTAAGACGTTTGCTTTTCCAATTAGCTTCAGCTTTTCTCCGGTGTAAGTGCGCAACGACACATTCGATTCCACACATTTAACATTCGGGAAACACTGCTTATAGAACTGCTCTGGTACGACCGTGACCGCTGCACCTGTGTCAATTATCATCGAAACAGTCTTCCCTTCAATGTTCAGGTCGACGCTGTAGCCCCTTAAACTTTTTCCCGAGAAGAACAACACAGTATGACAACTCAAGTCTTCGGATTCGTCGTCCATGGTGTCAACGTATCTGACAGCTTTTGCTTTGGCTCTGCTTTTGCAGAGGGCTTGCAAATGCCCTTTTTTGTTACAATTTCTGCAGGTGTGATAGCGATACCTACATTTTTCTCCCGCATGACGCTTTCCGCAATGCTTGCAAGCACTTCGCCGCTCTTCCTCGCGTTTATCTTTTGGCCATGCAACCGTCCTCGATTTCTTTTCCTTATCACGGCGACGTTCGCCCTGAATGACGTTGACGCTGCACGGTTTTGTGTCAAACTCATGCATTTGCTTCGCCTGTTGTGCCGCTAGCTCTTTTTCAAGCGCCGTTTGGCACGCCAGCTCGAACGTCAAGTCAGGCTGTGCAAAAAGAGCCCTTTGCGTTTCCTCGTCTCGCAAACCAGCTACAAGCCTCTCCCTTAAGGCGTCATTTAAAAACGTGCCCAAATTGCAATCTCTTGCAAGATGCTTCAGTTCAGCGATGAAATCTTTGACGTTTTCATTTTCTTGCTGCATTCGGCGAATAAATTTACAACGTCCTGCGATAATTGAATGAGCTGGGCTGAAATGAGCTTCCAGAAGCTGTTTAATTTCTTCGAAAGTCTTCTGAGAAGGCAAACGAGGTACAATTATCTTCTTATGCTCTTCGTATGCTTGCGCACCGAGTACGTTCAGAAACAACTCGTTTCTTGTCTGCAGAGACATCATTTATGTCTTTCGAAGTTCTCGAAGCGTTCAAAATACGAGCGCATGTTGTCGATTTTCGGGTTGAATTCGGGCATTCTGCTGAGCTTAGGACCATGTCTAGGTTCTGCCATAATGAGCAAATTTCACTTATCTGCGTCCCTGCGCTCCTCCGGCGCTCTTGCGCTCCTCCGGCGTTCTTGCGTTACTCCTGGCCGCCGATGAAATCGTGGCTGAAAGGGCTCCGTATCGCCTTGCACCGTACGCGGTTCAGCCTCGTAACTGCTGCTGGCCGGCGGCGGTTTACTGCGCGCCGGATCCCATCCTCGTCGCCAGATATTCTGTTCTAAGCAGCAGACAGACGCTTCGGTGGTGGTGGTGAAAAGCATTTATTTAGTAATTTACAGAGAGGTGCTCGAGGAGAGGCCCCTAATGGGTATCACCCCTTACAATTCTAGCGGAGTCCCTCATTGCGGGATCCCGTTGGTCGAGACCGCTACACAAGTCTGCCGAACCAGGGCCTGTTGGGCCGATAGTTCCTGGCAGCTGAGCAGGGCCGTCTCCCAGTCCTCTCGGGTAGGGAAAGGGGTGATTGGGGGGAGAGAAGGATTTTTTCTGCGTGCCCAAACCATGTGGAAGGTGTCGGCCACCTCCCCACAGAATGAGCAGCGGCCGTCAAAAGATGGATTAAAGTGCTTGAGAACCGCCGGGCACAGCAAGGTGTTTGTAAAGAGCCTGAGGAGAATTCGTTCGCCAGCTTTACCCAGTCCTTTCATAGGAACTGGGTATCGCCGGTGTTCGGCACGATAGTGCTCAGTAATTTCTTTAAAAGAAAGGAGAGGGCTGTGATCTGGGTTAAGCTCCTCCCAAGGGACGCCTGGTGCCCGGTGAGTGAGTGCGCGGGCTGCCTCATGGGCGGCTTCGTTACCTGGCATGCCTTGGTGGCCGGGGACCCGTATGATTGAGCGATGAGTTGGATCGCCGTCGCGAGTACTGCGTTGTAAAATTTGGTGAGCGAGTGGAGTGATCCAACCGAAGTCAAAGTTACGACAGGCTCCGCGAGAGTCTGTGAGGATGAATTTAGAGTCGGGATGGGAGGCTGCGAGGGCGATCGCCACCTCCTCTGCATGCGCTGAGGTGGGCGTTTTGAACGAGAGGCCGTCCACCTGTTTCCCCTCGTGTATGATTGTAGCCGTGTACCATTCCCCCCTGGAGCGGTAGGGGCCTGCAATGTCGACGTCGAAGACGTGTTTCTTTGAGCCATAGTGGCGGTGCAGGACATTCGCCCGCGCCTGGCGCCGGTCATTATGGTTCTCCTTTTTCATCTTAGTCGGAAGGGGTCAAACGTAGAGGGCGCTTCTCCACAGTTCTGGCACTCGAACCCGTTCCGTGGTATGGTATGGGTTCGAGTGCCAGAACTGTGGAGAAGCGCCCTCTACGTTCGACCCCTTCCGACTAAGATGAACAAGGAGGACCAGCAAAGCAAAAAGCTCTGTATTATGTTGTTGTTGTTGTGACTGAGAAAAGGGTGAAAAGGAAATTACACTGGCCTGCCTACTGGCCACCACCGCTGCCACGTGCAGATAGAGGAGAGTAAAAAGATCAGAGGAAAGAGAAAAAGGAAAGAAAAGACGCGCGTCGCAGCGTCGCAAAAAAAACATAAGCGGCCGAAGCCGCGCTCGCCGAAGCGAGGACAGATCTACTAGGCTATGTGAATCATTTCTGGTACAATGTTATCAGACCGACTGGCTGATACAGAAGAGTCACACTAAAAGAAACGTTCACTGGACCACGCTTTTTACAGCAGTGACGCTTTTCAGGAATTTTGCCAATTGCTCATAATTCTGCAAAACAGCGACGTACACGAAGCAGTACTCGAGAAAGGCTGGAGTACAAACAGATATTGCAGCAATGCACTGGTAAACTAGTTAGGCAAAGAAACTAACACAAAAATTGTGAGCCATTTTTTGCGACATTCTAACGACCGGAGGACGCGGAAGTGGCCATGCCGAAGACTTGTAAGTGCTTGTACATTCGTCGCATTTGATGCGAATTTTGGAAGTCCCTTAGTTTTCTGTGGATTCAGAAGAAATACAGGTTTCACAATTGAACAGAAAGTGATTACCTGAATTATGAAATGTTTAGTTAGAATAAGGTGCAAGGGCCTTTCTTATAAGTGCGCCGCCGAGGTTGCACTGTAGTTATGGCGATCGGCTGCGGCGTCGATCACGGCGCTGTCTGTCGCATTTCAATGGAGCGAAATATTCCAGGCCCTTGAACTGTGCGATGTCCACTGCAAGTAAAAAAACCCCAGGTGATCAAAATTGCACACAGCGCTAATGTGCGGCGTCCCTCGTAACGCAAGTTTCTTCTGAACGTAAATCCCACAAAACAAAACGAAACTTATGTGCTTCGAAACGATGTAACCAGTGTACGGTCTAAAAGTAAAGGGTGGTCAGAAAATACGCCATGCGCGGTGTGAGGAGCATATATGCAGTCTAGAACAATACACACCGTGCACAAACATCACACTCCGCCACAGATATCGTAGTTGCTTTGCGCAAATGGGGTCAGAACTGCTGTCCACTTCCGAGTGCTATCAGAGCTGCCTTTTTAAGCCAGGCAGCACAAAGCGCATCAACGATTGTGCGCACATCGAGGCTTAAGATTCAAACCCTTCCTTGAAAATTATTCGGATAGTTTAAGCACTCGTCGATGTTGTGTATTTTGTCAGCATTTTGATGCGAAGCACTGTGCGTTTTTTAGCACCAGTTTGTATGAGTGCAACGAGCCTAATGGTATTGCATTCTTGAACCGTTGCACGAGAACGTTCCCGAACAAGTAGGTACGAAAGTAACCGTTTTTTCCTTACGTGCACTTTTTATAAACTTTGATTTCAGGTACTGTGTCCAGTCCCAAATACCCTCCCGCATATCCTGTTCTACTACCGTCGTCGCCCTCTGAGCTCGGAAATGTGACCCATACAAATTTGAAGGACAAGGGGTCTTCGCTGGCTACTGGTGAAGAAAATTCTGTCCGGTGTCAAAACCCTGAAGGAAGAGGAGGGCCGTTGCGATGCAACCTCTGTCCGTACACTTGTGCGAACATTGCCGACGTTGTGAGACACATCGAACTGCACGCGACTGAGAAGAAATTTAAATGCTCCCCGTGCCCAGCGGTGCTTGAGGGGTCCTAAAAACGTAAAATGCATATGACGTCCGCCCACACTGAGGAAAAGCCACACAAGTGCGACCAGTGCCGTTTTTCAGCTGCTTCACCTAGCAAGCTACTTCGACACAAGCGTACGCAATCAGGCGAAAAACCCTACAAATTTGAAGTGAGCCCATATTCCGCGAATCAGAAAGGCCGCTTAAACCTTCACATTCGTACGCATATCAGTGCACGGGTCTTTAACTGTACTTTATGTACATTCGTGGGCTCAAGAACTGAGAGCGTCAAAGAGGACATGTTCGGGCACGGGGAGTGTATTCTTAATAAATGCGCGCATGTGACAACTATGCTTAATAGTGGCACCTGTTTCTCAACATAAAAAAATTACCCACTTTTTGAGCACAAGTGCGAGCTATTATGTTTAATGTATGGCGAACATCCGGTATTATTCTACAGATGTTTGCAGGTTTAAGCCGCTAACATTCACCGCTTATTGATGCATGTTCTTATTAATTCGAATTATTTTAGCAGTAGACCCAGCATCAGGTGCTTCGGCTTTTTCGTGGACAGTCAGGTGGTGTGCCCTGTTGGTGAAGTTGATGGCAGTAAAGTAGAGACTGCGGATACCTCGATTATTCAGCGTAAGCTCTTTCTTGCTTCAAAGCACAACTAGTCGAAAAAACATCAAAGTTGACTACAGCTAATAAACAACCTCGGTGATACGCCGAACCCTTTGTTTGGAGACGGCCTTTTAGTCTAAGTTAAATGGCAAATTCGTTGCCTTACTTTTACTTGCCGCGTTAAAACTCCCACAACATTCTCGACCTGCGCTACATGGATTTACAACGGGGCTTCTCATCTACAGTTAAAAATTTTGCCTATTTCATTCCAATCTAAGGAACATCTTAGCAACTTCCTTGAATCTTTGATACAATGTGGATTTCAGTCGCTAACCTTCGAGCAATTCCCACGGTCTAGCTAGCATATCATCGGCTAGCGCATGCGGTAAGGACACGAAGTTTTAGATCAAATCAACAAACATTTCGGACACCTCATGTTGAACCGAATAAAACGTTTGGCAAGCCGCTACGCAGTCGACCTGCATCTTTCAGCCGCCGCCGATCCTGGTTTGATTTTTCTATCAAATAAGACCAATAAATGACAACTCCTTAATTCTACCAAGGAATGGTAACTGTATTGCAGCGTTAAATATCTTTCTTGCCAGACCAGCGTTATTTATCGAACACTCTTCCTAGAATGCTGAAAACTTGATGATCGTTGAGCATTGGCACCTTTCTCGATACTGGCGCCTGCGTTCATGCGTATCATTCACGAGTGCGTCAGGTGCACTGCCTGCTGAGGCGACTCTAATCTAGAAAAGGAAGGCAGAGAAAAAATACTGGACATGTACGAGGGAAGCAAACACGGACTGCTGAAAATTGTTAACTGATGTCCTATTATTTGAAATCAGATACCGCAGATATATATAGATATATATATGCTCAAATGGCAGCAACAAAGCAACAGCAACTAAAGCTGCAGAAATAAACAAATCAGAGTGCATTTCGAACCGCCCTTTACCGAAAACGCCTGTTGACAGGGCACATCTGACACCATTCGTAAAAGTTAAACGCATCGGCGATAATTGGGAAGATTTTTACACGGGACGGCAACATGGCCAAGTTGCTGCGGGAAACAGACAGCGGCGAGAGAACGCCTCGCATAACAGACGACGCTAGTATATTATGCACCCAGAGGAAATGACTCACAACCACTGATAGCAGTATCTAAGGTACAGCCTTTGTCAAAAGTTTAGACCCCAGGGGGTTTGCTTCTAAGCACTATTGTGGCGCTCCTGCAGCACTTGTGGAAGTCCTACGCATAGGAGGGAGCAGGCCCAAAACATCTCCTTACCTTCAGGAGATTTTGACGCTGAGGTTGCATTACGAGCAAAGCAATGCAGCCCAAAAGCAACCCCCTGGGCTCTAAATTTTTGACAAAGGCTGTACATGTAGCTTCGATACAATCCTTCTGCTTATTTTGTTCATCTGTATTACCCAGCGTTTGCCAGATATGGAAGCATTAGAGATATGGAAGCAATGGAGCTATTGGTTTGCAGAATACATTTTGAGTGTATCCTATATTTTAATGATGCTCGATCCTCAAAGCACACTGTGTGGCATATTTTGAGGTGGTTGTAAGCCAGATTTCCGGCCGGCATCGCTCGCTCAAGAGGGAGCAAACTGAAAAAAAGCTATGGAGTACAAGTATGAAGAGAAGATGCGAAGGCTGTCAGCCACGTCTTTCTTCTCTCTTCCTGCTTTCGTTGTTTGGTAGATATACGACGCTTCTGCACACTTTACGACGGAATGGTCCAGAAGACAGGCTCAAGATTTTAACATTACAAAAAAATGCAGTCAGCAATTGCAGGTGCTACATACTTAACACCTACGAGTACTCTATTTGCAAAATACCGCATTATGGATACAAGGGTTATTCATCAGTACCGTGTAATTCATCAGTACAAATGTCAGGTACGTTGTGACACCACATTTTTTGCAGACCTTGCGAATCTACGGGAAAATACCGCTGTTCACAACGCAAAACACTACGAATATTGGTATGTACCTTGTCCACGCACAAATTACTGTTTTCAAACTCTCAGGTATGTGTTGCCGTCCTTCCTTAATAGAGCCACTTTCACTAATCTATCCATCCTTTCTGTTTCATATAACGCTGTCAGAAGTATGTTCTTACGAAAGAATAAATAATATCCAACTGTAAAATAAACAAAGTATCCATGGGCTGTGATTAAACTATTATTTGCGTGTGTGTAACAGTACAGAGACTATTCTGGTGATCTGTTATGAATACATCAATTGTGCATATTTGTTATTTTACGCATTTTCTTGTTATTGTTTTAGTGCTTTCTGTCATCGCCGTGCCAAACCGCTCCGGGAGATGAGAGCTTTGTCAATCCCCGTGCGCGGCTTTTTTTGATTTCACCTCACCCATTGTACATGACTGAAATAAATGAACTGAACTGAACTGAACTGAACTGAACTGTTGTGGTAGAAACAATACCTCTTCACCCCTATTTCTAGTTGCGATCGTTGCCAGTAGAAATAGTTTGGTTTGGTTTATTGGGGTTAAACGTCCCAAAGCAACTAAGGCTATGAGCGACGCCGTAGTAAAGGGCTCCGGAAATTTCGACCACCTGGTGTTCTTTAACGTGCATTGCCAATGCACAGTACACGGGTATCTAGAATGTTCCCTCCCTCGAAATCCGGCCGCCACGGCCGTGACCGCACCCGCGTCTTTCGGGTCAGCAGCCGAGCTCTATAACTACTGAGCCTCCGCGGCGCCTCGCCAGTAGAAATGAGACTTCCGCCGTAATGCTCAGGAGCATACAGAACATGTGTTGTTTACCTTGTGAGCACGATAAAGGTCATGCACTCTTCTACGCACGGGTCCATGGGGTCGTCATCGGCGGCATCGTCAAATGCCATAGTTGACTCATACCTGCCGTTTGGAGAAGCAAGCGGTTCCAACAAGCCGTTCTCAAGAGGCGCTCGTGAAACTTCCACTTGCTTACTATATCGCCAAGGTCATCGATCCGATGAGGCAAGAGTTCAGTCTAAATACTAAGGAAACGCAGTGTCATACAATTAAACACATATACCTGCTCGACTGCTCCTGTACAGACACTCTGTTGATCTGCTTCGCTTATAGCCAGGCCGCATCGCAGGGTTCTTCTGGAACAGTGGTTTGAGCGCATTCTAATACCGTTAAGAAAAGGTAACATCAAAATAATAGATTATTAAGGTTCCTTCACTGCAATAAAATCTAGCATCCCTTATATTTTTCCTACTTTGCTTCTAGCTTCTAATGCAGAATGTTCCTCTTCGAACGTCTCTCAGAGTGCTTGGGAAATAACTGGCTTTCCAAAGTGTACGGAGTTTGCACCAGGTAGCGCCGGGCAAAGGGAGAGGCAACAGACTAAATTATGTAGTAACAAACAAAAAGCATTATAAACAGCTTCAAGTTTATTATTTTATTATTACGTATTCAGGTTCTTAGAATCCATGATACGCTTTCTTCTAGCTCCATCATAAATCGATTGCGGTTTTAAATAAAATATCTACGTCACGATTCTATTCCTCAGCGCGTCGAGTGTCGGTATTGAACACAGCTTTTTTTTTAAGTATCATGACTAGCACTGCACTGAAAGAATATCCGTGTTGGACGAAAGAATGGCCAGCAGCGCATTTCATCAACGAAAAGAACTAACCTGCACTTGTGCCGACCCCTATACATGATATAGCGATAAAATACCGCAGCAATGAAAAGAAGACCGGCACATTCAGGCTATCAGTATACAGCCCGTTGTTTAACAGGGGCCCGGCAATCTGTTTTCTATAATATTCCAGACTTAAAAATATCGATTTTTATGAAACACTTGACTTATCCAAACAAAAGCATTTTATCTTAAATGATTTCGTTTTGTTTTTTTTTTTTGTAAAAAGTCCAAGGCATCAGGCCTTTTCGTTCACCGAAGTTACAGCGTCGCCCTTTGGCCACCCAATTTTAAGCAGCACTTCGTCATTAGTTCCAAAGCTAGTGCTGCTGGTACCTGCTTTTTGAACGGAATCGAGGTATCAGCATGGAAGCTAACTTCGCTAACCACATGACATCAAACTAATCTGAGAGTTCTGAACCAATCGGTCTGCTGCATTTTTAGAGATGGGCCTTATACTGAGCTCCGGAAAAGCTGCGATCAAGGTTGGCATACACGCTTCCCCGCCTTTAAGTTCACGTGGATCCCACTTGGTGGCGTCACATGAAATGCAAAGCAGCGTGGGCGTGGTCATTTGCAGTGCCAGGAGGGTGGCGCATTCGAACAGGTTCGCTTTTGCAGACGTGCTAGCCGGACAATAGCTATTACGCCCTCGCACAGTTTTGACACGTCGTGATGCCCTTGTTTCACGTTGAACGACCAGGTGAGATAAAACAACAAGGACCAAAGCTCAAGGAGACCGAGTGTGAGTACCTCAGCTCTTCAGAGCTCGCTTGCTTCGGCTTCTTTGCGTTACAGTTGCATCCGAATACATTGAAGTTGTTTCGTACTGCTCTGCGGTGAAATTTCATCCGCAGTTACGATTTTCTTTCAATATCTCCTGCTGCCAAAGGCTGCATAATGCGGTGGAAGCCACCTCCGCTTCTCGTAAATTTACGTCCCTTGATTCCCCGTTGCAGAAGATAATAGCTTCTGCGTCTGAAGAATTGTCTGGCTCGAGAGCATGTCATTATGACAGGCCTCTCGAGGTACTCCTTTGGAGTCATTGTTATGCGATGTTTAAAAAATCCCTCTCGTACTTTTTTTTTTGTTGTTGCCATCTCTGCGCCATCGTTTTCGGAGATTTTATTTTTTCACGTGGTTTTCATTCTGGCGCCGTAATGGAGGAGCTGTGAAATCACTGTAGCAGTGGTGTGAATGTAATTATTTAATTCTTAGCATTTTATGCAATGCTTGAACAGTTACGGAATAGGATGTTTTGTCCGAAAATGCGCATTTGGTAATTACGACGCAACCCTTAAGCTAGAGAATCGGTTTCGATATTTCTGGGTGATTATCTACACCAACACGCCCACAGTGGTGAAGGATGCCACTATCGACTATGATGCCGTGAACGGAGCAGGCACAGGTTCGGGACGCGTGCTATAAGACGTTATCAGCAACCGAATCTTTTTGCTACGACGCGTGTGGCACGTGCTATGGTTATATTGGCAGGACAGCCGTAGACGAGATTTTTGTGCTGCCAATGGACGCCGTCATTTTCAGGGAAATGGCGAGATGCGGTTCGGATTTTTGATGAGGGGCTGAGGTACTGAAAAAACATCGCCGCCGCGCGTGCATGACGTCTAAAAGGTACTGACTTTATGGCGGTGAGTAACATCGCTTAGGCTCTGTACGCCACTGTAATGTTAGAGCACACAGCAGTCGACTTTTGCTCGATCTGAAATGAAATCGATATTTGGGAAATGAAATCCATAGTTTCACACTTCTCGAAATTGTCCCGGCGATCTCCGCCCGTTCAAGCAATCGGTGCCGCCTTGGGTTGCTTTATTGGCAAAAGTTTTTAAGACTATTGCAAGACTTCAAGTGCTTCTAACTACCCTACTGATCATCAGGCAGCCCAGCCTATTGGCCTCGAATATCAAGTATATGGGCAGTGACGGATATCAAATTATCGGTAGCGTAGCGTGACAGCCACGCTCCGTTTCAGTGGTGAAAGAAGACGACTACCCTGAGGTCTGAAGCTCGCTTGCTGATAGAACGCTGGGCCAGGACTGTTCCCAGACGCCTCAAGAGACCCGGATTCATCTGAGCCCTAACCTCCTTTACTGTGGTTTCTGCGACCGAGAGCGAATTTTCTGCGAATTTTCTTCAAATCAAGTATGCACCAACTCGCCCAAGAAGAAGTGTTATGCAGAGATTGTAACTGGCGATCCATCTAAAAACGGCGCACAGGAAACCCGCAAAACACAGGGAGAACGGACAGGACAAAAGCGCACTAGCAAACTGAAGCTTGGTCGAAAAACACTTCTCACTCGATTAGCATACGCCAGGAAATTCAGCACGTGTCAACAATATAAAACCCAAACAAAAACGTGACGTTGCTGTGCGATAGACAAACGGACTAAACCAAGATAAAAACTTAAAAAAAACATGTAAGACAAGATTTAATACAAGAGCCTAAACCCCTGTGATGAGCGAAGCACATAATCAGCACTGGCGATGAACAACAGCTATAAAAATATTTGTTTATCAACACCTCGGCGACACAAACAAAATTCAAATCCACACAGATGCGCCTTCTGCGTGAAAACAGCTTCGCAGAATCTTCCACGCGCACACGTTACGGCGTCGTGCCGGGATCATTTCTGCGAGGGTAAAAGTTTCTTCATCTGATCTGTATTTCAAGCCTTCTATCATGCGTCAAAATTATGCCCCTCAGGATAGGTTCTTCAGTCGGTCAACGTGTATCGTCGCACAGTAACACAAAAAATAAGCTACCTATGATTCTGCGCAAGCTTCTTTCATACGACCAGGATGAATGTTCCGGCAAGCTGGAATCCTTCCGCACACTTTAAGTCCCCTACATCTTTCGCCTCTACGCCATTCAATGTGGCCGTGAAGATGAAATATATTTCATTAACACTTCTTTTTGGGCAAGTTGGTTCATATTTGAAAACTTTAAAAGGGCGCAAACACACACGACCACAAAGTACAAGAGACGAGACACAAGCGCCGATACACTGCGCTTGTGTCTCGTCTCTTGTACTTTGTGGTCGTGTGTGTTTGCGCCCTTTTAAAGTTTTCAAATATGAAATATATCAGTTTATAGATTTTTGCTATCCAGCTTTTTCTGATGCCACTTTTTCTATCGCATTGGTTTCACTAATTTTTTTATCCTTCCAGGCAATCCCCTGCGCGGGATAATCCTCGTGGTGGTACGCACTTTGTTCCAGGGCAGTTCCCTTCCGTGCCCTGCAGCGGATCTGGCGGGGCGAGCTCGTCTCCGTAGAAGTGTCTATCGAATCACCTGCTCGTATTTTTGATTAGGTATGTCTCAGTATGACGGGAATTTTCAGTGTATGATGATATTTAAGTTATTCTTCCAGGAGTGCCATTGGAAATCTGAGAATGCGGACTCTGTGAATACAAGGGAAATAACGGCAGCACTTCGCCTGTGCATCGCTTAGCATATTTATGCGAGACATGAGTTCAGCTTATCGGTTATTTGCCATTGGTACCTGAAGGAATGATGGTTGATCCTTGGAGGCACTATATTTCCGACCCTATTGTTATCTCCAAAAATATCTTTAGACAAGGTATAGTCCTTGCAAGCCAATAATGTGGCTGAGCGCATCGTAGGGAACCTAATGTGGCGAAGCACTCTGAAGAAAAATAACTTGTTCCCCCTGAGCTTATTAACAGTGCATCCTACCGGCATTAATGTCTGCAACAAACAAAATGCATTTCATTTTAATTTCCAATTCTGCAATTAGATTGAAAGTTTTGGGCACCGTTCAACAAAAACGCTTGGTATCAGTTGTCGGAATGGAATCAAGTTGTTACATCTTATTTCAGATCAAGACGAAGTGACTGAGTTAGTTGGGACATGGTCCGAAACGTCGCCGGCAATCTTATGAAGCGCACTCTAGAGGAGCTCTCATAAGCTCCTGCTAGTTATTTTCATCTCTCGTTGTCGAATCCTTAATCCCTTTATGAAAGTACTGCTTTTTCGAGACAAGCTCACTAGGAAGTATATGCAACGAGACATGAATTTTATTAATGTTTATGGACACCCGAACAGGAGTTCCTTGCGGGGGTGCCTCGGAGTGGGGAGTATATGACCTGCCCAAAGTTCATCTCTGTGTGAAAACGACCACTGTAGCAAATGCGCAAAAAAAATCTGGCTCTAAACAAATGCTGAAACTTATCAGGTCTTTCAAAGAGAGCAGTAATGGCAGGCAGAGACTCGATCAGCTCCAGCGTAGCGGGTGGGTATCCTCGATGGGAGTGCTTGACTATTTCCTGCTTATTTCTGTTGCTATATCCATCATAAGACTCATTTTCGTTCTCTGAAAATAGTTCTATGCTACGATTCACCACAAGCGCAACCTTGAGAGACTGGAGAATGTGCAGGCTACATGTGAGAGACTAATGGCGTTTGCATCGGTTGGGTGCGTTCCTCGCTAGCGCACTCCAGTCCCGCGCAGCTCCTTTCAAAGAGACTGTACTATCTCGGAATTACTAAACGCACGCTTGTAATTTCCCTACAAAGACGAGGGCTTTCCCTTTAAACTCGGACGCTCTTGCTTTCCAGCCCATCTACACACGATCAAAAATACAACGCCAGCTTCTCTGCTACGGTTGCGGTTGTCCCATGGTTGTGCTTTAAGAGAAGAGAAGGTTATTTTCATGAAATCGGCTTGGTTTGTCTTTTTGTGACTAAGTACTACCGGGGTAACAAAACGCCAGGGCTGAAATATGTTATTTTATCTCAACTATCCCGTATAAGAAGGACTCGGAACCGTAAGCTGAGACATAAACACGGGAGCACGACCAGGTGCTTTGCACGCTGTCTCGCACTCAGCGCCAGAAAGTGTTTTTCGGCCACTCGTGTGGCACGTAAACATTTCGCGCCAAGTGTACTTCGCAAAAATTATTTTTCAAAATAATCTGTTCACATTCTTTGCAGGTGTTCACAGGGCGTACGCTGAAGACAAAAGGTCATCGCAGATTTTCACCATACGCACGGGTGGTGTACTTAACCGGCTGCCATTAGACAGGAACAGTTACCCACATAGGTCCTAACAGGAAGTGTCATGGACTTTCAGTTGGAATATGACCTCGACGAAGTGAAAAATGGTGAGGAGGAGTGGCGAGTGGAGCTCACGTTCACCGTTTGCAGCCTGGAGAATGGTCACACTCAAAGAAAGGTTCACTGGACATCTCTTTTTACAGTAGAGACAAGATTAAAATATATTAGAAATCATTCACAATTGTACAAAACATAGCGACACAGACAGTGCAGCACTCGAGAAAGTCTAGAGCACAAAGAGATATTGCAACAGTACACCAGTAAATCCGTGAGGCGGAGAAACAAAAACAAACATTAGTAACCGTGATCTGCGAAATTCTGACCACCCAGGGATCGCGTTAGACTAGCGCATTTTCTTTGGCTCGTTCGAGGCTGGCGGACAGAGTTGTGGCCGCAGAAGTCGTGCGGTAGCTTTCTTGTAAGCAACCGAACTATGTGTATACGGAGTTCATACGTGAATGCGGAGTTTTTTTTTTGCTTAATTTTTAGCAGTGTTTAGTTGTATATTTACAGAAACATCGAGCTTAGAAACTCTTTTTCTAATCACATTTCGGAGAGCTGCACCATCTGTCTTTTCGTTTCTCAGAGGTCTATAGTGCGTTCCTTCCCACACTAAACATTCTCAGCCGTGGATACTGATCTCTGATATTGCACAAAATATTAGCAGCGAATTCCGCACTGCTGGATGTGCGTTTGTGCGGTGCCTTGAATGTTTTATATAAAAGTCTCAAGAATATTTATAACCTCACGAGAAATTGCGGTCATGGATATTATATCTTCTCTGGGCATACCGTAGTTTAGCGAAAACTAATTAGAGATCGGGCATGTACTTCCAAACCGTTAAGTTCAACCAGCCGCACCACTCGCACTTCCGTCATTCATTGTGGCACATGTTCAAGAAGGTGAGGCCTGCAATTGTGGACAAAACGCAAACTTGAGAGCCCTTTATTCTTAGGATGATGTTGAGCAATTACTTTAACTGCAACTAACCTGTTTATGCAGAAAACATAGGCTTGTCCTTTAGCTTGTATGCCATTCACTGGTTAACACCAAAATAACTTCACATATATTTTAACTCAGACAAAATAACGTTTATTCATTGTGCACGCTTCCTTGTTTGCTACTCCGTCCATTAATGGTGATAATTTTCATAGTTTTTATAACCAGTCGCACACTGTAATGTCTGGCTCTTACTCATATCGTGAGTGTGCACGTTTCCTTTCACGGGGGAGGGAACCTGGACTCTTAATTTTTTTTTTCATTTCTGTCCTTGTATATTCGTCGCATTTCATACGACTTTCAGACGTCACTTAGTTTTGTGTGAAGTACTTAGACATGTTGATCTGCACATGTACAATACCAAATTTGAAAGTGGCAATCTGAATTATGGAGTGTTTAATTAGAATGAAGTGCAAGTGCCTTCCTTATAATTGCGCCACCGCGGTTTCACGGTAGTTACGGTGCTCGGCAGCGGCTTCGATTACGGCGGTGTTGGTCGCATTTCGATGGACGAGAAATGCAACAGACCGTAGCGCTGCGTGATGTCAGTGCACGTTAATAAGCCCCACGTGATTGAACTTTTCCATAGCCCTTCACTACGGGGTTCCCCATAACTTGACTCTAACTGGGACATAAACCTCATCAAACAAAACGAAACTTTTGGGCTTCGAAACGTTTCAACCAGTGCATGGTCTAAATTGAAATAGTGGCCAGAAAATAAGGTTAGGGAGTTGTAATAATAATAATCAGCACGACCACACCAACTACAGGGCAAAGGCCTCTCCCATGTCTCCTCATTAACCCTGTCCTTCGCCAACGGCACTCTCCGTATCCCCGCAAATTTCTTTATCTCATCCGCCCACCTAACTTTCTGCCGCCCCCTGCCACGCTTGCCTTCTCTTGGAATCCACTTCGTTACACTTAAGGACCAGCGGTTATATTGCCGCCGCATTACATGCCCAGCCAAAGCCCATTTCTTCCTCTTGGTTTCGACTAGGATGTCATTAACCCACGTTTATTTCCTCACCCAGTCCTGCCGTTTCCGATCTCTTAACGTTACACCTATCATTTTTCTGTCCATAGCTAGCTGCATATATGCTCATCACTGGATAACGCAGTGATGGGACTATATAAAGCCTAAAGCTACACAGAGTGGGCAAACATCAGACGCCACCTCGATATGGTGGTTGCTTTACGCACAACCGGGTTTTAAAAGCTTTAATAGCGCGCGCGCAATTAAAAGAACTTGCTTTCCGCCGTAAACTTGCCCGTCTTTCACTTTTTCATAAACTTTATCATCACCCATTGCTGTGTCAAGATTTCTTTCAGGAACCTGCCGCCAATTTTCCGCGCCGCGATCATTCTTTTAAATTAAAGCGCACGCCATGCCGCACATGCTTTTTTGCAAAATCATTCATACCACGCACGATCATCGAATGCAACCGCTTACCATCCAATATCGCTAGCGAATTTAACACATTTAAATTTCAAGAATTGATCTCCGCTTTGGGTGCCATCTAACGACGTCGACAGTTCTAGTAGTGCCAACCTTTGCCATCCCATATGTTATGATGCGCATGTTACTCTATGTAGTTAGATTTAGTAATTCACCTGTTGTTGTTATTGCTGCCGGTATATTTCTTGTTCGTATATGATATTTATTTCCATGACTGCGTATAATAATTTGTTTTATTGTGGGTTTTTTCGTGTCACATTGTAAGTGTCCTTTCTATTGCCTACCCCCCCTTACGTAGTACACTCGAAAGATGACCTTTAAGGGTATTTTCAATAAAAGAATAAATAAATAAAAAGGCTGTCCACTTCCGAGTGCTATCGAGGTACATTTTCAAGCCAGGCAACACAAATTGAATCAACGACTATTCGCACACTGTGGCTTAAGAATAAGTCCTCGCTTGAAAATTCTTCAGATAGTTTGATTAATCGTCAACTTGGTGTATTTTCTAAGTATGTACGTGTACCGCATGTTAGTTCGCATCGGATTGTTTTAGTGCAATGAGCCAAATGTTATGGCGTTCTTGAACCATTGCACGAGTAGGTACGAAAATATCCGGTTTTCCCTAACATACACTGGTTAACAACTTTAATTTCAGAGGCAGTATCCAGTCCCGAGCACCTTCCCCTGAATTCTCTTCTACCATCGACGTCGACCACTGAGCTCGAAAATGTGGCCAATACAAATTGGGAGGACTTGGGGCCTTCGCTGGCTACAAGTGAAGAAAATTCTGTTCGGTATCTTGACCCTGAAAGAAAAGGAGAGCCGTTCAGGTGCATCTTCTGCCCGTACACTTCTACAAATTTTCCCGACTTTGTGAGATACATCGAATACCACACGACTGAGAAAAAATTTAAATATCCCCTGTGCCCAGCGGTGTTTGAGGCGCCCTGCGAACCTAAAATGTATATGGCCTCCTCTCACACTGAGGAAAAACCACACAAGTGCGACCAGTGCCATTTTCAGCTCCCTCACCTAGCCAGATGCTTCGAACCAAGCGTACGCACACAGGTGAAAAACCCTACAAGAGCGACCGGTGCCCTTATGCAGCGGCTTTAAAGGTAACGCTGGCTCAGCACAATCGTACACACACAGGTGAAAAGCCCTACAAGTGAGAAAACTGCCTTTTTACAGCACCTACAAATAGTAAACTCATTCGGCACAAGCGTACGTACGCACACAGGTGAAAAACCATACAAGTGTGAAGTGTGCTCCTATTGGGCGAGTAGGAAAGACCGTTTAAAACGTCACATGCGTACGCATATGAGAGCAGGGGTCTTTAGCTGTACTCTATGTTCATTCGTGGGTTCAAGCACTGAGAGCCTTCAGGAGCACACGTCCGGACACGGGGAGTGAGTTCTTCATTAATATGCGCAGGTGATGACGATGCTTAATAGTGGCACATGCCTCACCGCAGAAAATAACTGTCCACTTTTTTCGGACAAGCGTGAGGTAACTGTTTATTGTACGGCGGACATACGGTATTTTTGTGCATAATTTTGTGCAGACGTTTCCAGCTGCAGCTGCATGTTCTTATTAATTCGCAGTATTTTAGTAGTAGACACAGCGCATCAGCTGCTTCGGTTGTTACGTGGACAGCCAGATGGTGCCCCTTCTGTGTAATGTCGATACCAATAAAGTGGAGACTGCGAATATAATGTCGTTCAGAGTAAGCTCTTCCTTGCTTCAAAGTGCAACTTGTCTAAAAAACATGAAAGTTGATCACAGGTACAAAAAAAAAACGTGTTTTTTAGACCACCTTTTATAAATTGAAGTTAACTGGTAAATCCGTCGCTTCCTCTGAACTTTTCGCGTTAAAATTATCACAGCATTTTCAGGCTGCGCTTTATGGGTTTGCAACAGTTTTGTTCATTTAGAATTAAACATTTCGTCTTTTTTATTCCGATCTCAGGAACGTCTCGGCAACTTCCATGAATCTTTGATGGAATGCGGATGTCAGTCGTCATCATCAGCCTGACTAAGCCCACTGCAGGCTGATGATGACGTTATCTTCCTCGTTCTTCGCCAGTTGCGGCCACTGTATTCCCGCAAATTTCTAAATCTCATCCGCCCAGCTAACTTCCTGCCACCCCCTGCTGCGCTTGCCTTCTGTTGGAATCCACTCCGTTGCCCTTAAGGACTAGCGGTTATCTTAGCTTACCTGTCTATCCATTATATTGTCGCGTAGTGGTGACTGCAGTACGGCGAACAGGAAAACAGCGAGAACGTCTTCGAAACGAAACGTTTTATTCGGGCTGACTTGCGCCCGCAAAGAACTGAATCACTCGGCGGCGGCGGCGTAGAAAGAGAAGTTTATTTTTTTTTCTAATGTGAACAAAAATACAATGAAAAACTGCTGAACTCAATGCTCTGATCAGTCAAGCACATGCGCAGTGACGCAGCACTGAGCACGTGAGTAAGGCAGTAAGAAAGCCGACACTCGACCGCCGCGCAGGACGATGAAATATGTCGACCATTTGCGCAAGAACTCATCCTCACTCATTGACAGTGCGTCCACGCATGCTTGCTCAAAGAGGCGCGTGCGGAGGCGCTGCAACATTGGAAACATTGCTCTTTGCGGACGCCCATTTAAGGAAGCCGCTCCACGCTGCCGCCACAAAACGAACATGCCGACACACAAGAGCATATTTGTAAACAGTTCGCGTGAACTAGTGCGTGCTTCGAGGCGGGTTAAAAACATCCGTGACACCAGTACCCAAAAGGTGCGCGCCACTACACAGTCGAACATAGCGTGCCGCAACGTTTCTAAAAGACCGCATTGCGGGCATCGGGCGGAGGGCGCCACGCCCTACGCCGCAAGGCGGTCTCTTGTGGGCAGGACCCGCCAGCCTCGCAGCCAGCCGAAGGCCCTGACATCTGCAGGAAGCGCAGCTGAGGTCAGTTGGCGCCAGCGTGCCCGTCTCGTTTTCTGGAGTTGTTCGCGTGTCAGCTCAGCTACCGTTAGTGCTTCACACATCCTGGAGGGCGGGGTTTCATCAACATCCACATTGGGCACGCTGGCAGACAACGACGCCAGTGTGCGACGCACGTTAACGAAAAATGCCGGCGGCTGCTCGGCTGCAGGGCCAACCACGTGTTCTGTAAAAAACACGTTACGCGCTGTACCCAGAAAGTACGTGAGGAGTGTTCTCCCGGGATAGTCTGGGTTGCGTACAAGATCTCGTACTCCTCGAAAGGCGAGCACATTGCACATGGTGCGGATACAATGTATACCAAACCCACCCATGTACGATGGAAGGCGCATGAACATTCGTGACACAAGTTCGGTTTTGCCCGCCCAAACGAAAGAGCCACAGGCCGAGGTTAGCCTGCGAGCAAACGTGCGCGGTTGGTTTGCGACGCGGGCGACTAAAAAACATGCGGCTAGGATTGTGGACTTAACTAAATAGCAGCGCTCTGCCGGCGGCGTAGCAACAAGCGTGCTCGGCGGTCGACGAACAGAATGCCCGCCGCTGTCGGCCGTGCTCTTTTTAAAGCTGATAGCGAACCTTCCAGATAAAGCGTGGAAAGTTCTAGAACTTTCTGGCACAAAGTATAATCGGATCCGCCTGGATGCGATCAATCGAGATAATTCTAGGCGCGTCTTGCGTCACAGACGAAGCGATAAAGCGGCGTGCCGGCAGCCTTGAAGCATGAACAAATAAACACAATAAACAAACGCTATAAAGATTCGAGGCATTATTCCCCTCTCAAAGAAGCATCGACTCGATGCTTTAGAACATAATGCGGCTATCAACAATCAAAAACGGATTGTGCAAAAATAAGCACCGAATTTGGAAACACGGCGTCCCTTAGCGTGCCTGATAGGGCTTTAGGCGTACAACATGGACTACTTCGGGTCGTACGCGGCGTCGCTGGGATGCAGTCATTTGGTCAGGGACGACTTCGTAGTCCAATTCACCACGCCGACGAAGAACCTTGTACGGGCCGAAATAGCGTCGCAAAAGCTTTTCGCTCAATCCTCGGCGGCGAATGGGCGTCCAAACCCAGACTCGGTCTCCTGGCTTGTATTCCGCATTGCGTCGTCGTAGGTTGTAGCGTGTGGCGTCGCTCTGCTGCTGGTCTTTGATCCTTAATCGGGCAAGTCTTCTGGCTCCTTCTGCGCGTTGTAGGTAGGCAGCGACGTCGACGTTATCTTCCTCGTTAACGTTCGGTAGCATGGCGTCCAGCGTGGTCGTGGCCTCTCTGCCATGGACGAGCCTAAAAGGAGTCATCTGGGTGGTCTCCTGCACTGCAGTGTTGTAGGCGAAAACTACGTAAGGCAAGATGACGTCCCAGGTCTTGTGTTCGGCATCGACATACATGGCGAGCATATCGGCGATGGTTTTGTTGAGGCGCTTGGTCAGTCCGTTGGTCTGCGGGTGGTATGCAGTTGTTCTCCGGTGGCTGGTTTGGCTTTAATGGAGGATGGCTTGCGTCAGTTGCGCAGTGAATGCTGTTCCTCTGTCAGTGATGAGCACATCGGGGGCGCCGTGTCGCAGAAGAATGTTCTCCACGAAAAATTTGGCGACTTCTGCTTCTGTTCCGTTCGGTAGGGCTTTTGCCTCGGCGTAGCGAGTCAGGTAGTCGGTCGCTATAATGATCCACTTATTTCCAGATGTTTATTTCGAGAACGGGCCAAGGAAGTCCATGCCGATCTGCTGAAAGGGCCTTGAGGGGGGTTCAATGGGGTTCAGAAATCCTGCTGGTCGGGTTGGACGGGTCTTTCGTCGCTGAGAATCTCGGCAGGTTTTCGCATAATGTGCGACATCGGCAGACAGTCGGGGCCAGTAATACTTGTCTTGAATGCGGCGGAGGGTGCGAGAAAACCAGAGATGTCCAGCTGTCGGCTCGTCGTGTGAGGCCTGAAGAACTTCTCCGCGCAGACGTACAGGTACAACAAGGAGGTAGGCTGTCTTGTTCGCTGCAAAGTTATTCTTCACGAGGACATCGTTCTGCAAACAGAACGAAGACAATCCTCGCTTGAACGAGGCGGGGGGTGAAGAAACCTTGCCTTCCAAGTATTCGATGAGGCATTTGATGTCGTGGTCCGCGCGTTGCTGTTGTACAAACGAGCTGCAGCTGATGGGTCCCAGGAAGGCGTCCTCATCGTCGTCCGGCGGCGGTGCATCTACAGGGCCTCGTGACAGGCAGTCGGCGTCAGAGTGCTTGCGTCCGGACTTGTAAACGACGGTTACATCAAACTCCTGGAGCCGTAGGCTCCATCGAGCGAGGCGGCCGGAGGGGTCCTTCAAACTGGCGAGCCAGCACAGTGCGTGGTGATCGCTGACCACCTTGAACGGTCGACCGTACAGGTAGGGGCGGAATTTCGACGTAGTCCAGATCATGGCAAGGCACTCCTTCTCAGTTGTCGAATAATTAGCTTCGGCTTTGGACAGGGAACGGCTAGCGTACGCGATGACCTTCTCCATTCAGTCAATTTTCTGAAAGAGAACAGCGCCTAAGCCCAAGCTGCTTGCGTCGGCATGAATTTCAGTCTCGGCGTTTTCATCGAAGTGCGCGAGGATCGGTGGGGACTGCAAACGAAGCTGAAGCTCCTTGAAGGTTTCCACTTGCGGCGCTTCCCATCTAAATGGCACGTCTGCCTTTGTCAGGTGGGTGAGTGGCTCGGCGATGCGCGAAAAGTTCTTCACAAATTGTCGGTAGTACGCACACAGTCCGAGGAATCTGCGCACAGCTTTCGTATCGGCCGGTGGTGGAAACATTGCGATAGCAGCGGTTTTCTGCAGGTCTCTCCGTACTCCCACCTTGCTAACAATGGGGCCTAGAAACAGCAGCTCTTCATAGGCAAAGTGGCACTTCTCTGCTTTCAAAGTTAGGCCGGACGATTTAATCGCGTCTAGTACTGTTTGAAGCCTTTGAAGGTGTTCCTCAAAGTTCGATGCGAAGACAACGACGTGATCTAAATATACTGGACAAATCTGCCACTTCAGGCCTGCCAGCACTGTATACATTACTCGTTGAAATGTCGCTGGTGCGAAACAGAGACCAAACGGCATCACCTTGAACTCGAAGAGGCCATCTGGAGTGATGAATGCGGTCTTCTCGCGATCTCTTTCATCGACCTCAATTTGCCAGTAGCCGCTCTTGAGGTCCATCGATGAGAAATATCTGGCGTTGCAGAGCCGGTCCAGTGTGTCGTCGATGCGAGGGGGGGGGGGGGGGTAGACGTCCTTCTTTGTGATGTTGTTCAAGCGCCGGTAATCAATGCAGAATCGAAGTGCACCGTCTTTCTTTCTCACTAGAACAACAGGTGCCGCCCAGGAGCTCTTTGAAGGCTGGATAACGTCGTCGCGCAGCATTTCTTCCACTTGGTCTCGGATGGCTTGTCGTTCTCGCGGCGACACTCGGTAGGGGCTCCGGCGGAGAGGTCGGGCGGGCTGGTCGGTTATAATGCGATGTTTGGCAATTGGCGTCTGTCGGACTTTTGGCGACGACGAGAAGCACTGGCTGTAGCTCCCAAGGAGATTGCGGATCTGGTCTTGTCTGGTCCGGGGCAGGGCTGGGTTTATGTCGAAAGTGGACGAGTTCTCTTGGTCAGGTGAATCTTCTACGGATGGATCGGAGAGGGCGAATGAGTCTCGTACGTCGGATATTTCGTCGAGGAAAGCAATCGTCGTTCCTCTGTTAACGTGCCGGTATTCTTCGCTGAAGTTTGTCAGGAGTACTTCGGCTTGTCCTTTCCGGAAATGTGCGATGCCTCTGGCGATGCCGATTCCTCGGTCGAGAAGCAACTGCATGTTCCCCTCGATAATGGCCTCTGTGTTATTCGCTTCCGTGGCGCCTACGGTGACAATGACACTTGAGCGGGCTGGGACACTGACGTGTTCCTCCAGGACACTAAGTGCAACATGATGTTCCGGAGTTCTCATCGACGGAATGGCCTCGTCCGTGGAAAGTGTGATCATATTGGATCGCAGGTCGATGATCGCCTGATGCTCATTGAGGAAATCCATGCCCAAGATCACTTCGCGGGAACATTAGCGTAGCACTACGAAGGTCGCCGGATAGGTATGTTCCTTGAGAGTCACTCGCGCTGTGCATCGTCCTGATGGCATAACGAGGTGGCCCCCTGCGGTGCGAATATGTGGGCCGTCCCATGCGGTCATTACTTTCCTCAGCTGCGCAGCGAATGGTCCGCTCATCACCGAATAATCGGCTCCTGTGTCGACTAGAGCGGTGACTTTCCGGCCGTCGAGAACCACTTCTAAGTCGGATGTCCTGGCTCTGGAGTTACACGTCGTCCTCGGCGTCGGGTTACGGCTTCGTCGGATATGTGAATCGTGGGTGGGGAGTGTCGTCGGAGCTTTTCTTGATGGCGGCGTAGTTTTGAAGGCGGTTTGCGTCGTCTTCGAGGTTGTTGTATGTGTCGTCGGCGTAGTAGGTGCGGAGTCTTCATACGGCGTGGTCGCTGGAGGATCTTCGTCGTTTCCTCGGCAAGCAACCTGACCTCCACAAGTTGCTTTGTTTAGTTTCCCCTACGGGGGCTAGAGGACCTTCCTCGGACAGCCGCGGCGTAGCTTCGGCCCGGTGATGGAAATCGTGCGGTGGACGGCGACGGGGAGCGGGAAAAACGGCTTGAAGACACGTACTCCTCTCTACGTAGGTAGTCGTCAATCTCCTGTGGTCGCTGGCCGGCGAGCGGTCGAGGGGCTTCGATGGCAAAACCTCGCAGCCCGATGCGTCTGTACGGGCAGTGGCGAAGTATGTGCCCGGCGTGGCCACAATGGAAACACAGTGGGCGGTTGTCGGGAGTCCGCCACTCGTCGCATTTCCTACAGCTGTTGCGTCGGTCGTAATGTGGGCGCGCAGAGCTTGGGGCCGTCCTTCCTGGAGAGCTGGTGCGCGTCGAAGAGGGCTTGGGGGGTCTCGTCGAGGAGCAGGACTGCGTAGTGCGGCGGCGTAGTTCATGGCTACAACTTCCGTTGGTGTCGTCTGTGACGGAGAACCAAGTGCATGCTGTACTTCTTCGCGGATGATGTCCGTGAACGACGCCACCTGAGTCTGCTGCGTCGGCTGTGTTGGCGATGGCAGCAGTAGGCGAAGTTCTTCGCGAACAATTTCGCGTATGAGATCACGAAGGTTACCTCCACTTGCAGGGGTATCTTCTGGGGGGCTCGCCGACAGTACTTCAAGTGGTCGGTTGTAGTGCCGGGTCCGGGCGTTCAGGGTCTTTTCGATGGTTGAAGCTTCAGCTTCAAACTCGGCGACGGTTGTTGGAGGATACCGGATCAGTCCAGCGAAGAGTTGCTCCTTCACGCCTCGCATTAGGAAGGAGAGTTTCTTTTCTTCGTTCATGTCAGGGGGGTTGGCGCGCTTGAAAAGGCGTTTCATATCTTCCACATACGCAGTCACGGTCTCGTTTGGGCGTTGAAATCGCGACTGCAGCAGGATCTCCGCTCTTTTCTTGCGTACGACGCTAGTGAACGCAGCCAGTAGTTGCTTCTTGAAGGTCGCCCAGGTCGTGAGGGAAGATTCGTGGTTTTCAAACCACGTTTGGCGGAGCCGTTCAATGCAAAATAAACGTTACGAATATTAGCGCTGTCGTTCCAGGCGTTCAGCGCTGCTACACGATCATACATGTCCAGCCAGTCTTCCCCATCTTCGTGTGGTTCTCCACGAAAAGTCGGTGGCTAACGGGGCTGGCGAAGCACGACGGGCGTTGGCTGTGCACCAGGTTCCATCTTGGGGGGGCATAGCTGGCCTGCACCTCCACCAGATGTCACGTAGTGGTGACTGCAGTACGGCGAACAGGAAAACAGCGAGAACGTCTTCGAAACGAAATGTTTTATTCGGGCTGACTTGAGCCCGCAAAGAACTGAATCACTCGGCGGCGGCGGCGTAGCAACAAGCGTGCTCGGCGGTCGACGAACAGACTGCCCGCCGCTGCCGGCCGTGCTCTTTTTAAAGCTGATAGCGAACCTTCCAGATAAAGCGCGGAAGGTTCTAGAACTTTCTGGCACAAAGTAGAATCGGGTCCGCCTTAATGCGATCAATCAAGACAATTCTAGGTTCGTCTTGCGTCACAAACGAAGCGATAAAGCGGCGTGCTGGCAGCCTTAAAGCATGAACAAATAAACACAACAAACAAACGCTTCAAAGATTCGCGGCAATATCATTGCTTAGAGCATGCGCTTAGCTAACGATGCTTTAGAACAAATCGGTTGGTTGGTTTATGGGGTTTAACGTCCCAAAGCAACTAAGGCTATGAGAGACGCCGTGGCGGAGGGCTCCGGAAATTTCGACCACCTGGGGTTCTTTAACGTGCACTGACATCGCACAGTACACGGGCCTCCAGAATTTCTCCTCCAAAGAAATTCTAGCCGCCGCGGCCGGGATCGAACCCGCGTCTTTCGGGTCAGCAGCCGAGCACCATAATCACTGAGCCACCGCGGGGGCGTTTAGAACAAATCATCAAACATTTCGTGTACTTCATGTTTCCCCAAATAAAACTTTTGTCAAGCCGCTAAGCAGTTGACATGGATCCGTCTGCCGTCGCCCAGCCTGGTTAGATTTTTAGATCAAATAAGACGAATAATTAGCAGCTACTTATTTAGATGAATAGATATAGCGGCGGGAAATATTTTTCTTGCCGGGCCAGCCTCGCTTATCGCATGAGTTGGTTGTGGTGGGTCCCCTGACCTTCCCCAACTGGATAATGCATATGAAAACTTTTGTTCGAATACTTAAAACTTGAAAGGCATTGAACGTCGCCATCTTTTTCCGTACCGTTGTATACGTGCATGCATATCATTCACGAGTGCATCGGGTGTACTGCGTGCTGAGGCAACTCTAATCAAGGGAAGGAAGGCAGCGGAAAAATGCTCAAGTACGCGGGGAATGAACACGGATGCCCGAAAATTGTCAAATGATGTCCGTTTTGTTCTAATCAAGGACTTCCGCATCTATAGATATCGCAAAGTGCGCATTCACGATTATCGTACGTATAATTTGCGGTCCCGCAGCCAATGCCTATGTTTGGAATCTGACTTCTCCTCATAAGACATCTCAGCTGGCGCCCGGCATCGTCTATGGCCGCCGCCGCTGCTCACTGTTCTCGCAACGCTTTGCGAAAGAACCTTCTCCTCTTGGGACGGCGGCGGTGACCGGGCGGCAGCGGCGAAGGGTAAACCGGTGGCGAGGAGAAGAAGTGGCGACGTAGCGCTCGCCGCGACGGCGCCCAAGGGTGGCTCACGCGAAGCGCGGTGTTGACGAGCCTAGTGAAGCTTTTCGCTTCGAAAGGCACAGGAGAACTGTTCGGGTTAGTTCGAGTTAGTTCGAGTTAGTTCGGGTCACCTGGGCCGTCGTGATGTCGCGTCCGCTGCCTCCGACGTCTCGCTCTCAACTCTCCTGCTCTGTATCCCCTTTGCGCTGCCCGCGCAGCTACCGAAACCGAGAGTGCGGGAAAGGAGGGCTGCCCACGTGATGACGCGTAGACGCGGGCGCTTCCCCCTCGGCAGGGGAAGAGCCGCGGTAGGCCACGATGGAGAGAAGGGTGCATCCGGCGAGTGAGGGGCAACATGGACCCCCACTAATTCAAGGATGCGGAGTACAAATGAAGGGCTGTACAGCATAATTCAGCCCCGCTGATTTCTTTTACCACATAACTAAAAGGAAAATTCTGACTGACGTAAATCGCGAGTACGCTGATCGCTTCACAAGCGCAGTAGTTCCGGCTTGTAAGACAAGCTTGAAGTATCGAAGCAAAAGAGGGGAAGAAATGTAAACTAGAAGAGCAAAGAAGCAGGCCCTTCCAACGAATTCGGATGACTGCAGATAGGCGACAAGGCAGTAACCTCTTTTTCTCCTCTACCCCTCCTCGGACAGCCCCCCCCCCCTATCCCCTTTATTCAAATGGAAGAGGGAGGAGTGGGTGAACCCTATCGTAAACGCTCCACTGTCCGCTGTTATTACCGCACCCCACCCTCCTCATCCGATCTTTCCCGACTTAAGCTCCCATCCGCCTTCTTCTTCAGCCTTTGTCTTCTCTTCAACTGTTTGAATCTGTTCGGTTTGGTTTGGTTTGGTTTATGGGGTTTAACGTCCCAAAGCGACTAAGGCCATGAGAGACGCCGTAGTGGAGGGCTCCGGAAATTTCGACCACCTGGGGTTCTTTAACGTGCACTGACATCGCACAGTACACGGGCCTCTAGAATTTCTCCTCCAAAGAAATTCCAGCCGCCGCGGCCGGGATCGAACCCGCGTCCTTTGGGTCAGCAGCCGAGCACCATAGCCACTGAGCCACCGCGGCGGCTGTTTGAATCTGTTCATCCTCCTGTCTGCTGTTATAGCGTCGGAGGAAGGATCAGCATTGGCTTCCTAACGTAAGCTTGAATTATAAAAAAAAATTAATTGCACTGGACACCGATCTCCTTTAATTTATATTATTATAAAGAAAAGTAAATTCACTTGACACCGATTTCTTTTAATTTATTTAAAAACCTATCTCTCTACTTAAAGACTTAACTGCTGAGCTAGTTCGTTTTCAGACATATTACCGGAATCTTCACCGCAACGAGGACATATACAAGAAAGAGGACGACACGGGCGCTTATTGCTACTGTTTAATCAGGTGAAAGCAGTGGACATATATAGCCTTTCCTGCCGGAGTGCACGTGTACAAGGCGCCAAAAAAACCACCCCAATTTTATCAGAGTAGGCGTGAAAAAAATTCGCCCTCAGCCTCATAAAGAAAAAGTGAAGTGTCAGTGACTCAGCTCGAACCTGCATTTTTGACGCAGAAGGCTTTCGGGGTTTCCCGAGCTGTCTGCTGTCTGCCTCTACCGAGAATCCTCACATCGCGGAACCTTGGTGTACAATGGGTGCAAGCCCTACAGTGTTGGACAAGTTTCTCACCCTCAATATTTTCGATATCTTTTGCATGTTTCCTAAGTCGGTCATTCACGCAACGTCCCCTCTGTCCAATACAGGGTTTTCCGCAGGACAACTTAATTTCAGAGACGATGTTAGCGACACACTTTACGAAACACTGCCCATATGTCTTTTGACAGCCGACCTTTTTGCTTTCGCAGGTTATGGGATGGCTTAGCTGACCAAGCTTGCGGCGGGCTGAGGAACCAACGGTACATTAAATCGGTTTGCCAATTTCTTCAGGCCGCGAGTAACTTTGTGAGCGTAAGGTGCCACCACGGGTCTCTCATTTCCCGTCATTTCATTCCTGCTTTCTCTAGCCTTCACCTTCTTCAGAGGCCCTTGTGCTACAGGTATCAAGACCGACTCAGAGAAGCCGGGCTTCAACGAGCCTCTTTCAATTAATTATGAAAGCTAGCTTGCATCTCATGTACGAACGACTTCCAGAGCAAGGACTACAAGAACGTTTGCGATGCCTCGTTTTACAACCTTCTGGTGGGCAGAATTATACGGCAGGAAAGCCTATAGCACACGAGAGGAATAAGCCCAGCAAATGTGTCCATGTCAAAACTTTAAATAAATATAAACCTAAAAACTGAAGTAAAAGTTAGCCCTTTTCTAAGTTGCCTAAAATCATCTAAAACACTGTTTACTGTTATCTGAGTGGACAGAGTCCGTTGCTTGTTTAAAACAATTAACAAGTCGTCTGTGTAGCAAAACGCATTAAGGACCTTGTCAATAAAGGTTGTCATTATCAAAATAAGGACCCTGTCATTATAAAACTTTTACGCGCGCGGGTAAACGGTGTCATCAGAGTTGGCATCGTCAAATGCCCTAGCTGACGTTTGGAGAAGCAAGCATTCCAAGAAGCCGGTCTAAAGAGGTACAACAGCAGCTTCAATTTGCTTACTATATCACCAGGATCATCGATCCGGTGAGGCACTACTTTATTTTTTAAGAAAAAGCACCGTCATAAAATCTAACACATCAGTGTGCTCGACTGCTCCTGTAGAGAGGCTCAGTTTATCGGCTTCGCTTATAACACGGCCGCAAAGCGGGCCTCTTCCAAATAGGCTGTTTCAATACGTGCTGTTCCGTAATGCACGTAAGAAAAAGCAAGATTAGAATAACGGCGATTATCAAGGTTTCTTCAGTGCAATAAAAACTTTCACACTTTTTCTTCCTGTTGATATTTTTCTTGGTTCGAAAGCAGGAAGTTAAGCTTCGAACATCTGCAAAACACTCTGCGTGGCAAATAAGTGACTTTCCAAAGCGCATGGGCAGACTCAGAGGCAACCGTCTAAATCCTTCATATTGGTAGTTAAAACGCAAAAGAAACGCAAGACGTACAGAATGAGGACACAGACAAGCGATGATTCGCAATTAATTTTTCATTGCGAAAAATTACTCTCTTTATACAACAGAAGCCAAAGCCACAGAAACCAAGGCGCACAGGGGATATTTTTTTAAAATTTATTTATTGAATTTGTGCTGTTGATCAATTTAGAATATTACTGAATATGTTATCGCTTATTGCTAATTGATTAGAAAAGCAGAAGAAAAAACAACCACATGCCGCCGGTGGGATCCGAACCGACGACCTCCGAATTACGCGTCCGGTGCTCTACCTCTGAGCTACGGCGACGGCTGTCAAATCTTCTGCTTTCGGGGGTATTTATGTTTACAAGTAACCTAACCTTGAGAGTGTTCATCAGCGCCACCCACGTTCATTTGTGCTGTTCATAAATTTAGAATATTACTGAATATGTTATCCCTTATTGCTAATTGATTAGAAAAGCAGAAGAAAAACAACCACATGCCGCCGGTGGGATCCGAACCCACGACCTCCGAATTACGCGTCCGGTGCTCTACCTCTGAGCTACGGCGACGGCTGTCAAATCTTCTGCTTTCGGGGGTATTTATGTTTACAAGTAACCTAACCTTGAGAGTGTTCATCAGCGCCACCCACGTTCATAAGCGGCGGACGTGGAACGTCCTGAGTTACCGCAGGTGTGACGTAGAACGTCACACCACGTCCGCCGGTTATGAACATGGGTGGCGCTGATGAACACTCTCAAGGTTAGGTTACTTGTAAACATAAATACCCCCGAAAGCAGAAGATTTGACAGCCGTCGCGGTAGCTCAGAGGTAGAGCACCGGACGCGTAATTCGGAGGTCGTGGGTTCGGATCCCACCGGCGGCATGTGGTTGTTTTTCTTCTGCTTTTCTAATCAATTAGCAATAAGGGATAACATATTCAGTAATATTCTAAATTGATGAACAGCACAAATGAACGTGGGTGGCGCTGATGAACACTCTCAAGGTTAGGTTACTT